>NC_139697.1:56703684-57026184 GCF_964188405.1 Protomyctophum parallelum
TGTTTCTGGCGCCCCCTACTGGTACCCTATAGTCATATACTCGTGCTCATGACACACACATGGGTACATAGGTGTACACGGACATTGCTGGTTGTAGGAGTGGTTGCACCACTCAAAAACACATTTACACCCAGACATGCACATACACAAACCCACACACCTGCATGGTATGTACACACACACACACACACACACACACACACACACACACACACACACACACACACACACACACACACACACACACACACACACACACACACACACACACACACACACACACACACACACACACACACACACACACACACACACAGAGCTGTTGCATGCGTCTGTCTGACTGCCTCTCCAGTTTCACTGGAACAGATAGAATTTCTTTCTCAGCTTTCGGCTGCAGTCAAGAACAACCCGTCCATGGACTTCAACGGTCTATGTGTCGGTGTGTCTGCATACCCGACATTGTATGTCCAAGAACTTGAATGATACTTACAGTGATAACTGCACAATCCGCCGCAGGGAGAGAGAGAGACAAAAATAAAACATTTGAGATTATGACACATTTATATGCAAACACAGTAAAATCCTGAACTCTGAGGGTGAATTTGACTTGTATCTTGGAGCTACAATTGGATGAATTAACCCTGGGAAGGCAAAGGGAGATTCTCTAAAATATAGAGTAGCATGCCATGGGCCCGCCTGTGTGTGTGTGTGTGTGTGTGTGTGTGTGTGTGTGTGTGTGTGTAGGCAAGTGCACAAGTGTAACAGTGTGTGTGTGTGTGGCATGTAAATGGGGCATTTATATAGTGCCTTTATCCAGGGCGATTTACACAGATTGTTCACCGATGGCGGAGGAAACCATGCAAGGCACCAACCACCAACCAAGCAATTAGGGGTTCAGCGTCTTGCTCAAGTACACTCCGACACTAACTCTGGGAAAGCCTGGGGTCGAACTGGGAACCTTCCGGTTGCCATGTGGCCCCTCTACCCCTGAGCCACTGCTGTGTCATGTGCGTGCGTGTGTGTGTGTGTGTGTGGGCAGGGGGTGGTGGTGGGGGAGGGGGGTTGTCAGTGTTGGCCTGTAAGCCTCCAGTAACCCTGGACATACAATAAATTATTCAATCACTCCTTCAAGGTGTTTGAGAGAGAGAGACGATAGACAATATGAGAGAGAGAGAGAGAGAGAGAGAGAGAGAGAGAGAGAGAGAGAGAGAGATGCCACTAGGAATAAGAGAGGCAGAATTTGTGACCTCTAAATAATTTGGGTCAGCGGTACACATATTATTTTTACAAGAAATACTGAAGTCCTATATCTTAAGTGTCAAGGTTTGGCAGCAGGGTTTACATACAGTAGCAGCCTTCTGTTTCTCATGCTATCACTATTTGTGATATCACTAGTGCTTAATAGTCAATATACAGTATATGATACTGCAAACTCTACAACTAGTAATAGCATAATAATAATAATAATTATTATTATTATTAACACAGCAAAATGCAGTATTATTTAGTCATTTAGTCATTATCATAAGCTATTATTATAGCTTTCATATGGGAGTGTCCACTAAGTGTGTGTGTGTGTGTGTGTGTGTGTGTGTGTGTGTGCGTGCGTGCGTGCGTGCGTGTGTGCGTGTGCGTTTGTCTGTGCGTGGGTGAGAGAGAGAGAGAGACACAGAGAGCAGCAGGTACCTGTGCGACAATATGGGTAGGCATTCCAGGCCTTTTCGTGGATGTTGAGAGCTGAGGATGGGGCCAGCATTCTAACAAACGATGGCACTTTACTACAGGAGACACAGAGACATGGAGAAGCAGTTACTGTATCTCCATAAATCTTTCATCACGTTGAACATCTTAAGCCGGTGGTTCCCAAAGTGGGGTCCGGGGACCCCCAGGGGTCCTTGAGGGAGTTCCAGGGGGTCCCCAGCTAAATGATAGTTCGGAACCAAATAGACCCTTATGGGTCTGAAACTCTGGGAGGGTACAAATGGAACCAAATGGACACTTTGTACACTCTCAGAGTTGAATTAAATTAGATTTTACAATATAAATTGGGGTCCCAGGGATAGAAATGCCATTAAATAGGGGACCGGGGGCCATAGAGTAATAAAAGGATAGAGACCGAACTGGAGCGTTAGCCCCGCGCCCCCCCCCGCTATTCATTTCAGTGGAAGTTGCTCTGTGGCGTTTCGAAGCACCCGGAAGACTGCCGGAAGTATAATTATAACTCAATGGCTCGAGCAAGCGGAAGTTTAGTCTAGCCAGGCTTACGCACGTGACGTCATGAACGTCCGTCCACCTCCATGAACGTGCTGCAATTCCACATTTCGCCAGTAGGTAGTGGCATCTTCAACATTGGATAGCCTTACCAGGGGCCCTTGAAATGAAAATGCTTGAAAATCACTGTTAAGAGCAGTTAAAATCTTCTCTTATGCGGGTCCTTGGCATATGATTTCAAATGGGGGTCCGTGGGCTAAAAGTTTGGGAACCACTGTCTTAAGCTACACCACTATTTTGTTACTGAATGAAGTTCATTTGTCAGGTAAGCATGCACTAATAATAGTACTATTAAAGACCTACTATTAATACTACTACTACTATCCTAACAGCCAGAGGGAATTGTATTTGGTGGTAGTGGAACGCTTATATATGTTATGCTAAAGGTGTCAGGGTGGTGGTTTTCAAGCAGGACCCAAATGCAAGGAAGTCGGGATCTTAGAAGTCTTTATTCAAACAAAGACCTAGTATAGCAGTAACACTAGCAAACAAAACATAGACTTGGAACTCAGGTGACAATACAATAATCCAACAGGGAACACAACCAAACACAGGGCTTAAATAGGCACAAGATTAACAGGACACAGGTGAACTCAAATCGAATCAACACAAGGATTGGCTGGGGGAAAACAAGACACAGGTGAAACAAAGAACCAAAAATCAGGGAAGGTGAGACAAAGCAGGAAACTACTACAAAGTAGGACAGGAAACACAAAGCATCACTTCAAAATAAGAATCAGGAACACCAAACACAACCCACAGAAGGCAGATCCTGACAATACCCCCCTTCAAAGGGGCGGAACCCCAGACGCACCATGAAAACAACAAACGGGAGGTGGTCCAGCGGAGGGACCAGGGCACTGCACTGAGGGACAGGACTGAACTGGAGGGACAGGGCAAGACAGAGGGGGCAGGGCGGAAACAGAACTGGACTAGAGCAAAGGGCCAGGGGCTGGGGACTAACAGGCAGGTGTAGGGAGGGCCAATGAAGTGCAAGGCTGCAGAGTGTCAGCAGCACTGGACACAGTGACGCTGGGCAGCTCGGTGAAGCTGGGCAGCTCGGTGAAGCTGGGCAGCTCGGGGACGCTGGGCAGCTCGGTGACGCTGGGCAGCTCGGTGACGCTGGGCAGCTCGGTGAAGCTGGGCAGCTCGGTGACGCTGGGCAGCTCAGTGACGCTGGGCAGCTCGGGGACGCTGGGCAGCTCAGTGACGCTGGGCAGCTCGGGGACGCTGGGCAGCTCGGTGGTGCTGCTGGGCAGCACAGGCTTGATGGTGCTGGGCAGCACGGGCTCGGGTACACTGGACACTTGAGAACCAAAAACTCTTCTCAGCTCTGTTGTGAAAGAGGAGTAGCTGGAGCAAAACCTTTGTTCCTCCTCCCATGCATCAATATCCCAGGATAGGGCCTCTCCTGTGAGCATGTATACATCTCACATAAGCCAGGCGGGAATGTTCAGTGGAGAAGGCACGTGCCTGGTCCTCAAAAACTGCCCAACACTGGGCAAGGAAAGAGTCACATGTCTCAGGATTACCTCCATAACGGTCAGGGTGAGGAACGTGGAGCCCCTGGGTGGGCAAGGCATGGGCAGGAGTCAGAGATGGCAGAGTACAGGCATGTGTCACAGGTGTGAGCACTGACAGACCTGGGCATAGTGGCTTGCTCCAAACTGCTGGCATCTTGAAGAATAAAAAATCTTCCCGCTGGGAAGGATTATTATCCCGTGGTTGGATTATTCTGTCAGGGTGGTGGTTTTCAAGCAGGACCCAAATGCAAGGAAGTCGGGATCTTAGAAGTCTTTATTCAAACAAAGACCTAGTATAGCAGTAACACTAGCAAACAAAACATAGACTTGGAACTCAGGTGACAATACAATAATCCAACAGGGAACACAACCAAACACAGGGCTTAAATAGGCACAAGATTAACAGGACACAGGTGAACTCAAATCAAATCAACACAAGGATTGGCTGGGGGAAAACAAGACACAGGTGAAACAAAGAACCAAAAATCAGGGAAGGTGAGACAAGGCAGGAAACTACTACAAAGTAGGACAGGAAACACAAAGCATCACTTCAAAATAAGAATCAGGAACACCAAACACAACCCACAGAAGGAAAAGGTCCTTGGCATGCTGTGACTGATCGGCTAGTGGTATATACACGATTAGCTACAGATCATGCACAGGCATCTTGAAATGCCTGTGCATTGAATTTGTTATTGATGCACATGCACGCACGCACGCACGCACGCACGCAATCAATCAATAATCAATAAAGACAAAAGCCCTAAAAATAAGTGACTTTAAAGTGACACTAGTAATGGCCAGCTGTTTGTGAAGTGTCTTTTAAGCATGTCCCTTGGCAGATGTTTCATCTTGAAATGCCTGTGCATTGAATTTGTTATTGATTTGTGGTGGTAAAAACTCTCCAAATTTCTTGTGTATCGCCATCTCGTTTGAAAGTGTCTGTGACGTGTGAGAGAGAGAAAGAGGGAAAGACAGATAGAGAGGGGGTACACTTGCAGAGCAGAACATTTTAAATGTGTCTGATTTGCAGTGATAATTAATTGCTTGTTGGTCAGGATATCCGGAAGGATTTATATTTTCCGGCTTTTGTCATGAAAGAACAGTCAAAACTGTCCATTTCTGAACTAACTCAATCTTTCTCTCGCACGCACGCGCACGCACACGCACGCACACACACACACACACACACACACACACAAACACACTCCTGGCGGAGATAATCATACATCATAGAAAGGGGATGCGAGGAGGCTTCTATATTTACTATCTATCTTCTATTTTATTATTCATGAATAATTGCATGCATACATGCAAAAGCATATTTCACGCATATACATTTTTCCACACTTGTGTGCTTACTGTACCTCTGCAGGTGGTAGATTTTGTGTGTGTACTGTCCCTTCTCCCCATCCTTCTCGTACGGCTCATTCTTCAGTACCTCCACTCCTTCTCCGCCCCCCGTCTCGTTCTTGCTGGCCTCGGCCACAGAGTACAACTGGCCGACTTGGTACTGAGAGTCAGAGTACAAGAGAGCAGAGGATATGACAGGGAACTGGAGGCATGCAGTAAGAACATGCATCTGTACTTAGACATGACAGACAGAACAGAAGACCATATACAGTGGACTATATACACTTTATACAGTGGACTGAAGACAGTGGACTGAATACACTTCATACAGTGTACTTAAGACAATGGACTGAAACACTTTATACAGTGGACTGAATACACTTTATACAGTGGACTGAAGACACTTTATACAGTGGACTGAAGACACTTTATACAGTGGACTAAATACACTTTATACAGTGTACTGAAGACACTTTATACAGTGGACTATATACACTTTATACAGTGGACTGAAGACAGTGGACTGAATACACTTCATACAGTGTACTTAAGACACTTTATACAGTGTACTGAAGACAGTGTACTGAAGACACTTTATACAGTGGACTGAAGACACTTTATACAGTGGACTGAAGACACTTTATACAGTGTACTGAAGACACTTTATACAGTGGACTGAAGACACTTTATACAGTGTACTGAAGACACTTTATACAGTGGACTGAAGACACTTTATACAGTGGACTGAAGACACTTTATACAGTGTACTGAAGACACTTTATACAGTGGACTGAAGACACTTTATACAGTGTACTGAAGACACTTTATACAGTGGACTGAAGACACTTTATACAGTGTACTGAAGACACTTTATACAGTGTACTGAAGACACTTTATACAGTGTACTGAATACACTTTATACAGTGGACTGAAGACACTTTATACAGTGGACTGCAGACACTTTATACAGTGGACTGAAGACACTTTATACAGTGTACTGAAGACACTTTATACAGTGTACTGAAGACAGTGGACTGAAGACACTTTATACACTGTACTGAAGACAGTGGACTGAAGACACTTTATACAGTGGACTGAAGACAGTGGACTGAAGACACTTTATACACTGTACTGAAGACAGTGGACTGAAGACACTTTATACAGTGGACTGAAGACAGTGGACTGAAGACACTTTATACAGTGGACTGAAGACAGTGGACTGAAGACACTTTATACAGTGGACTGAAGACACTTTATACAGTGGACTGAAGACACTTTATACAGTGGACTGAAGACACTTTATACAGTGGACTGAATACACTTTATACAGTGGACTGAAGACACTTTATACAGTGGACTGAAGACAGTGGACTGAAGACACTTTATACAGTGGACTGAAGACAGTGGACTGAAGACACTTTATACAGTGGACTGAAGACAGTGGACTGAAGACACTTTATACAGTGGACTGAAGACAGTGTACTGAAGACACTTTATACAGTGGACTGAAGACACTTTATACAGTGTACTGAAGACACTTTATACAGTGGACTGAAGACAGTGGACTGAAGACACTTTATACAGTGGACTGAAGACAGTGTACTGAAGACATGGACTGAAGACACTTTATACAGTGGACTGAAGACAGTGGACTGAAGACACTTTATACAGTGGACTGAAGACAGTGGACTGAAGACACTTTATACAGTGGACTGAAGACATGGACTGAAGACACTTTATACAGTGGACTGAAGACACTTTATACAGTGGACTGAAGACATGGACTGAAGACACTTCATACAGTGGACTGAAGACACTTCATACAGTGGACTGAAGACATGAACTGAAGACACTTTATATAGTGTACTGAAGACATGAACTGAAGACACTTTATATAGTGTACTGAAGACATGGACTGAAGACACTTTATACAGTGGACTGAAGACAGTGGACTGAAGACACTTTATACAGTGGAGTGAAGACATGGACTGAAGACACTTTACCCCCAATCCAACCCTTGATGCTGAGTGTCAAGCAGGGAGGCATTGGGTCCCATTTTTAGAGTCTTTGGTATGACCGGGGATTGAACCCTGACCTCCCAGTCTCAGGGCAGACACTCTAACCACTAGGCCACTGAGCTGGTACTAAATTGTTCAGGTAAGTTAGCCAAATCTCTTAACAAATCTGTTTTTGTTTTAGTGGAATTTAAAACATTTTCCCCTCAATCTTTCTGAAAACGACGTGTTATGTGCGCGCGCACACACGCGCACACACACACACACACACACACACACACACACACACACACGACAATGCCTTGTTTTCATTTTTCCCTTTTGTGAATTTGATCAGCTTATCAGGTTTTAACTCCAAGCGATTACGAGCTCTTCGAGCAAAGGATTATAGATCTGTTACTTGTTCGGATCCCTTCACTTTACCTTCTCTTCTCCACATCTTGTGCTGCATGTAATCCCCCCCCCCCCCCCCCAACACACACACACACACACACACACACACACACACTCAAACTCCCTCGTCTCAAATAAAGTCCTCACAACCTACTGTAGGCTTTCGATGAGGACCCTCCTCTTGTTTTAATTCCCTTCAACGCCAAACCACCCCCCCTCCCCCATCCCCCCCACATCCCTCTGTTTCTCCTTCACTGTGTGAACGTACTGTCACAGCACAATGGACGCTTTCATTCATTAATCATCTCTAATCCTTCGTGGAATACCAGAGTTCTGCTATATTTACACAGGCAGAGAATGTGTACGCACACACACACACACAGCACACACATGCACACGCACACACGCACATACAGATTTTTTTTGTTAGATTTTAACTCTGGAGTTCAATCACCTGCTAGTAAGTGAAGTAGCCTACCTTGAAACATCACATTCAAGCCAAAGGACATCAAAAGGCTCTTGAAAGGCCTCAAACCAGACAAAGCCTCGGGACCAGATCAAATCCCCACCAGAGTCCTTAAGGAATGTAGTGCAGAGCTTGCAAGCCCCCTGTGTCGCCTCTTCAGTCGCTGTTTCTCAAGTGGAATCTTCCCAAGCCAATGGCCTCTGTTACACCGGTGCACAAGAAAGACTCCAAAGCTGACCCATCCAAATATCGCCCCATATCCCTGCTTTCAGTCATCAGCAAGGTTATGGAAGCAGTTGTGAACCAACAGCTACAGAGGTTTATTCTTAGGAACAACCTCATATCGCACAGACAGTTTGGATTCAGACCAGGACACAGTACTGCTGACCTCCTGAACATCTTAGGCCAGACGTGGAACAACTACCTGGACAAGAGTGAAGAAGTCTGTGTCATAGCCCTGGACATAAAGGGCGCATTCGATAAGGTGTGGCATCATGGTCTGGTGGCTAAACTCTCCTCGAGGAGTGTCAGGTAAGCTGCTCCAATGGCTCCAAAGCTACCTATCGAACAGATCCATCAGAGTCGTCCTGTCAGGCCATGCCTCAGAACCTTGTTCCATCAATGCTTCAGTACCACAGGGTTCAATCCTTGGTCCCCTCCTATTCTCCATCTTCATCGATGACCTGGTTGAAGTGTGTGAGAATGAACTCTACATGTACGCCGACGATGCAACTCTGTATGCACGCATAAGATCTCCAGCACACAGGGCTGAAGTGGAGGCTAGCCTGAACCGAGATCTCCACCAAATATCCACCTGGGGAGATTGATGGAAGACCACCTTTGAACCATCGAAGTGCAAGTCCATGACCATCTCAAGAAAGAGGATCCCATCACAGCTGGACCTGAAATTCAATGGGCACCGGCTGACCTCCACAAATGAGCTTGACGTCCTGGGTGTCAAAATAGACCCCAAGCTGTCCTGGTCGAAACACCTGACCAAAATCTCCATCCGGGCCGGTCAGAAGTTGAGGAGAGTGCACTGAGGAGAGTGGCCAGTAAACTCACCACCGAGAGCCGAGCAACGGTCTACAAGTTACAGGTCCGCAGTGTCATGGAGTACGCCTCACTCACTTGGATGAGTGCCCCACCAACACATCTTGGTCTCCTGGACAATATTCAGAGGAAGGCCCTCAAAATAATTGGAGTTGACCAGGACACTGCCCGTACGACACTTTTCATCGACAGTCTTAGCCACAGAAGGCACGTTGCTGCCGCTACAGTCCTGTACAAAATGCACACCCCCCCCACTGCCCTAGGGACCTCCAGGACATGCTCCCTCCACCTTACACCAGACGGCGAAACACCCGCCAATGCACAGCCACAACATGCTCTCGACCCCCCAGGCTCCAAAACACGGACATTGGACAGAACTTTTCTCCACACTGCTGTCCAGGTGTGGAACAGCCTACCAGAGCATGTAGTGGACTCCATCACAGACAACGGCCTTCAAGCCTTTAAACGCAGAGCTCACAGATATCTCCTGACCACCCCTCACACTGACTGTTGAGCTGCAGTGAACCATTTGATTGGCCAATGGATATGTACAGTATCTTATCTTACTTGGCTATTGTTCACAATTGCATTACAAAAAAACAAAAAAAAAAACACTAGCTGTCAGTTCTACTAATTTCTCACTCATAACAAAAACCAACAACAAAGCATTAAGGTCTTTTTAACACGTACAGGAAAGGACAGTGTCTTTGCTTTGTTGAACTGCGCTCCTCATTTAAATTTTAGTGGTGCTAAAAACACATTTGAACTCTGGCAGTGCACAGTGTGCGCAGTGTGTGTGAAACGAGCACTTTCTGTTGGCTTAGATAGCATTTGACACAGACTTATAGCATGTTATGTAGACAGCACTATAATTGTATTGTATATAGTCATAGCACGCCATAGTACATATGTATAGCATAGTAGTAAATATGTATAGTTTATATGTATAGTGTATGCTATGTATAGTTTCATTATATAGATATTCCACTGTTACTTTCTTAGCTTACGCATGTTTCATGATAAATGCTTTTATGTGATGTATTCCCATGCTTTTGTTCTTGCTTAAATGTAAGTCGCTCTGGATTAAGAGCGTCTGCTAAATGCCTAAATTGTAAATTGTAAATTGAGCACAAACGTAACAGTTTCATGCCTACTTGTGTCAGATTGCTCTTGCCTCCCAACCTTCCCCCTCAACTCTCTTTGGAAATGAATTACTAGGTAATTATATTTTGGATTGGGAAGTCCTTGGGTGCTATTTGAGATGCTATTAGTTCTCAAGGGGGTTTGTAAAGGAAAGGTGTATTGCAGGCTACATCGGACATATTGTAAACTCAAGGGCACTTATACTTCCATGAGTAGCTTTTCTCAGTTTTATAACTTGTACTCATTACTTTGCCCTGTTCAACTTATATGGGATGCTTTGTTTTCGTTTTTATTGTATGGAATGCCATATTGTCATATTGGTTTGTCATAATTGAATATGGCTCATGACCAAAATAAACTAACTAACTAACTAAATATAATAGTTGTTGGAAATCTATGTCTAAAACGGTTCCTTTATTATTATTACTAGACCTGTACGTGCCCGTCACAGTCGGCCACCGGCCTACTTGGGAACGATATGAACCTAATGATATACGTTGTCTTATTATTATTATTATTAAAGGACCAAGCAGTCCTGAAAGTCCTTTATTGTATTTGTCTCTTTTTTTCTTCTTCTTCCGCCAAAAATAGCAGTTCTGGCTGAACCGTGCAGTTGGTTTTCGCGATATTTGGAGATATGGTAGAGGGCCATGCCAAACGGTGAGGATGCGAACAACCATTTGCCAAAGGGTGGCGCTATAGCACTCAATTGAAAATGCTAACTTTAACTACGCATAGCTCATGAACCGTTTGACCGTCAGCAATGAATCGATGCACACATACACACACCTCATGCCGAACAAGTATCGCGCTCTTACTTTTGACCTCTGACCTCTAGATCACCCACCATTTTGAATTATATGAAAATCAATTAAAAATGCATCTCCTCCCAGGATCTTTTATCAAAATGCACGAAAAGTTCGACCAGTGAACTACTACAAAAATGGTTACAAAGCTGATCTGTGATGTGACGTGTTATAGAGCATGTGTAGTGTAGTGACTCAGAGCCTCTGCCTGATAGCCTCAAAAGTCTAATATCTCCCCCAATCTAGAGAGATATCCCTTTGGTCTACTGGTTAAGACTTTCACGTGGAAGGCCTGAGTTTGAATCCCGGGCTTTACACATGTAGATGTGTTAGAGTACTTACTGTATGCATTGGTACTCAAAGTAGATTTGCTTATTGCCTTCTTGAATGATTTTGCTGTTAACAAGTTAACAGCAAAATTAGTCTTGAGTCATGAGTATGAGTCTTCAAGAATGCTGCCCCCCCCCCCCGACACACACACACACACACACACACACACACACACACACACACACACACACACACACACACACACACACACACACACACACACACACACACACACACACACACACACACACACACACACACACACACACACACAATTAAAACTGACCCTGTCACAATTACATGTTCTTTTTTTTCCACAAGTTCACTCTTCCATGTTTCTATTTCTTATTGTGCATATTATTCTTATTGTTTATTGCCTTCCTGCTTGGTCCTGCCTCCTGGTCTAGTTATTAGTGTGGTTGCCTATGGGCAACCATACTATTGCTTTTGTGCCCTTTTATTTATATTTTTCTTTATAGATAAACTTTATTTTGTCGTGTTACTCCTCCCACAGCTTTTGTCGCACGCACTCGAGCCATATGTCAAAATGACGGGCTACATCGGGAATCGTGTGCGTGTATTGGGATAAGACATTTGTTGGATAGTTTAATTGATATTAATTAATTTGTGCATTAAATTTCCCCATAGACATGAATAAGAAAATGCAAAAACTCACTTTCAAGTATTTTTCCTCTGAGACCGTAAGGGCTATACTTACAAGACTTGGAGGAGAGATTCATAATACTTACTAAAATTAATTACCTTAGAAGTATATCGGTCGGCCTCATGGTGGCGCTATAACAGCCAACGTTACGTTTTGGGGTATAACTCTTGAACCGTAGGTCATAAAATCAAAATGTTTTTCCCCTGGATTCCTTGGGTCATGACGCATCTCCCCATATAGGCCACGCCCATTTGCGCCTAGATAGATTTCCCGCCATTTTGAATTTTGTTCAAAACACACTTTTGGATCCTCCACCTACAGATTTTTTCCAAATCTCCCGATTCCCAAAAATCGGTACACATGATCTCGGGACCTATCCGATTAAAACAGCACAGTCAGAATTTAGATCTTCTGCATCGTTCGGCCGTAATCGTCTTCCAAAGTTAGTGGGAGGGGCCCATTTTACAAAAAATGCCACAATTCACGCACGGAATGTCCGATCCATCCCAAATCTGAATCACATGTCGAGGGTGGCTTCATCAACGCAGAGCCAAAAGCAATTCCATTTCCGACAGGTGCGATGTAGGCAACCACACTTTGCAATTTCCCAGAATTGCCTCTTTCTAGTTATTATTGTTGTTATTATTTTATTATACATGGTGGGATGCATTGTGATCTTGTAGGTCAGCTATTTTCACAGCCTTTGTGGTGGTGGGAGAATCATAGAAAATTGATTGAAACAATGTGAGGATAATTGACAGATACAATCACCTTGTGTGTGCGGCTGTTCTGCTTAACGATTAACGATTAACGAATTGACACTTTCACCTCATCATGTTTCACAGCCTCGGAGAGAAAAGGTGACTGTGACTGAGTTTAAATCATTATGTTTTGTTTTACTCACACAATGGATTCAGTTATAGTGTTGCCAAATCACACACACACACGCACACACACACACACGCACACACACACACACACACACACACACACACAGGGAGCTGCCACTGCAAAAGCTCGATAACCTCTGAGCTTCAGCTTGGTTTTAGGAACCACCAGGAGAAGCTGGTCAGAGGACCTGAGCGTCCGTGTCGGAGCATAGGGTTTCAGCAGTTCAGATAAATAAATGGGTGCCAAACCATTTAGACACTTAAAGACAAAGAGCAATACTTTGAAGTCAATCCTGTATCGCACAGGAAGCCAGTGGAGGGAGGCTAGTACAGGGCTGATGTGGTCTCGCTTACGTGTGCCAGTAAGTAACCTAGCAGCTGCATTCTGGACTAGCTGTAATCGAGATATGGAAACCTGGTTTACTCCAATATACAGGGCATTACAGTAGTCAAGGAGGGAAGTCATGAAAGCATGAATTACAGTTTCAAACACAGAGCGGGATAGACAAGACTTAACCTTAGATAGCCTCCTAAGCTGGAAGAAGCTCTTTCTTACTACTTCATTTATTTGTTTGTCCATCTTTAGGTCAGAGTCGATTTTGAAACCTAGATTGGTGGCAGTAGGCTTCAAGAAGGGCTCAAGGGGGCCTAAAACACCAGGAGGGGACACATGTGCTTGTGTGGGCCCAAACACCATAACTTCAGTTTTGCTGTCATTGAAGTTTAGGAAGTTTAAAGCCAGCCATGCTTTTACATCCTCGAGGCAAGCAAGGAGTGGTTTCAAAGAGTCAGGATTGTTACGCTTTAGAGGCAAATAAATTTGGCTGTCATCAGCGTAACAATGGAAAGAAACACCGTGTTTCTGAAAAATGGATCCTAGGGGGAGCAGATACAACATGAACAGAATTGGTCCAAGAATAGAGCCCTGTGGCACTCCACAATGGAGGGATGCTGTGGTGGATGTGGCATCCCCTAGGGTGACACGGAAACTTCTCCCTGACAAGTAAGATCTAAAGAACTCTAGTGCTGGCCCTTTAATGCCAACCCAGTGCTCCAAACGAGAGAGCAAGATACTGTAATCTACAGTGTCAAATGCCGCGGTAAGATCCAAGAGCACCAGAATGAGAGAGTCACCGGAATCTGTAGCCAAAAATATGTCATTAAAGATTCTTAACAGTGCAGTCTCGGTGCTGTGGAGAGCTTTGTACCCGGACTGGAACACTTCCAGAATGCCATGTGTGTTCAAATGGGGCATCAGTTGGGCCAGGGCACATTTTTCCAAAACTTTGGAATTAAATGGGAGCTTGGAAATAGGCCGAAAGTTGGATAGGACAGAAGGATCAAGGTTGTGCTTTTTAAGCAGCGGCTGTACCACAGCATGTTTAAAAACAGCTGGTACATCACCTGCCAGGCACTGGTTTATGATCAAAAGGAGATCCGCCCTGTAGCACCACTGGTCTCTTTAGCCAGCCGAGGGGGAAGGACGTCTAAGGGGGAGCCAGTTGGTTTTATTTGGGAAATTATTTCCTGTATAGCTGAAAAAGGGATACAGGCTCAAAATGGCTCAAAACGTTGGGGCAGGTGACAGCAGTAGAAGGGTCATGTGTCGGAGTAGGGATGCTAGCCCTGATGTTGGCCACATTTTTCAGGGGAAGCATCAAGACAGATAGGCTGGGGGACGTCAAGTATATCATTTATAGTTTTAAATAAAACCTGAGGTTTGTGACAGTTAGTTACAATGATATCTGAAAAGTATTTCATCTTTTCAGTTTTGACACAAAATGTCAAACGACACCGTTAGCCTATCCTTTTTTCACTGACGTTCAGCTCGCCTGCATTCTTTTCGGACCTTCCGTGTGCTGTCATTCAACCAGGGCTCAGTTTTAGGTTTAGGGCGCCTAGTTTTAAAAGGAGCAACAGTATCAAGGCCTTTAAGACAGATGCAATCAAAGCGAGTGGTTAGCTCATCTGTGGTCATACACACAGGGCTGGCTGGGCTTTGTAGGCCTACTGTTGCACTGGTGAAGGCAGACGAGAAACGGGCGGCAGTGGAAGAGTTAAGTATACGGCATCCAATAGCTGGTGCAGCTTGTTTAACAGTGTGACATGGGAGTGACATATCAAACAAAACAGGCATATGGTCAGAGAAGAAAGCACCACATATTTCAACATTGGAAACTGGTAAACCATATGAAAGGACCAAGTCCAATGTGTGCCCGTGCTCTTGTGTGGGACCAGACACAGACTGCACAAGATCAAAGGAACTTATGAGACTTAAGAATTCACTAGCCATTGGCTTAGAGGGACAGCATACGTGTATATTTACATCACCCAGAATTCAAGCATGATTATACTTCGGCATTATTTCAGCCAGAAAGTCTGAGAAATCAGGGATGAAGTGCTTGTTGTATTTTGGCGGTCTGTATATTACAGCGTACAGTACAGGAGGAGAGCGACCCAGCTCAAACATGTTCAGCTCGAAACTGGAGAATGAGAGCGGTGACAGCGGTTTACAGTCAAAGTTTTGTTTGAAAACTGTCGCAATTCCACCTCCCTTGCCAGTCGTTCGTGGAGCGCTGAAATACGCACAGCCAGGCGGCAAAAGTTCGGAAAAAGTGGTTGACTCACCGGCTCTCTCCCAAGTCTTGGTGATTGACATAAAGTCAAGCTGACGTGTGACGAAGAAATCATTCAGGATAAACGTTTTGTTTGTTAGCGACCTAGCGTTCACCAGGGCGATCCTTGCTGGAGGCGGGGCAGCGCTTCGTTCAGTCCCGGCCGCGGGAGCCCGGGCGAGGGGTCGAAGGCAGCAGTGGTTCACTCCTCGTCTGCGGAGGTGGGGAGAGCAGCGACGGTTCGGAAAATCCTTATCCACGTCAGTGTCAGTGACAGGCACCAGCCAGGTGCCGATAGGCTCGAGAGAGCGACGGGAGGCAGTGTAGAGACAGGTCGATCCATTTCCAACCAGGGTAGATGCAGAGAAATGCACCAGGGCGGCTTTCAGCCTCACCAGTTGGCCGCTGCGTTTGCCACGGGAGCGGGTCCTGTGCCGTCTCCGACGGGGGAGAGGAGCGTACAAGTGAGCAGGTATACCCGCGAGCAGCGGTGGCAGAGGAAACGTTTTCTGTCTCGGAAACGGAGTCAAACTTTCGCTAGCAAGGCGAATATCCAGCAGGGCTTGGCGATCATAAACCAGTAGAGAGTTGACATTTTCTGTGACAACTGATAAAACAAGCACAAACACAAACAGAACAGACAGCGGGAGACGGACGACCACAAACACAGGTGCCATCACTTCCGCGTACCTGTCACCTGTCACACACACACCAAGCCAACTGTGTTTTTCACACACACACACACACACACACACACACACACACACACACACACACACACACACACACTTACAAACTGGGATGAGTACAGTAAAGTAGGGGGAGAGGGAAGTGAATTATGTATTATAATATTCTATAACACAGAAAAGGGAACTAAAGAGTGACTCCCTATCCATAACAAAGTGTACAGTGTTACAAAAGGAGAGAAAGGTTTTAAAAGATGTGTCCAAATAATAGATGAACCTGAAACCCAAGAAGAAAATACAACAAAGAAACTGGAGGACAATAGCTGTTTTGTCTTTTTTTTCTTTTCTTAACAATGTTTGTAAACTTTCAAAAAGTTCTAAACAATATTATTATACATGTAATAATATGTCACGTGCCATGAGCAAGGCAGGTAACTATTCAAAAACAGTGAAAATAGCCGAACTGCAATCTCACACTGCTTCACATCGTGATTCATTGAGCTTGTAGTTTTAGGCAATTTTGGAACGATTTTGTTTGAAATCTTTTAAAACGTTTTGCCTATGTTGTAGCCTCGGCAGGGAGGCGAACCCGGGACCTATATAGATCCTATAACACAGTCGGCTAAAGAGCCATGGCCCAGCAACGCAGCACCGTATAGCCTATACAATGATGTGCCCAAAATAGGGATGCCAGGTTGAAAGCGGTCAAACCTGCAGTACTGCTCAGTGTCAAACAGCAGATGTGTGTGGTTGTAATAGTCTGTTCCGGTTCCCCAATGTCAATGTGTGTAAGAGCATAAACATGAGCCAGTTCGGCGCTCAGGTGGTGCAGTGCTAAAGTGCCTGTCCACGGTCTGTATCCGGCTTGCTTCGTCCAGCTTCTACTCTATACTAACATAATTGGAATGTTTCTGTGGGAGAGAAGCCACGTACTCGTAGTACGGGCAGCGGGCTAGGGCAGCACCTGTCAGCGGGGAGTGATGGGTGGGAGGAGTAAGATGAAAGAGGGCTCTATGGCAGATAAGCCTGTAGGACACGACAGCAGTGACGACACTCACGCACACGCGCACACACACACACACACACACACAGTTACTGTAAAAGAGCAGGTGCTGCCCGATCACACAAGGCACCACCCTGTACAGATACACAAACACACCCAAACCTTTATCCACTGTGCTGCCTGCATGGGAATAGGCTACCTGCTTATTTATCTGTGGTCAGTGCCGGTTCTAGGAGTCAGGTGGCCCTATGCAGGCACGGATTGGACGGTCTGGCAATTCTGGCATTTGCCAGAAGGGCCGGGCATGCAGGGTGGGGGCGACTGAGCGCCCAAAAAAGAATTATAGGTTCTATACCAGTTCTACCAATATCAAACCGAAACTATTTGGTTTATTACGGTAGCTTCGATAGTTGGTGACATCTTGATGAGACATCCTAGAGTCTTAGACCTTGCATAGTTGTGATATCATGCATGACAATGGAACAATGGAAACAGAAAGTCATAACCATCATGTACGTATGATGAGTGATTAGATAACGATAAAAAGAGCATGCCAGGATTTAAAGGAATGCACCGTCACAACTAGTTCCATGCAAGGGCTACTAACTTTGATCAGAGGTGAACAAGCTTCTAAGTGGAGATTGTGGACGCCCAGGCTGTGGATCAAGGGTCTCCACGGATTAGGATTGTGGATTTGTGGAGAGTTATTATAGTTCCCACCAGTGGTGCTGGGGTGGTGGTGGGAGCAAACATCACATAACAACCAGGAACCATATGCAGAGGAAGGCAGGAAGAGCATGCAGTCTAGTGAGCTTAAGTAGCCCGCCCAATTGGTCAGCTGACTGCCCATCAGCGACGTGTGGGACTTGCACACACTTACACACATCCACATAGTAATGCAGCAAGTTAACCCCTTGAGTATAGTATGCACCTTTGAGCACGGCATGAACCCCCTCGAGTATATCTGACTGAACTAACTCTGCAAGCTACGTATCATTTATATATTGTTACACCACCAAGATCAAGCTACGTATCATTTATATATTGTTACACCACCAAGATCAAGCACAGTGAGCAGATGGAGGTTCTGGGTCTTTGATGTTTTTCTCAAAGCCTGTATCTGTAAGCTTAAGAAAAGCAAAAGAAAGACTTTCTCTCAATGGGGATCCTTCTAAACTGTTTAGAAGGATCTAGTATATGTACTGTAAATAATACTGTGCATATAATAGGCCACAGACATAAACAAGTCTTGCCACAGACACATTTGGCTGTGTACGGACATGTTGATGACCCCTGGTCAGGAGACTGATTATAATAATAATGTTGCGGCTGAGGTTGTGATTGGTGGAGCTAGAACGGCCCAATAAGAAGCAGGTAGGCCTAATTAAGTTGTTGTAATAGTTCTTTCGAAAGGAAAATGCATGTGGTCTCCGAGGTCTAACTAATCATGATGCAGAAGCAGCAACCATGCAGAGCCATTTACCAATCAGATTAAGGCTAGTTAAAAGATGAGTTAGGCTAGTTAAAAGATTTGACAAGCAATAATCAAAATACAACTAACACAATGATATGTTTCATTGTGTATGTATTTAGAACACACTATTTGCACTGTTATTTAAACTACAAACCTATACAGTATGTCCAAAAGTAATGGGAAATGTCTACATTTAGTGGCTGTGGTTTTGACATAATGACATCATAGGGCTGGTAAAGACCACAAATCCCAGGGCCAACTTTCTGAGCCCTATGCGAGATTATTGCATCATTATTATTGCAGTGTGTGCAACGATTGGCGTGATGTTTGGACAAAATCTATAGGAATAATATCAACAAATGTGTAAAGCAAAAAGCCGCCTCCTGGTGGCGCAAATTTGGCCTCTAGGGAATGTTTCATTTTTTGTAATGCATTGGTGTCATTTACAGTTGTGCTAGTTTTCTCCCTTCTTCTCCTCTGTTCTCTGTTTTACAAGAGAATGGGCCTTAGCCACAGACACACAGACAACTAGACTCGTTATTACACGTAATAAAAGTTTAATGAGAGCCAGAAGAGCATATGCTCTTGTTCATCAGCTTCAACAAAACACTGAACACAAGCGAGGACTGTGACAGAGAGAGACTGTAACTGGTTCCAAGTTCAGTGCGTGCTGTGTAGAGCTTAATGAATGGTTTTAACCTAGTTTGGAAAGGTGGGGGACTTTACTGTAAGTACTTAGGGTCAACATTTCAGAGCAATGGAGTGTGGAAAAGAGGTGAAGAAACAAGTGCAAGCAGGTTGGAATGGGTGGAGAAAAGTGTCAGGTGTGACAGGAAAGTATCAGCAAGAATGAAAGTGAAGGTGTACAAGATGGTGGTGATACCAGCTATATTGTATGGTTTAGAGACAGTCGCACTGAGGAAAAGACAGGAATCAGAGCTGGAGGTAGCAGAGACTAAAATGTTGAGGTTCTCTCTGGGAGTAATAAGGATGGATAGGATCAGGAACGAGTACATCAGAGGGACAGCAAATGTCAGATGTTTTGGAGATAAAGCCAGAGAGGCCAGACTGAGGTGGCTTGGACATGTACAGAGAAGGGATAGTGAGTATATCGGTAGAAAGATTTTGAGGTTGGAACTGTCAGGCAGGAGAGAAAGACCAAAAGAAGATTTATGGATGTAGTGAAAGAGGACATGAAGTTAGTTGTGACAACACAAATCTAAAAACGTATGAATATCTGAGAAAGTGTTGCATGGAGACAGATAAGTCGGTGTAAGTAGGTGTAGTTTGTTTACTTTTCTCTATTAAGGATAAAATACTGCCTGGTAAGATCTGAGGAAGTGTCGTGTGTGGAGCTAGATCAGTATAACGTAGGTGAGGTTTGTTTACTGTTCTCTATTAAGGTTAAATGCCACTAATGTTGTAATAAAATAATGCTTGGTTTTACAGTTGATCAACTGTTTCATTTCTATCTACAGGTCATCAGTCAGCATATTTGTGCAATATAAACAGCTAAACATTACAGCAATCAAATATAAGTTGTGAATACAATAAAATCTTATAAAAGTAGGAAGTGTAGTGGAGTGCTCCAGATGTAAAAATAGTATACACTGTAGTATACACATATAAAAAAAACATTGGTCGAGTACAAGAAATATGCATAGCATAGCAGCACCAACAACTGGTCCATTCTCATCTAGCCTATGAGTGACAAATAAACCATTTTGAATCTTGGATCACATAATCACATAATCTTAACTTTACACATACCGTAGTGCACTGCTGCACATTACTGACAAAGCCTATTTGATTCACAGTAGTACGGCGTGTCATATGCCAGAAACGATTCTAATTGCATGCACCTTGGGTGTAGCTACTGTCGCAGGGATGTTCGACATTAGAACAAATGCTATTCCCCAAAACACACACAGACACACATACAGACACGCAAAAATGTGGCTTACCTCCTCCACAGATATGGGCAGGATCACTCGACTGAAAAAGAAAAAAGCAAGAGGAGAAGGTTACTTAAAAATATGCTTTTTCAATCAATACCCACTTAACTGTTCCTGACTCCTAACACAGCCCCCCTCCCACTGTTCCTGACTCCTACACAGCCCCCCTCCCACTGTTCCTGACTCCTACACAGCCCCCCTCCCACTGTTCCTGACTCCCACACAGCCCCCCTCCCACTGTTCCTGACTCCTACACAGCCCCCCTCCCACTGTTCCTGACTCCTACACAGCCCCCCTCCCAACAATTCTCACATATTTGGGCTTGACACTATTGCAGAAAGATGTCTGAAGGAAGTTGGCTGCATGTCTGAAATTTTGACACTGATCGATACATCATCTCATTCCGGGCCAATGAAAATGTGCGTCCTCAAGACCTCAACACTGACATCATCATTTGGATCATCAGGTGGGAATAACGACACATCACTCTGACAATATCTGGATGGATAATGGCATTCTGACAGCAGAATAAACAGCATAAAAGAAACCTCTCGGCACATGGTATCTTCAACGATCTCAAATCCTACCGGACCCAAGCAAGACATAGGATACGAGCCCATAGGACACAGGACTCAAGACATAGGATACCAGCCCATAGGACACAGGACTCAAGACACCACACCCAAGACAGGGGCTGATGTCTTGGGTGTGGAAGCGACGTCGGGCGAGGTCGCGTGCACGTATCCGTGCACGGTGACGGCAGACTGCTGGGCGAACGCTGGCGCTTTGGCATGGGGGGATCAGATCAAAGATATGGAATGAATTCTGTACTGGCCATATATGGAGCGTGTCTTGAGTGTACAGGGTTTGATGAGGTGAAATCAACATATGGAATGTCAGAACAGGTCAGCTCCATATATGGTTTGAGGTTTGAGATCAGATGTAGAATTGCTGGCTAATATGGATGACATCAGGGATCTCCATATATGGGCATTCCCATATATGGGCTTAATATTGATGACATCGGGGATCTCCATCCCTGATGATGTCACGTGATATCACGACGAGGCATTACCAGATATGGAGGCGTTTTTATAGTAAATGCGACCTGTTACTATTCATAAGTGACTAAAACCACTACATATGGTCTTCGAGGCATCCCCCTTAAACTGGTTCTTTGAGTCATCATTTGGGTACCAGAGCTCATACTCATTGGGAAGATGACACATCATTTCTTAGCCATGGTTCACATGGCGCTCGTACTTCAAAGCGTCATGGCGCAACTGCAGCCTGTTTTACGCTATCGCTACATTTAAAGAGCAAACGTGTACATAAACATTCAGATTTCAAATATAAAGTACTCACCACATGGGCCACGGCCCATGGGTGTTAGAAATTAGCTGGGACAGCGATTAGCTTTACTGCATTCTGGTTTAAAGGCATTTTTATCCGAGCTGTTTTTTGGGGGCTTAGGCTTTCAACTACGCGCCCCTATCAGTCGGGAGGAGTGTGGCACTGGGTGTGTTCGATATAGGCATGCTGACCGCACTGCCAATACAAACAAATAGGCACTCCCGGTGTGCAACTGTGAGTTTTCCGAACGCACCCCGTTTGAGAAAAATAGCCGGGGCGCTCGGAAATGCCCTTTATTAAACAACGCAGCAAAGCTAAATCGCTGACCCAACAACACCCGTGGTACACGTGGTGAGTACTTTATATTTAAAATCTGAATGTTTATGTACACGTTTTCAGTGTAAATGTAGCGATTGCGTAAAACTGGCTTCAGTTGCGTCATGTTTCAGGGCTAATCATGTATATGCCCCTGGTTAGATGCACACAGCTGCAGTCCTGGTCCAACATGTTC
This sequence comes from Protomyctophum parallelum, assembly GCF_964188405.1. Classification (NCBI taxonomy): domain Eukaryota; kingdom Metazoa; phylum Chordata; class Actinopteri; order Myctophiformes; family Myctophidae; genus Protomyctophum; species Protomyctophum parallelum. The sequence goes on from NC_139697.1 coordinate 56,726,189, forward strand.
CAACATGTATAATACTGTACCTATCGTCTTTATCGTTGAGAACATTGAATCTTAAATTAAATATTACAAACCCTGTGCTGGTCTATTCTGTTTCTAAGAGACACCGAGTCCCATTGGAAAATGTAGTTCCTATTGCTTTTTTTCTGCACCTTGCTACTAATAATACTTGGTCGGCCTCAGTCAGACTTTCAAAGTACTACTACTCACTGGATCTCTCCGCTCTGGTGTCTTTTTTCAGTACCCCGACATATGAGGTCTTCTGCCTGCCGCAACTCTTCTTGCTCTGAGTTGCTGCCCACAGGAGTACTTGATGGGCCAAGATAGAACTCCTGCAGGACGCTGGCAGTGACCTCCGGCAATGACCTGCCACCTGCATGCTGCTATCTTAAAGGATGATGACGTTCACTTGTACCCACCAGGAGATGCCAAGTGCCACCTGCTACATGTAGGGTTAGCAGCCATTACGGGTGACGGGTGCATGACCCACACAGCCTGACCCAGCATGACCCACAGCCGGCTGATTCATTTTGATCATCAGCCGCAGAGCAGGACAGATTCCACGTGGCGAGCAACAGGGGTGATTTTCTTTAACCCTTTTCGCCATGCTGGAGCACCAGATCTTCTTCATGTCATTGATACAGCAAACCACACCTCTCAGCTACATTATACCACACAGCACAACTCATACTACTATGCCAATCACAGCTCAACTCATGCTGCTAATGTGCATAAAGCGAACCACACAGATCAGCACATGACGCTTAGGCATGTAACAATTATTACATAAATCACCAAATCGCAATCGAATATAATCAAAATAATCACAATTAACCGTCGTTTCCATGTTGAAAAAACTTTAAATCGCGGAAATAACAGATCTACAAGCTCATCACAGCTCAGAACATGATGTTACGCCTATCACAGCAGAAATCAAAGAGAAATCCCATTCTGACCGGGCACCCATTTTGGTGTCAGCATCATGTTATGCTTTAGCTATTTAAAAATAGCAGATCTACAAGCTCATATCGCGCCACCGAGTGGCGCGATACGAGCTTGTAGGTCTGCTATTTTTGAAAAAAATCGAAGAACGACTGAAATTTTTAGAATCTGATCTCAGGTCAGAATGGGTTCATCAGACCAGTGTGTGTTCGGCGGAAACCTCGTATGAATCTGATCTCAGGTCAGAATGGGTTAAGAGAGTAAGACAGAAAGAAAGAAAAACATATAGCTGCAAGCAGCGATAAGACAGGACCAAGCAATAAGCCCTGTTAGGGTGCTCAACACCCAGCGGTATTGCAGCTGTTCGTACCCCAAACAGACAGACAGGCGAGGCATGAGCAGTGGCGGAAATATCAAAGTTCATGTGTAGCAGGTTTCGTGCATTTTGATCAACTTAGATCCCAGGAGATCGATCGTTTTTCATATAATTCAAAATGGCGGGTGATCTAAGAAGGGGCAATTCACACTATGGTCCCGGGTGCGCACTCGGGACCACTTGGCAGATGTTGTGGTAGTGTGAATGATGCGTACCGTTCCCGGGAGCGGATTGCCCAACCGTCCCCGGGACCGGGTCTCTGGGCCGTTGAAGTGTATTCAGATACGGATCGTTCCAATGTGAATGCATGCGTACCTAAAGAAGGAAGTGGACTGTTTTTTTTTTTAAACGTGACATAATCTCTAGTCGACAAGCCAAGCGTCAACAAAAAAAAACACACAGCCGCTGCAGTGCTGCACAACGCGTAACACCAGCTCATTTCTCAACGCCGCCCGTCTCCTGTTGAATCTGCGTATACGCGCAGCACCGCAGTACGCGCTGATCTTAATACACGTGGCTCTTGGGGGCCATCAAGCACACCGTCATCAGGAGGATTAAAGTGTGTTATGCAAGTGTACCCGGGTGCGCTGTTCAATCTCGGGTAATGTGAATCATGGCCATCGGGGACCAGGCAACCGTATTCGGAAACGGTTCCAATGAAACGGATTCAGTCCGTCTCAGTGTGAATTGCCTATAAAGGTCAGAGGTGAAAAGTCAGAACACGAAAGTTGACGCAGCAGACGCATACCGGTATGCGTATCAAAGTTTTATTGCCGACGGTCAAACTTCATGAGCTATGCCCGTTCAAAGTTTGCCGTTTCAACTGAGTGCTATAGCTCCACCCTTTGGCCAACGGTTGTGGGCTTCGCGTCCTCAGAATTTTGTGGAGAAAATAATTAAACTTAAAAAGGCTCATGTGACACATCCATAGTGTTGTGGAATACATTTACTCCTAATAATCGAGATAATCATGAAACCGTGATCTTATTTCTCACACTATATAAGTATATATATATATATTTATATACCATCAAAATCCATGATCTACATGAATACAGACAGTGGGCCAGACAGCACAGCTCACCCTGCTAGACCAATCACCGCTCAGCTCACGCTGCTACTGTACATGCATAGTTACAGTGAACCACACAGCTCAGCTCATGCTGAGAACTGGGGGTTGTCACAAAATGTGGACTCATCTTTTAGTCATTTCTGAATTTGGGTAAGCATTTTGGACACTTTTTAGCCTCTAGAGATCTGACTGCTCCAGAGTTAGACCATACTGAATAACTGCTTGCATAACATCTTCAAACTAGGACTTAAGTCTATGTACAGGTCATGGTCATCACTCATCACTGGGTTTTCAGTTTTCTTTGTATCCTCCAAAGACGATGATACAATCTCCCGCCATTCAACAGCTCCTCAACATCAAAATACTCAGGCCTTTTCCCTTTGACTCAACCTTCTTCCAGAAGCAAGTCTTTGGACAGAATTTCCACATACAAGTCTCAGAAACAGCAGAAGCTATAGTTTTGCACCTTGCAATATCTCTCTTTATTGTGTGCATGTCTATTGTACTTTAAGAGCATGCTCAGGGACTACAGATGTAAATTAGCTTATGGCTAACTCTGGCCCATTTACATGGATGTGAAAACTGACATGTTGATTGAGCATTGTCCCTGTCAAATAAATAAATAAATAGCGAGTGCGTACGTAAATGCCAAAACTCATAATCCTCAACCAGTCAAAGGGGGTGGGATAACAGATGCTGCAAGCAAGTGCAACAGTTAAATATACTGTTGAGCATATCCACAGACAGATTTGTTTCAATTACTTACAGTAGGTTACTATTGTCACATTTTACTTACTACTGTATAATGACCTTGTTGCAAGGTTACAGTACTTGTCAGCCTCATAAACAAGCAATATACAGTAGGTAGGCTATATCTCCTAAATTAGGTGCAAGTCCCATGTGTAGATCAATGTTGGGTGAAACTTAAAAACAGAATACATGTGGTATAATGAAGGTCTGAGTAAAACAAAGTCTAGGGTCACCTTGATATTTCTTCTCTCTCAGTGTGTGTGTGTGTGTGTGTGTGTGTGTGTGTGTGTGTGTGCCAAAGATCTCTAAAGGTCTTAACGGGAAGATCAAATGTCTCAGTGTTCCTTCAGAAAACAAACACCCCTCTCTCCTCTCCTGCCTGTTCTGCGTTCTCATCTTCTCCTCTTTACTTGCTCTGAAATCTATTATTGCAATTGAGAGAATTCCAAGCCCACACATTTGTGCCCGTGGAGAGCACAACTTTGTGCGGCAGGTGGGCAAGTCATCGACCACGTGTCGTATGCGTATGAGTATGCGGAAGTGCTGTTCACACCTGTGCTTTCTGGCCGTGATACACCACTGACGTTACCTCTACGAGGTCTGCGACTACTGGCCAATCACAGCGAGCATTTCCTACAAGCAGCAGTCTGAGTGACTCTGTGTTGAAAGTAAAAGTGTGAAAGAGACCTTTTCTGTATTGCACGCATCGAACAAGGGAAAGGTACCCAGCACAGACCAAACACAGTCAGTGGCCAAAGACACATCACGAGCGCCCTGCACACAACCTGCCTGTTTCCTGAACCGTTTCCACAACTCTCTCTTATGAGACACAGACCAAGTATAAAATAATGGTACAATTTTATCATGAGCATTAGTGAAGTCTCCTTTAAGCCCTACAGTAGACTATAGGCGGTATACATGCATAAACTGAGTGGCAAAGTGAGTTTAATGTTGTGCGACGTCGTTTAATGCAATCAAATAGGACTTTTCTGTTTGAATGTATGTCGAGGACAGAAATTAGTTTTTTGCCACTCAGTAGGCATTCCCGCATAACTTCCGGGTATGGTGATGATGTCACGTGCATACGAACTATATAAAAAACTGAAAATAGCAGATCTATAAGCTCACAATGTGTCACAACTCACAGTGCAATGTGTAGTGAACTTGTACATAATTTCTTTCTAAATGAAGTTGATTTATTTTGGGAATATTGAAATTTCAATAGGCCACAGGAATATGTTAATATTAAAAAGGAAAAAAGGAAATTTGTAGCCTACTTTGTAGGCTAACTATAGTGTTTCTAAAAAATAGAGCATTGAGAGCAATAACTTTCACTTGCAGTGCATGGCAGGAGTATAGGCTATAGTATCTCTATAGCCTACTTTGACTCTGGGGTTGAGTTAGCTCTGGTCCATATAGTTCCACTGTATCAGACCATCTTTGTGGCCAAACAAACTGACCAATATTGTAGTTTCACTGCCTAAAATACACATGTAGGCTACAGTGGCAGTCTACAGTGTACATATGTGTATTGTACACTACACTCAGCCCAGGTGTGCAACTATAACTGCTCATTAACATATAGGTGTAGCCAGGCCAGCGTGCGCGCGTATGTTTGCAGGCATATGTTTGCGTCGCACGCACATAACACACGCGCGCGCGTGTGTGTGTCAGCGTGGAGGATGGAACATGGAAGTGGGTTCAGTTCAGCGGCGTTTAATCGTGACCGATTTAATTAATTCCCACTCCCAGACAGGCAGCCTCACGCTGAGAGGCCCGTGCTCTCCCTAATCACTTCTGATCTGATCTTTACAGCGGCATTGGTCCCCGCGGCCAGCGCCGAGACATTTGACTTTTAATGTGACACATCCAAAACATGACGGGGCATAAACAGAAAGCATCAATCATTGTCTAGAAATGTCTACTAAAGCTCTTTCTCAAATAGAAACGTGTGTTTATATATATAGCCTACTAAAGGTGACTATAGGCCGGGTCCTTGTAAGTCCGAACCTAGCCCTGGACCAGGGATAGTCCGAACCGAACACTCAGCAATAGTCAAATTGCACCGGTCTCGAGTGTGGCCATTCATTCATGGAGATAAGGCAGCTAGCTACTGTAGTAGGCTACTGTATCCTTCTCTCACTTGTAGCAGGCTATACGTAGATCCTCCCATGATCAACCCTGGTCGTGTGTTCCCTGGGTGTACATTCATTCCTCCAGACCGGGAGGAAAATAAATGCAGGAATGCTACATCAGTCGTTTCACCTTCACTGCGCTTCAACATGGCTACAGTGGCTGAAGGAGTGAAGGATGGATGGAAATGGATGCAGGGGCGAACAGTTTGCGATTGCTTATCGATAAATTATCACTCCATCGTCACCATTCCCTTCAAATATTGGTAATCTATAAAACAGACATTGAGAAGTGGTACTGTTCGCTCGACGGAAAGGCCCGGTGTGCCCCATGGTTTGAGTTACAATGTGAAGGGCACAGCCACAGCCAAGCCTATATAGCCGGCTGCAGCTGAGCCATAGTAGGCTGCTACTGTATAAATAAGCTACCAAAACGCATCGTTGTCAGACAACATTAGCCTATATCGATGTAGCCTACAAACCGCAAGTCATGTGCAAACGACAGAAAAATAATTATGTGGCCAAGAAGTCATTTTAGAGATGTCGACAACAATAACCCTGCTGGCTGCACTGAGTGTAATTCCACTCTGCATGGGGCGAGTGGCCACAATGTCAGTGATGCTGCCGCTGGATTGCTTGCTGTGCAACGCACACACACGTAGAAACGCACGCACGCGCGGGCGCGACACACACACACACACACACACACACACACACACACACACACACACACAGACAGCAGACACTTACAATTCCTTTATCAGCATGTTGAGGCTGCAACAAATTCCACAGAGGAGAGAAGAGCTCGATAGGGATCCAGAACAGCGTCTATCGGGATCTCTTTCTGTGGTCGTTCCGTCCGCGCGGTGGGTCGCACCTCTTCTCCTCTATGTCATTCTATCTCTCCCGGTTTAGCTGTTATAATGTCACTTCCTTCCCGGCTGCCGTTTCGCGGTGCCGTGGTGGTGGAGCCTCGTACTAAAACTAAACTACACCCTCTGCTGTGGCATCATCATCACCGGCGGTGTGTCGTGTCGTGACGTCGGAGCAGCAAGCGGTCATCCACAAATATGCAGAATACAGAATGGTACAGCCCTGGATCCCATTACCCCGCCCGGAGGGGGCGGGCAGGGCGCGCTCTGATTGGCTAGTAGGTTGTCAGGCAACCGCTGGTTTTAGCTACGCGCCTCATCAATGTATTTTACGCACACCTGTGTAGGTATTTACGTTTATAGACATAATAGACATTTATTATAGACATACTCACACGGTGACGGTGAGAAACACCACCAAACCGAAATGCAAGCCATTCGCCAGGGTAACAGCCAGGTCATCTCGCCCCTTTGCCAACTCGCCCCCGATAGGTGAAGGCGGCTCGCCCCGGAATTTCGAAAAGTGAAGGCGGCTCGCCTCAAGCCGTGGTTATTCGCCCCTAAAGCGTGGATATCTCGCCCCAAAGCACGGATATCTCGCCCCATGTTTATTTTACCTTATTTCTCATATTAGAACATTTCGAATCAATGTTGTTGGTCAAAGGGGCGAGCCGTCTCGTATTCCAAGCCAGACCACACTGCCACTGTCATTTATTTGGATGATGTTGGACCACCAACATGAAAACTACTGGTTGCCAAATAATTGATAACTAATTGGATAATGAATTAATTAGATAGGCCTACTTAGTAGTACTTTGTGCCAGGGACCCCCATATCTTTTATCAAGAATTCTCATGATTTGTACAAAATATTATATCGACAAGTCAAGTTCACAATAGGCTAGATGTAGATTGTTGAATAGACAGAAAATAAAACAGCGGTTGTGTTTAAACTGTTCTTTTAGCTGGAGACCCCACCTCAGAATCCACTTTGAGAACCAGAGGTTTAGTTATGGTATGGGGCTCCACCTTGCGCCACCCTTATCCCTTATCCCTTATCCCTAAACGTATTTGCCATTTTTTACTATTTAGACAAAACCCTTTTTAAAATAGTTCAACTAGCCGATCTACAGCGAGAAATTGTGAGCTTGTAGATCGGCTATTTGAACTATTTTAAAAGGTTTTTTTAAATAGTAAAAATGGCAAATAAGTATAGGGATAAGGGTTAAGGGGTGGTGCAAGATATAGCCCTTAGGATATAGTGGTTCTCAAACTTTTTTGGATTCACTACCGTACCGGGTAGTGAATCCAAAAAAGTTTTGATTCGGGCCTGCACTACCCCCTTTTCCTGATTTCATTCATTTCTGAGTCCAAGAAGTATAGGCCTACTATCTTTACCCTCTACATTTTGCTTAGAAAACAATATCTATAGGCTATGTTGCCTAAAGATTGTTGCCATTTATTTCCACTGTGGGAACATCCAACTCAAATGAAGCTGACAAGAAAGGTGGCTGGAGAATGAGCCCATTTGTATAGATGATGGTAATTTTGGGAAGAATAGGCCTACAATTAACGGTATGTGTGATGCTTGGAAATAGGAAATATGATGGTTGGAGTTGAGTGAGGGATGTTCATAAAAAGGTTGTGCATGTGTTTTGGCAAGGACATATGGTTTTGTGGCATGCTGTGTTTTTGCTTGCTTTAGCATGGTGTGGCATGCTGTGTAAGTTGGGTTGTTTTGTCATGCATGGATGTTGCATGCTGTGTTTGGGTTGTTTGGGCATGGGCATGGGCATGGTTGTGGTGGCACACACTGACACACATCACACACACACACACACACACACACACACACACACACACACACACACACACACACACACACACACACACACACACACACACACACACGATGCGAAACACATACACACATTTGATAGAACAAAAACGAGATTACATACATAAAGACAAGAGCAGTGTCCACCTCTTAGCCTACCCCTGGCCAAACTCCTGATTAAGCCTCCAAATCGACTGGTGGACAAAGGACCTCTTTAGTGTGACTGGTATGTATGTTATAATCATGAGTTGCCCATGTCTGTGTACTTGATCTTGAGATACAGTGTACTTGATATCTATAAAGTATGCTACAGTTCAGGCATACTTTACATATCAAGTACACTGTATCTCAAGTTCAAGTACACAGACATGGGCAACCATGATTATAACATAACAGTGACCTTATTGTACAGTATTGAAAATACGCTCTCCATACAACATGTTTAGTGTTTGAGGTGATATGCCTTGCCAATTACAGAAAACTTGGAGACAAAGTTTTTGAATATTGAAATCGAAAATGTGTGTTTTGTGGAATGTCGTGTTATGGATTTTTGTGCTGCAAGAACTTTTATTTTATTTTTAAAACTGTAATAGGCTCACTAACTGATGGAACAAAAATAACGGCGGCCATTTAAACAAGTCAATATATCTTTATTTTCAAATTCATCCATAGTCAAACAGTAATGCCTTTAGAACAAAAACAACCCTTTCTCCTACCTGAAATAAATGGATCACTACTAACCACCCAACACGTACATTTGCCAGCGAAAGGAAGATTTAAACACATTGTTTAGTTCATGATAGCAGAATGAAATAAATAGAGGTGTCTCAACATTACAATGGGCTTGTGTTCAAATAAGTCATGTGACCCAAGTGCTGAACTCGTGACAGCTTGGTCCCGCATCCCTGATTGCTCAGTGGTTTGCATTTTTGCTCCTGAATTCGAACCTGAAAAAAATATAACGATGCCACAAAATGGCCGAGCGTGTGCACGAAAATAATGATAATTTCATTATTTACACCTGTAAATCTGTGATGTGACAAATAAAGCAGATTTGAATGGGTCGCTGTCTGTGTGGGAGTTTGCATGTTCTCCCTATGTTTATGTGGGTTTCCAGTTTTCCTCGGGACATCCTCCTGCGGCTGCTATAGAGCCCTTGATCAAGACACTGGCCTTACGAGTTAGAGCTGTTCCCTGGGTGTGCTGCACTGTAAAGCCCTGAGTGTTCATTTAACCCTGAGTGTACAAATGTAACCATGCAGAATGGACTTGACCACACTCAGAGTTAATGGATAAATGAACAAGTGGCTTCCCCATGCTCCTAATAATTGAGTTAGGATGGTTCAAATCTCCCCACAGGGATCAATAAAGCACAACATAATACCTTAAGTTTAAAGGGTGAAGAGGAGCTAAAGTGCGGCATTTTACAGTGTCAGTATACTGTAGGTAGATGGATGTGAATAACCTTTCATGTGTGTTAAATATATCCATCACAATATTTAGCGGGCTATATACTGTTTAACAATAAACCCAATTTTAAAACAACAACACACAAAATGCCACTGCCACTCAGAACAGAGAAATAGGCAGGCATCTTTGTAGAAATGTGCTGTTCTGTTGCACTTGGTGATTTTTTAAATAGGTCTTCACTTCCGAATGACATCATACTCATAAGGCACGTCTGGTTAATAATAATATTAAATAATAAATATTAGTTAAGAGAAGAAGATTCTTAGAGAAATAAATACAGTAAAAACTCTAATGAGCCCTATGTATTTTCTGCTGTTTTTTGCCCTGTGTTATTTCCTCCCTCCAGTAGAGGACAGTAAAAGCCACTAGGAAAGAGACGCTACAACGCTTGACACTAGCATCTGTGATACAGTATTTTTCTACTGCAGTGTAAAGTTCACTCATTGATGAAAGACAACATTTGCCATAATAACTTCACTGTACCTACAGTATAAACCTCCTGTACTAACAACCTATGATATCACAGAAACACTCTGCAATCCCATCTAGGCCAGATGTCCTCTACTAGGATTTGCATTAGGATTTGACTCTAATACATGTATACACAATATTCTACAATAATATTGGTTATGTTCTGCAACCCTATCAGAACTATTTCAGGACTAACCGACCCTTGGTTGCAAAGACGAGATGAACTACACCATCATATTTTGAAAAAACAAAACAAAACAAACAAACAAACAAATAGTTAGGCACAGTAGCACCATAATGGGTACAAGACATGGTGATGAAGTGATGAGCTGGTGAGGGACAGTCTACAGAGAGCTGTTTTATTCTCCGTTCTTTTCTTCGAAGTGTTGATGGTGCTTGTATTTTTATTTTGTATGAATCCAGAGATAAAAAGAGGTGAGGTGAAGGATTTTGGGGGGGCAACACAGAGGGGACAAACCTCTTCCCTTTCACAGTCTTTCCTTCCTCTCTCACTCTCTCTCTCTCTCTCTTTTAAATAGTTTTTTAGTTTGTTTTTACCCTCCACAATTATAATTTCTCTCCTCAGCAACAACTGTAGCATCTGGTCCATCCATGGTGAGTCTTTTGGAGAAGAGATATGACAAACGGTTTGTGTGTGTGCGTATATGCGTGTGTGCGTGGGTGAAGGTGTGGGGGGATAGATGCTTCTCAGTATAAAATCTATCTTCCTTTCTCTGTGTCCGTCTTTCGTTCACCTGGTCTAGACAAAGGCCTCAGGCAATTCAGAGCCATTGATTTTCATGTAGATCTTGGCGTTGTTTTCCTTTTCGTGTTGTTCCCTGTTGAGCACGCTTCTGTAGAAGATCAGGTAGAGAGGAAGAAGGAAGCCCAGCATACTGACTCCCAGAAGTCCAACATTCACCTGGTAGGAAAATTGAACTTTTAGTGAACCCATTGGAAAGTGTGTGTGTGTGTGTGTGTGTGTGTGTGTGTGTGTGTGTGTGTGTGTGTGTGTGTGTGTGTGTGTGTGTGTGTGTGTGTGTGTGTGTGTGTGTGTGTGTGTGTGTGTGCGTGCGTGCGTGTGTGGGTATGGTGTTTGTGTGGGACACTGGGCGACTGGGCGTGCATGCATGACAGATTGATTGAGAGAATGTCCCCACATTTTACACAAATGTTCAGACACTGTGGTCCGCTCTTATATTACATAGGACTATGTTTCCTGTTGCTACTGTAGCCATGTAGCCTACTGTATGTATACAGCACAGTGTGTATTCTTACCCATAGTGGGTCTCCCTCCAGGGGTCCCATCATGGCCATAAACAGGGGTTGTTGCAGCAGAGAAAAGAGAGCGCTGACCAGGGACTGCATGCCTGTTAGACTACCGAACTGATCTGAGGGATACCTGTAGAAAAGGTTATGAATTATTAGTTAGTTTGCTATTAAACTCAGTCATTCTGGGGTGTCTGGTGGCTCAGCCAGTTAGTATAGCCTATTAAAGACCATGTGCTCCTTGTGAGCGGCGAGGACTTGAGTTTGAATCCGACTCTGAATCCGGTCTTGACGTCTCAGTTCTCTAAACCTAATAAAAACTACTATTCATGCCCCTTTTCCACTGGTTGGGTTCAGTTCTTTTTGGATTTTAGTCCAAAAATTGGAACGTTAATTATGAATTGAGTGTGCAAAACCATACCTATATTTAAATTGTTTATAGGATCAATATAAGTAAATTAATGATAACACTTCCACAGTAGCCTTTTCACATTTTCAATTTTTTACATATTTTCCTATATAATGCATAATTTGCACAATGTACAATTTCAGAAAAATGGTATTACAATAAATCATTGTCTTCGTGTATGTTTCATGGTGATAACTATTCATTACATTTTTACCTATTCACCTATCATGTATAGGCCTACTGTAGGTGAAAATTACAAAATGTGTGATAAATATGAAAAAGCTACTCCTGTGGAAGGGTTATCATATATAAATTTACTTATATTGACCCTAGACAATTAAATATAGGTATGGTTTTGCCAACTCAATTCATAATTAACGTTCCAATTTTGGAGCTCTGGCTCATGGACTAAGAACCAAAAAGAACTGAACCGGTTCCCAACCGGTGGAAAAGAGGCCCCAGTAGTCATCCTGCTTTCTCAGCATAAATCCGCTATTCAACTAAACATTTGGGTCACGAGAATTCACTTCCTTCTATGCATCTGACTCATCATGAAACACAAACTTATTTTCTGCTCACTAACATTCTCTAGATAGCAGACTCGAGAGTCTCTAAGTCGGCACTTTGTCAGCACTGCAGATAACATGCAGAGCTGTTGTAACCAACATTTCACTTCTTGTACCTGTCACTGAATATTACATATTTTATTTTCACATTTCGATCACATTTTGCTCCTTGCTTCTCCATCACGCTGTTACGTGGGAGTATGTGTCTACCATTGCTCTTCGCCTTATCAAACAGACTATTTACTAACACACGCTGTTTGCTTGGTTCCTACATGTGTGAAAGGCCAACAACGGATAATGTGATTCTGTAACACTTGATTCTGCTGACATCTAGTGCAATAACTATGCAAACAGTAAATGTAACTAAAATCAACTGCAGTAAAGGTTCCTGGTCCCTGAGCATATCTTAAGAATACACACAGAAATTTAGTATGGATTGTGTCTTAACTATGTGCCTGTATTGTGACTGTGTGTGTGTGTGTGTGTGTGTGTGTGTGTGTGTGTGTGTGTGTGTGTGTGTGTGTGTGTGTGTGTGTGTGTGTGTGTGTGTGTGTGTGTGTGTGCGTGCGTGCGTGCGTGCGTGCGTGCGTGCGTGTCTTACACAGCAGCGTAGAGACCTCCGACAGAAGAGTGGACAAATCCTCTGACCACAGTGTGCAGGAGGAAGGACAAAATCTGAGGAAAAAAATATGAAGCAAATGAATGAAAAATAACCCAAATGCATTAATTTGGTCACTCACTCTGCCATTTACTAGACTTGAAATGAAAGTCTATATGGAGGCCATCAGCTGTGGATATATTCTGTTACACAATATGAACATTTATATAAACTAGAACTGAAACAGAAACCGGTATTATTGCTAGCAGGCAAGCTGTGTCCCCATTCCCAATTTAATTTTTGTTTTTAAATATAATTTATACCACAAAAAACCTCACGCTTCCTTTAATGCATGAGGAGCTTCTTTTCAACTGACAGGGGGGAGTTTCCCCGGTTGGACGTAACACGTTCCTTTCCCCTCCATCAGGCTGGCCAGGGGGGGGGGGGGCAATTACTGCATGTTTTTTGTGAGGGTACCTACTACATACCCTAAGGCACACGGGGAGAACATGCAAACTCCACTCAGAAAGGCCCTTTTCTTCTAGCTGTGAGACGACTGCGCTAACGACTCCACCACCCCCCCCCCCCCCCCCCCACATACACACACACACACACACACACACACACACACACACACACACACACACACACACTCCTAATTCCAACTAAAGTGGACCACTCACCTGCAGAGGAAGGTTGGGCACAAGACAGCTGACTCCAAATCCTACCAATAGGACGTTAGTGAGGACAAATGCTCGCAAGGCATTGGTCACCTTCTGGATCTTTTTGTCTCTGCGTTGTTTCTTGGGCTCGCCCCTGGATTGTGGGAAGAGATTAAGATTAACTTGACTGCCATTTAATAAAACATCCAAAAATTAATATAAAATAATATATAATATAATAATCATCATCATTATGGACTTTATGACTTTCTCTACATCTTTAAAACCTTCTTTCATGTGTAGGTGAATGGGTGATTGTAATGTATATTGTAAAAAGGATCGCTGGCTAATAAGTTTGCACATGCATTCCATACATTCTATACTATAGGATTGGACCACACATGGACAAATTACATCATCAACTTGTGACAGGAGCTGTCCATTATTGAGTGAAAGATTAACCATTTCTAAAATAAATAAAATGTTTAAGGTGCAATTATAATGCATTAAGACACATTTGGCTTATCAGCCATGGATCCTTAAAGAGTTTTGGAAAAAGGCACTACAGATAGGAACCATTAATTTTTGCACCATTTACTTTACCCCATGTGGGTCCTTTCTAATCATCTCCTCGATTAATGATCCGTACCTGAATGAAGTCCCCAACAACCGCTGTTCTTCCCATTAGGACTTAGAGATTAGAGATAAAGTGACTCACTTGCTGGAGGGCTCCTTCTCTTGTTCTCCGTCGTCACATTCCTTTAGTTTCCAGTCCATGATCTGTCCGATCACTGGGGTGGTCATCAAGCACAGCAGCTGCAGCATGCCGAAGATGGAGGAGTAGAGACTCACTGAGAGAGAGAGAGAGAGAGAGAGAGAGAGAGAGAGAGAGAGAGAGAGAGAGACGGAACAGGATGAAGATAAAGAGTGAATGCAGTGACTAGGAAATATGGAGAGAAAATGATTGCTTGGTGACTGGGGGTACAGAAACAAGAGGGGTCAGGGAGATAGTATAGGTGCATATGGGATGGGGAAAGGTCTTTTAATAAAGGTGAGTGGTGAATCCAATCCGCTCCCTTTCATACATGTTTTCTGGGGGGGACTGGAAGGGCAGTAAATATGAAACCCCCAATCCCGGGTACCCATTGGCAAAACAAAGGAAAAACATGAAACCCCCAACTCCGAAGTAAAAAAAAAAAAACATTACATTTTGGATGTACTTAGGGCAAACTTTCTTTAAAAGTAATGGGAAAATATTTAAAGATGATATAAAACTTCCTGGGAAGACACATGCCTTTTCCTGGTGACACCGTGTACCATGAGATATAATAACCCATTCTGAACGGGCACCCATTTTGGTATTAGCATCATGTTATGCTTTAGCTATTGAAAAATAGCAGATCTACAAGCTCATATCGCGCCACTGAGTGGCGCGATACGAGCTTGTAGGTCTGCTATTTTTTAATAATCGAAGAACGACTGACATTTTTTTAGAATCTGATCTCAGGTCAGAATGGGTTCATCAGACCAGTGTGTGTCCGGCGGAAACCTCGTATGAATCTGATCTCAGGTCAGAATGGGATAAATACTACTCGGGGCGCCGGTGGCCGAGTGGTTAAGGTGCGTACCATATTGTCTCTGATGCAGCCTGACATGGAGTCCCTGGCCCGGCAGACTATTGCTGCGTTTCACTCCCCTCCCCGACTCGTTCCCTGTTTCCTGCCAGTTTCCACTATCGAAATAAAGGCCCCCCCAAAATATCATAAATACATAAATAAATAAAGTCAAATAAATACTACTGCATAACAAATACTCCTTTCAGGAGGTTTCATTTAGAGCTCAATGACAGGCCATTAGCAGGACAATAAACAACAGCAAGGGGGGGATGGGGTGAAATTATGTATAGTTAATTGGCCCGGTTTCCCAAAGGACACATGATGTAAGAGGTGTACTATGGTGTAGCACATGCTCAGATGCCCTCTAGGCCACACACAGAAGCCTGTGAACATAGACATTCTGTGCATAGATGTGCCACGCAATAGTAGGCTTCAGCCTTTTAAGAGTAAAGAGAGCCTACTGTCAGCTGTCCAGCAGTCCAAATATTATTCAATTAAATTAAATCTGTGTGCGGCCTAGAGGGCATCTGAGCATGTGCTACACCATACCTCTTACACCATGTGTCCTTTGGGAAAGTGTGTGTGTGTGTGAAAGTTTTAGTTTTAGTGTTAGACAGTGATGGTGAACTTGGCTAGAGTTACTCTACTGAATATCATATCTGTAATCACAAATGCTATGGTTAAATGCTAACTCTGAAACAATGTTTTTCAACCAGTGGACCACGACCCACATGTTCCATAGAGGGAAATTGTGTTATCACTTATCATGGTTCTCAAAGTGTGGTCCTTGTAGAGGTTCCAGGGAATCTGGAACTCAGCTAAATTATTGATAGTTAGGAACTAAATGTACCCGTACGAGTCCCTTACGGGTCCATTTGGTTCAATTTGTATACTATCAAAGTTATGGGGTGTGTGCGTGCGTGTGTTGCCTTAATGCATACAGTGCCAAATTGGGAGTCCTTGAAATGAAAGAGTTTGAGAACCGAACTGCTTAATCGTTACGTAAGGAAAGATGCAAAAAGGAGGTCCACATGACATCTGGTTGAAAAGCACAGGTTTAGAACACTGGTGTTAATGCTAAATGTAATCTACTGTAGTCTTACCGAGCTCCATTCTCTCCACTGCAAATGAAATTATAACGCAGTGAGTCCAGTTGGTCTTACACCATGAATCATAATGACTGCTTCTTAAAGCAGCCCACTGTATTCTTGCATACATTACCAAACTAGTTCAAAATGCCATTAAATAACAGAATGTGTTGCAGAAAACTATTTGATGAAGATGTACTGCTAACACACACACACACACACACACACACACACACACACACACACACACACACACACACACACACACACACACACACACACACACACACACCTGTGTTGAGATCTCCACCACTGAGGGACTCCAGTATGTTGTTCATGGCTCCCATGTAGAAGATGAGACGTAGCTGTGTGATGGACATAGTGACCAGGCTGAGGATGAAGATGGGTGTGGTGATGGTCTGCATGAAGGACGTCGCTGCACACGCACACGCACACGCACGCGCGCACACACACACACACACACACACACACACACACACACACACACACACACACACACATAATGGTTACTTTTTAAGTGAACCCTACAGTATATGTTTGTTTGTTTTTGGCATACCAGCATACCCTGAAGAAGGCAACCTGTTTGCCGAAGCGTTGGAAAAATAAAGTGTATGGCATCGTGACTATGAGCTGTGCGGCCTCTTTCCTTTCTTAGTCAATGTTTTTGGCAGTTAACATAATGTTAGCTAATAAGATAATTTCTTTGTTATTTGGTGTCAGAGTAGAAGAATGTTTTATTGCTTTCACTGTCTATACAGTATATATTTTATAGGATGTAATACGGACTGCATTGTCCTTACATTCCGCCTTGGGCTTGCACTCCACCTCCAGGTCCATGGTAGAGAGGCAGAGCTTGTTGCCGTCCTTCGTGGCCAGTTCGTTCTGCTTCAGGCTGTGACCCACGCTGAGACGGCGGCCCACAGTGGTCACCTGACTGTAGAACTGCTTCCCTGTGATCTTGTGGTCGAAGCCCATCCAGCTGAACTTGACCTTGATGCTGTGACGAAGAGGAGGTGGGAGAGAGACGGGGAGTGAGTCAAAGGGAGGGAATAGAGGCCAGAGCAAAAAAAATTGTGTTGCTCCACTTGCTCCCAGGATTAAATCGCACTTAATGGGATGAGTCATTTTACATTTTGCAATACTATGATACTAAGGCCATAGTTTTACTGTATAGGATATACAAATATATCACTTTATACGATCCGTGTCACAGACACCTGTGTTGCACCTACAAGACAATGTTGGACTTGGCCACGCCCCCAAATACTAGCATTTCAAAGAATTGCTATGGAATCATTTCCTGGTGTTCTTTACTTCCTTTTCAAGTCCCACCATACGCAGCTCTACTGCATTCTCCTACAGTATGTTTCCTTATGTTTCCATCTCAACACAGAACAAATAAATAAATAAATACAAATAAAATAATAATATTTTGAACCCATTCTAACGAGGGCTGTAACTCCTGTAGTTCTACCAGACAGCTGTGCTGTTGTACAGTAGCAATCAGGAGCAAGACTGAGCTGGTTCAGGTGGAGCGCAGCGGCTCATTAGAGCCATGAGATTGACAGTAACAAAGTACATTTACTTGAGTACTGTCCTTTTAAGTAAAATGTTATGTATCAAGTATATGTACTTGTACTCAAGTATTTGTACTTTTGGATAACATCGCTCCATTTCTAGGAAGAGAAAGTGTACATTATGCGATGCGAGAGTGTCTATAGTCAACACAAACTCGGGACTCGGGACTGAAGCGCTAAATAAATTATGAATTAACCACTTTCTGTAAGCTCTGCTTTCAAGTATAGTAAAGATAGCTGATCTACAAAGTAAAAACATCCCCACAACATGCAACATGTGAAATGTTGTGTCAAGCTACTTCCAAAGCATGCAGTTAGATTAGTGAGTGTAGCATTTCTACCAGTAAAGAGTTCCTCTTTACTGACCTCTGTTACATTATTTATCAGCAGTCTGACTTTGACCTGGAGTTTCACCTGCCATTACACTGCATGCTTGATTGCACATATTGCACAAGAATTCTCAACCAAAGGGCCTTTAAAAACAATAATGAGGTACAAGGAACATAAAATGAAACAAGCCTGCTTTTCATTTAAAGATAAATTATTCTCTTTGTGACTAAACTGAAAGATATATGACCTAGGTTGAAGATAGGCTACACTTTGTACAGTTCTTTCTATACTACGCCACGTGTTCACTCGTAGGACTTTTGAATGTAAATAATAATGTGTATTCTGGATAAATAAGATGCACGTTGGGCCTATTTTGACCCCCATGCATGTAGGGACATTCTGTTTGTGCCCGCCTCCCTGAAGACGGCAAGATGATAATGAAAGAGATACTGACGTGTAACACATGTCCTCTGGTCCTGGGAAGGGCTCCATGGGCCAGTTTAAGAAGCAGTTTAAGAAGACGAACCCGGAACACAGTGACCAAGCCACCAGGATGGTGATAAAGGGGACACCAAGGTCATAGATCACCTACACACAAAGGATCAGGCCCAGTCAGTCAACTACTGTACATTCATGTCAAAGTTGAATTATATATTGCATATTTCATATAAAGGGAACGTCAATGTGCATGGCTGACTAGAAACGAAATGTCAATTAATAAAATGTTCACGTAGATGAAAGGATGATAGAACATCAACACACAAGGAAATGAGCTAGTGTTCTCTTCATAAGAGGCACATCTTCTAGTCTATATTCTGGGGAGGCCAACGTAATATTGGTATTTATAAGGAGCAATAGACACCATTCAGCCACTAGATATTATATATTATGCAATTTAACCACAACAATTTCGAAGATCTACCAGCTCACGATGAGACAACGTACTATTTTCGGTGCATGGCAGTGGCATGCCCTGTATAATTCTGGCTTAAAGGGATATTTCACTTTCAAAAAACTTTAACACCCCAGACAGTTTTTAATTTGCTCGATTCAGTATTTAGATATTTCATATTAATTTTAGCTATGCCCCACCACTTCCTAAACCCATTGTATCTTCAAACTCCATTTTAACCATGATAGATTTATCGAAAACACACATCCTTTTTTCTGGTGACTGATCTCAATAGGGCTTACACTTTGAAAAAGTTCAAACGGTGGTCTAGTAATACCATTTAATTTATGATAACTATGGGCTGTTTGTTACCTTAAGACCAGGGAATGTGACAGCTGAGGATGCATAGGACCCAATCATCAGGGCAATGAAGGTGGAGCGCAGGTCCCCGAACATGTTTGACACCTATGGAGGAGAAAGAAAAACAAGGGAAAACTGTGAAACAACAGATTTTACCTTTAGGTATTATCAACAACAACCCTATTGGTTCTCAAAGTGGGGTATTGGGACCCTCAAGGCCAATACATGCTCCTTCTGAGGTTGGGGTTCGGATAGTCTCACTATTCTCTGAATGCTATATATAGTCTGGAACTATACATTTTCCTTTTCTGCTAAGCAACAAGCTATATATGCTTAGATTATTTCAACTTATATTAGGATAAATGTGCACGACTGTAAAGACGAAATGCTAGAACTTCTGTTGCAGCAGACTGTATGATGGAAGTACGTTGTATTTGGAAATTGTGAGAGGCAACAGTCTGGCAACGCTAGACTATAGGGTTCGGACAACTCAGGACTTCTGGGGAGCCATGCACGAGTTCTGAGAAAGGTTTCTGAGACTGTACATCAGAAGTTCGAAATGAGGGGGTTTCAAGGGGGTCCCCAGCTAAATGACGAACACTTAAGCCTATTGAATATTTCGGCTATATAAAGATATCCGATGTACATGCTCAGAAGGTGTCATCATGCGACAAAATGTGAGCTTGTAGATCTGCTACGTATATGTGAAAGATTGTGAAACATCTCATGATCCTCTCTTACGGGGATCCCAGGCACAAATATGAATGTGACCACATTTGGGTCCTTGACATGAAAATGTCGTGTCCGGGTAGCTCAGTCGGTAGAGCTCTCGCCTTTGGAACACAAGTTCAGCGAATGAGTAGCACGGCTTGGTGCAGCAAGTCATGCGGACTTACCGACCGCCGCGTAGGACCACCGACCGACGAGGCGGTGGGGTCAAATGGATTTCGCCCTCCCTCGGGAGGTGATGGTTGGTAGGTGTGGCGCTCCACCTCAGCAATCCATCTCCCAGGGCTCTAGCGCATTGTAACGGGGATAGACTCCCGCGTGTTACTGGCTGATATCGACAATAAGTCACTCCCGACCTACTTTACATGAAAATGTTTCCATTATTTCCTTAATTTGGGAGTCTGTCTAGTCTTCATAGTTTTCAATAGTAGGACAATGTTGTTGTTCTTTTTAGCATGTATGTCCACTGTCCAGAGAACATTGTGTGCTATATTTGTTTGGAGAGACCTTTCTGGAACTTGGTTGTGTTTATGTGAGCTCCATTTAGGCTGGAGGCTGGTGACAGACAAGGGGGCTATGGTTAAGTACCCTGTGTCACACAGTGCAGCAAGTAATTAGTAGCACGTCTGCACTGCTGAAAGGCGACCACGCATGCATGCACGCACACGCACGTACGCACGCACGCATGCCGGACCAGTCCAGAACCAATCAAACAGGAGTAGGTGAGAGTGCGAGAGCCAAGAGAGAGACGTGCCAACAAACTAGGTTTAAGTCTGATATTTTATTTCCCCCCTCTTTTCAGAATGGAGTAACTGTTGGGACGGGAAGAGAGGGAAAACAGACACTGGGGTGCTGGTGGTGGGGGGGGGGCAATTACGAAGGTATTCACAAACTGCTCTGTCTTCAAGCGGTTGATCAACAACAAGACCAACACTCAATTACATAACTATGAGAAAGAGAGAGAGAGAGAGAGAGAGAGAGAGAGAGAGAGAGAGAGAGAGAGGGGGGGGGGGGGTGGGGGGGGAGGGTGTAACAGACTGTGGGACAGGAGAGAAAGAGTCTTCATTAAAGAAGATAAAGAATAAAGAGAAAGGGGGGGAGAGAGAGAGTACTGTATGCACAGTAGAACACTGAAGCAGCAACTATTGCATCTTTCCTACTCAAAACAAGTGTTGTGAACTTTATAGACCGTTTCTTTTCACAATTTTCAGAAAGTCTTTGAAAACAGAGACAAATCCGCCGAAGGTTTTTCCTAAAGTCTTTCTGATACACTTCAAGCTAGCCTATCTGTTATTTTGGAGCGGGAAGGTGACCTCACTGTTCTTTTGTTAGGCGACAACACTGCAGTCAGCTGGGCATGACGGACTAATGTACAATGGTCCCCAGATAGATTAATGCATATAGATGATTAACTTGCAAGGTACTGAACACATCCTAACATGAAGGGAAAAAATATATTACTCAACTCCCACCTCTCACCATGTATCCCTGTATTCTTTCATTATTCATTATTATGACCATCTCCCTCTCTCTCCACCTCTTTCCCTGTTCTTTCTCGCACCATTCTCTTTTTCTCTCTGCCCCCAATTCTCTCTCTCTCTTCCCCATTCTCAGTTGCTCTGTCCCCATTCTCTCTCTCTCTCTCTCTCTCTCTCTCTCTCTCTCTCTCTCTCTCGTGCATTCTCTCTCCCCCTCCTCCCCCCTCTCTCCCCCTCTCTCTCTAATCAGACCAGACACTGAGTTCCTGAAGCGTGAGATGTCCTACAACACATAAAGTTGGTCTTGACCTGACATTTGAGGAGTACATCAATTCAACAGGGAAGAACGAGAGGAGGGTGTTTAATAGGTAACAGAGATGCACGAAACTGTTTCAACACCCATGCAGGAAAACTCTCTGGAGACCGTTGTACAAAAACAGTCCTCTAATTCATGTTTTTTTCTCTATCACTGACAGAGGGGGGGCAGCCACTAATACTGTCCCAACAAAGCATGAACTTAGTAGAGGGAGATTTAGGTGCAACGGTTACAGAAGGACATAAGGGATGAATCTCACAACCCTAAAGCGATGCGGCAAGTGAGCAGTTTATTGGGAGATTTACTGGCACTGCACCCCTCACTTGTGAACGGCGTCACCATGGTACAACCCAGGATTGTGGTATGGGTCACTGCAGACTGAACCACTGACGGAAAAGAGGAGAATGAAAAGGGAGGGTCAAAGGAATGTGAAGGAAGGAAAAAAAGGATGGTGTTGACCCTGTGAACTTGTGTGAATCCTACCAAGCCCCTCTGTTTCTTTCTTTCTTTCTTTTTCCTTTTTTCTTTTAAGGCTTGAATAGGTTAATTTTAGGTTATATTCAATTCTGGGGTCCAGGGTCCTTGCCAGGGTTCCGGGGGGTCCCGAGCTGAATGAGTGATAGTTACAGTAGGATCCAAAGGGACTCTTACAGCTGAATGAGTGATAGTTACAGTAGGATCCAAAGGGACTCTTACAGCTGAATGAGTGATAGTTACAGTAGGATCCAAAGGGACTCTTACAGCTGAATGAGTGATAGTTACAGTAGGATCCAAAGGGACTCTTACAGCTGAATGAGTGATAGTTACAGTAGGATCCAAAGGGACTCTTACAGCTGAATGAGTGATAGTTACAGTAGGATCCAAAGGGACTCTTACAGCTCCTAAGCTCAGAAAGTGTACAAATGGAACAACATTTCACTTCACTCTGTGAAGTTGTTTTGATTCTTACAGTAATGAATTATGTTGATGTTTGATATCAATCCTGTTAATTATTGTGACGACTGACCTTGGACAATAATTTATATTCTTTCTCAAACCTGAGGCTCTGAGCAATTCCTATACCAAGACCAGCGACGGCTCCAGAAAACTGTGACTTGGGGTGCTATTTAGAGGGGGGGGGGGGTTAATGAATCTTGGTTTACATCGAAGGCAGTCAATTTGGCTTGTTTGGAGGGGGGGCTTAGGGGAGGCTAAGCCTCCACCAGAGGGGAGTTAAAGCCCCCCACCCCCCTGGAGCCGTCCCTGACCAAGACTAATAAAGAATAGTCTATTGGGATCAAGAATTAGACAATTTCATCCCCCCCCCCCACTCGTGTGTGTGTGTGTGTGTGTGTGCGTGCTTGCGTGCGTGCGTGCGAGAAACTGTGAGATACAGAGACAAATAAACAAGGGATAAGCTTTCATGTTGTTCCTATGAAACCACAACAGGGAGAGAGGATGGATTTCTTATTGAAGAGTGATAATGAAGCACACCATCCCTCCCTCCCCACACTCCTCCTGTCCAAAGTCAGGATGTGTGTCATTGCCAGGAGGACAGAGTACACTACAGGGCAGCCAGTCAAAAACAAAACAACAACAACAGCAACAACAGAATATCAGACAAAGATCTCAACCCAGTACTGGAGTCAAAGTAGAGACTACTCCTATAGTCAAATAGTACTTGCTTTTAAAAACTACTTTCGCATTAAAAAGCGCATGCTTTTAGTATTAAATTATTAAAAACTATAAACTACAAAGTACATCTTTTAAATATCAAATGCATTGCTGTATTGAAATGAAGACATTTAGAAGATTGTCTATTTTCACTATTTGGCATGCACGTGCGCACACGCGCACGCACACGCACGCGCACGCACGCACACACACACACACACACACACACACACACACACACACACACACACACACACACACACACACACACACACACACACACAGACTTACCGTGAGAGAGGTAAAAGTCATGCACATGCCCCCAAAGCCATTGAAAGTCAGAGCGATGAATATGAGCACAGAAAGTTCTGTGAATTAAACAGATATAATCAGATTACAAATAAATGAAATGAATGCCATGAACCCTAGCATCCCTATTCTGAGGGTGAACATTCAGCAAAAACATCTGACCACCTATGTATCACCGCAGCCGTGAAGATGCCAAGTTAAGTGGTCAGATGTGTGGGCCCCCTGCATTTTCAGAGCATGTTTACATTAATGATCAATCAATTGATTGTGTTTTAGTTTGGATCTTTGGAACCCAGGCCCAGCCCACTGCAGGTTGGTAATCGCTGGTAATACAGTATGGTTAAGTGGTTACAGGAAGTAATGAAACACATGCTGTCAGCCACTGCACACCAAAGAAAATCAACCAAAGTGGGGTTGAGGAAGCGTGGGGATTGTATTTGTCTGTGATAGGCTGGCCAATGCTCAGGGTACAGTTTATGTCACAATCTGCAACAGTACAGTATGCCGTTTTGGAGATTGTCATTTGTTTTGGGGTGCTGCAGGGTGAACATTTTCAACATGAAGTTGGCAACATTGACAATTAGCCTGGATTTAAAGGTATATTCAGTGATTTCACTCAAAAAACCTTAGGTTTCGTTTTTGGCTGTGGGACCCAGCCTTTCGTCCAATCAGGATAGAGAGCCAAAAACGAAACCTAAGGTTTTTTGACCCCCAGGGGTTAACTGGGGACAGGGAGCAACTCCTTATATGGTCAGCACACTCTATAGTACAGAGGATTATCACAACAAAACAAAAAAATAAGTGATATTTGAATTAAGTGAAATCACTTAATATACCTTTAAAGGACAACTTTTGTTTTTTTCAACCAAGGGTTCAAGTTTTATGTTGTTATTAGAGAAAGTAAAACTGGAAAAACGCTAAAACGAAAGAAAGCAGCAAATGAACGTTTTTTTTCACACGCACATTTTACTTTGTCTAATAACAAACTAAAACATGAACCTTGGTTGAAAAAAAAAGTTGTCCTTTAAGGTTTTATGATCTTCTTGGAAATGTTTAAATCATGGATTATTCTTATATAATTCATAAAAATATGCTTACAGCTAAAGTAAACAAACAAACTAATTTAAGTATATCTTTTTGGATGTTTCTAAACGAGAGATATGTTTTAAGTGATCAGAGTCCAAAATTATATTTATAAAAAGATTCTGTTTATTTATAAACATCCATATCAAATATATTGAACACCTCACAAACATAGCAACATATAAGATGCAAATCAAATTATCCATAGACAGAGTCCACTTACCATTAGGATTGTAGGCTCCATATGCGATGAGCAGACAGGAGAAACCAAAGCAGGTACTACAAAGAGATAAATGGTACATTTATATAGCGATTTTATTCAAAGCATTCTACATAGATTGTGCATTTCATTCACCCATTCACACACATATTCATACACCGATGGCGGAGGAAACTATGCAAGGCACCAACCTGCAAATCGGGAACAATTAGGGGTTCAGACAGAGTCTTGCTCAAGGCCACTCCACCCCTGAGCCACTGCCACCGAGATAACATCATGTCACGCTCATATCTTCTAAAACATAAATATGCACTAAGCTCCTTCCGCCTGCAACATATTTTCACTACTTCCTTTTATGCCTCCTCTAAAAATCTTTAAGAAACCTAGACAAACATTTAACAGCATCTTTTAACCATTTGAACCCCAACATGCCTCTGCTCGGGGGAACATTAGCTAAAAATAGCAACAAGCTCAAGACGTGTCGACATGTCTTGATCTAACAGGCCGGCTATTTTTGGTGAAAGGATTTGGTGCAGACAGAAAGAAGCAGTCCGAGTACAGTTGCAGCTCACGTCCATTTCATTTACACTAAGACTAGAGGGATTGGTTAAAGGGAGTGGTTAAAAATGGTGCTTTGAAATGTCATTTGATTGTCATGGCTGCCTTTACCTGCCCAGCAGTCGTAGCTTACGAGGTCCGTATTTGTCCATGACAATACCGAGCGGCAGCGTGATGGCGGACAGGAGGAAGGAGCCCACGGTGAAGGCCATGTTCAGCATCTCATCCTGCTCCTTACAGATCAGCCAGCCGTTCATCCTCAGGTTCCCGTCCATGGGGACCAGGGGCCTCATCTCCACTCCGTCCCCGAGACCCACCACTGCACCTTGGGGTGACTCCTCGTCACCCCACAAGTAATTGTAGTCACCATCACCATCATCAGCTGGAGGGGTCACCATCGACAGGGACTGGTTGTTGTTGTAGGAGGAGGAGCTGTTACCTGAAGACACAGAGTTAGGACGGAAGAAGGGAGAGGGAAGGTTTAAGGTTGGATTACGTTTAAGGTAAATAAAGTTAAGCTGAAATAAGATCAGTTAAGATATTTGGTTCCTATTTCAGTGAGTCAGTAGACAGCAACAGGTTCAGCATGCCAACAGAAGCTCAAAATCTCTAAATGTAAAATCTCTAAATGACCCCTAGGGTAGATACCCTCACAAAAACATGCAGTAATCCTGGTCTCTAAACTGCCTCCCCCTGGCCAGCCGGGGCGCCTGATGGAGGGGAAAGGAACTGGTTGGAATAACGTGTTCC
Organism: Protomyctophum parallelum; assembly: GCF_964188405.1. Lineage (NCBI taxonomy): Eukaryota > Metazoa > Chordata > Actinopteri > Myctophiformes > Myctophidae > Protomyctophum > Protomyctophum parallelum. The sequence continues at coordinate 56,752,591 of NC_139697.1, forward strand.
TTCCACGCGCTACGTCCAACCAGGGAAACTCCCCCCTGTCAGGTGTAAAGGAGCAACTTGGACACTCAAGCATGAAGGAAGCATGAGTTAAGTCCGTTGCTCTCCCCAGGTTGGCGGAGGGTGTGTAGAGCCCAGGATCACATTAGATGATTGACACAGGGGTGAAAAATGGGTTACAAAATCGTGGGATAAAAAATATATAAAAAAAAAAAAAGTAAAACAAGGGGAAAAAGTTAAGGTGCTGTAAGGGATATTCTGTTATAATCGAAAAAAGACTCAAACTAAAGGTTAAAGCTCTATATTCCAATAGTAAACATTGCCATAATGTAAACGATGCAGCGTATAGGTGTGAGGGCCATGTAGCGGCCCGGACCTCTAGGAATAATACTTGGCATGATTGAAGTGTTTCTTGATTCTGTGTTTGATTGTGAAGTGTGAAATCTTTCGGGAGGGTGCTACAACTGAGCAGGTTCTCATGGCACGATGCTGACTGTTCTCCTCAGAAGTCATGAAGCTCATTTGCCTACCTGATACAGACGTGCATAGGACATTAGGACATATTGTGTGTGTGTGTGTGTGTGTGTGTGTGTGTGTGCCTGATTCATACTTTGCATGTTGACAATAGCAGACCTACAAGCTCACAACGTGCCAAGGTTGTGATGCACTGTGAGCTTGTACTGCTATATTTGGCGAGCAGCACCGTTGTGCGACAGGGTACACAATTAGGCTAAAGGGTGACAGCTCTGCCTATTCACAGGGTCCTGCTACTGTACATCCTAAGCCTGTCGTCATGTGCACAGTACACTGCTGCACACACAACACATGTGTATACAGTGAAGACACACACGTGTTCTCTCACACGTGCTCACACACTTCTCACACAATCCTAGTTAATAGTCCATGACTCTGTGCAACTCACACATTGTCACTATACATTGACTCAAGTACTGGCACTGACTAATAAAAAAAAGGAAAGAGCCAGACCTTGACCTTGTAGTACGCAACGAAAAGAACACAACGTGGATAAAGACAAAGACAAACTGCTGCCCTGGCAGTACATCATAAAAACAGCAAGCACAGGGCAAAGATAAGATAAATATCGTGTGTAACATCACTATGGGCTTATACTGTTCCTGGTCAGCCAGCACACTGCATCCCACATGTGACCATGCTTGCATTTTAGCTAGCAGATTTGGTATTTTGGTCAACAAGGCCTTCTTCCTGCCTTCAGTTGTCCACTGGTGGTGCTTAATGGCCCAGGCATGCGTCATTTTCTTATTTTGCCATCTTAGAAAATGTAAATGACTTCTTACTGCCACTGGACTTGTCAAACCTTTACCGATATCTTCTCCTACAGTGTAAATTGAGACTCCATGCGTACTTCAAACTGTGCTTGAAGCTGTTGAGCCGGTGAGCCACCGACCACACAACGTCTAGACACTCAGAAACGCTCATTCTGATCATTGCTTTGGGTCTACCAGCTGATTGGTAGATTTCAACATTTGGCCAGTCAGCTGGTGTAGGTCAGAAACTACCGGTAGCTGTTTTCTAATTTTATATAATGTTAAGACCTATACTTTAAACTAAAGTGTTATACTGTTCTGTCTTGTTTGTTGTCCTTTGTTTTGTTTTTCTTTAGGTTATGATAGCAATATACTATCTGTTCCAACACTGCTTTTCATTTACAAAGACAGGTAGACCTGTAAGAATTGTTTGCATCAACTTTAAAGGTTTCGTTTAATTTGCTGTAGAACAGCTGTATGCTACTGTACGTTGTTAACCCAGTATGTGCACAGGGCCAGGGGGTGAGGGTTCCCTCCTCAGTTTGCACCACAGTTCCCTGCTTTGTGTCCAAGCATTTATTGGTTTCCCCTTACACCCCCATGGCATCATGTCTCTATTTCTTTGTCCAAGTACTGACTGGAGGCAAGTGTGTGCTGTGCGATACAGTAGCCCCTGTGCCAAATGTCATGACGTGCTTAATAACAAAGCGTTAAAAGCTTCCTCAGAAACCAGTTCACACTCCGGCACAGATTGAAATGGGATGAGGGGATGGGAAGTTACCACGGTATTAGTTTAGCCGGGTGTTGTGTACAGCAAGCAGATTGATTCGGACAAGCTACAGAGTTTCCTTGAATGGCCCAGAGCCACAGAAGCACTTGTTCAGAGTAAATGACGTGTGGGTGTCACCATCTCATGTCTCCCCTATAAAACCTCTGATCAAAAACATAAAAACATAGCTCAAAGCTGGTACCATCAGCAAACCAAACCATGTGGCAGCTACGGTATATAATTATTTCGAATGTGTCTGACTTACTGCAAAAAACACACATAAAGGAGAAGGCAGAAAGAAAAACAGGACATTATTGTCCAAAGTCCTTGCAAAGCACTAAAATTCCTTTAGGCCGTGGCGGTTGAATTATCACCTTAAACTTTATTAGTAGTTCATAATACTGTGATAGTGTTTACTAGAGTATGTGGTTTATCTAGTGCTAGTGGGTACATCTGATCTGACACACCGTGGTGATATCACATGGAATTATTCAACTAAACTGTGGAGCCTGCTGTGCCCTTTCTTGGCCAGGAGAGTCACTTGTTCCTTTAACGCCTGAAATTGTTTACTGAGTTTACTGTCGGTCTTGACTTGACTTATTTGAGAATATACTTGATACTTGATAGGCTAAAAGACTTGGAGGTGCTTGTGTTTAAAAACGTACATAGTGATGACTTGCTGACGTCTCTTACCTCACTCTCTTTCTATTCATCTTTGTCATTTATCTTGACCAGCAGAAGTAGACATCTCTGACTCAGTAATTAAAAAAAGAAAAATCTCTGCTGATCTGCCTTTGCTTCAACCACATGTCACATGTCACATGCTGGAGAGCAGCTGAGTGGGTGCTTCTCTCTGTTCACTATTTGTGATGTCATCAGAACATAATGCTGACTTGACCTACGATCCAGGAAGTTACCTATGACTCATTCAACATGTGGGTGAGTGAAGCCTCTTACATCCTGTACACTTTGTTGTATAACGAATAGCTAGTTCAATCATGTTGTTCTTTTTTTTTTATTCCACTATATTGTAACGCCAGGTTGAATTTCCTCACTTTTATTCAATGTTCTCAATAAGTGAGACCCTTATATTGCCACTGCAAAAATACACAAATACTGAAGTGCTGCAACATTTCAAAAGTAGTATATGGAATGGTGTTGTTTTGTGTTTAAAAGCTTGGGTGCAATCAATGCCACTTATGATGCCATGTGTTTTCTGGTTGTTGGCGGTTAATGAAATCAATGAAGCAGGGTGGGGGTTTTGCATCGCAGATGACTATAAAATATTATCAACGCAGTAGCAACAGAATAACATGCATTTGCAAATCGGCTGTCAGATAATCAGTTGTGTAAACCAACATGAAGATAAGCCGGCAATGAGACTGAACAACATGACTCCAGATGTCAAGGTGCAACGTGTGCGCTCTGCCGTGCACACTGCACACTGCTGCTCCTCCTTTAAAGTCACCTGCCTGGAAGGTCACCACAATGAGGCTGGCACATCAGGCCTCGCTTCCCCTTTCTCACGTCTCTTTTCCGAGGACTCTGTCTGCTTATCTTCCTCCAAAGACATGTCCTGACTGGAGCCATTGTCCGTATCAATCACGACCATTGTAGTTTTTGTAAAAGGAGAGTGGGCAGTCCACTCTCTTTTGTATTTTTGTTTCTTCTTTTTTATTGTGATAGCCAGTAGGAAGGTGGACAGGGAGATAGTTCATGGGTAGGGAAGTGTGTGTACAGTATGTGGGAGGAGGTACATGAGACATGGCTTGGACCTGTGTATGTACCAAAGGCATGTACCTTAAACACCACTATAGAAATCACTGGCATTCCTTTGTATTGTACATAACAAACACTCCCAGCTTAAGGCCAGTGTACAGTATAATGGCCTTAAGCTGGGAGTGTTTGGTTATGTACACTGGCCAAGAACGGTGCATTTAAAAACGGCTGCCAACATTATTGTCAATGTACCTACTACCTACCCCACACCAGCAGCGTAAGACGCATGCCAGCGTGTGTGCTGATGTCCTGCGTTACGATATATCTCTGCTCAGGAAAACAATATTGTGTAAGTGTTCTCAATTGGTGTTCTCCCAGCACCACTAGGGGTGGGCGATATGGTGATAAATATCGTATTGTGATACAATGTCCCCACGATATGCCTTTTCAAAGATATCGTATATATCGTGATACATTGAATGAGCAGTCTATGATTTGCAGTTCTACACCTTAATTTATACTTTTGTAGAACAACGGTTTCTTTAGCCAAAATGACTTCACTCGTGTCAATACTGCGTCGCTGTGCTGTGCTAGCTGGTGGTGTGAATTGGCCTTTACTTTTTTGAACAAGAGAACTGTACGCTGACTACAAATCGGAGACGACAGACTTACAGACAACTCCAAGTCAAATATTTGCAAATCAATCAAACAACCAGTTCCATAGTCTGCTGTTTGTGTTATTGCTTTGAATTGATTCTGTTTGCTGTGTCATAGGAACTGTGACTCTGAATGCATTTACATAATTATTGAAAATTATTATTTGCAATAAATATGTACATTATTATTTTACTGTTCTTGATAAGGCACCTTTATAAAGTTGCTGTCTCTCTAAGTACTACATAGCAGTGCTTCACAAATCTTTTCACCCTAAGAACCAAATTTACAATAACCCAATTATTCATTTAAGTCCTATTTGAGAAATAGTCACAATAAAATCTAGAAGCTCACAACTGAGCCTGTAGATCTGTATTTTAATTGATTGGCCTTTTTATTTATTTTGTTTGTTATTTCATGGTAATTTCAGATGAAATATGTGGACTTGTAAAAAAAGGGCATAAATCCTCCAGACACATTGTTGGGACCACTAGTATAGCCACCAAAACAGTTGTCCAATCAGGGAACCAGAACCACATGGATTAAAGAATGTACCATGCATGACCCTTTGATAGGCCATTATACTATATTTAATTTTAAAGCACCTTTTTCAGTTTCATATAAAACCTTCAGTGAGAGAGTTGACTGTGATATACTGTATCTAATTTAACTAACTCTAGCCACCCCCCCTCCTGTCCTCTTCTCTTTAATATTCCCTCAGGGCCCCCTTTGTAAGACACTCGTCTTCCCTTAACCAGGAAGGTAAAATGGCAGTGGTTTTAAGTTCCATTCACAGCACTAAATGGGTTCATACAGACAAAGCATTCTCTACATGTCCAGAAGACAGCTCTGATGGAACTGTTCAAGTTTCGATGAAGACATGTTATGTAATAACCTGCCACACACGTGAGCAGGCACGCATGCACGCACACACACACACGCACCCACGCACACACGCACGCACGCACGCGCGCACGCACACACACACACACACACACACACACACACACACACACACACACACACACACACACTTTTTACGGCCTAAATTCTTCTCTTACATCATAGGACTGTGTTTTTCAACATTCCTTGTTTTCCCTAATAGTGTGTTGACTCTTTTTCTTCACCTCTCTTATCTTATCATAACTTTCTGTTTGGAATTCTTGGACCTATAGAGCCCAGACTTTCTTTGAAGGGTTGTCTCAGAGAGCAGACGGTGCATTTTAACTGCCGGTTCTGACTCACCCTCTTCGTTGCACATGTAGGAGTAGTAGCCCTCGGACTTGAGCATGATCAGGAGCGAACCCCATCCCAGGAGCACAGCGGAGAAGAGCAGGTTCTCGATGATGGCGGTCACCGCCATCCACCAGCGCCTGGCGAACGCCGTAGACAGGGTCGGAGCCATGGTTCCCGGGATGGAAACTGAAGACGGAGAGCAGAGGAAGAAGAGACCCAGAGGGAGATAGAGACAAGCGACAGAACAGGTAGGCAGAGGAGGGGAAGATGGAGGCGTTTCGTACCCTCCCCGTCAGAGGCTCAGGATGAAAGGACCGTTAGTCACTGATCTGTGGGGAGAAAAGCAGAGACAGGGGGAAGGGGAGGTTTTACTCTCACCCTATTGCTGAAGTCATGCAGGGCTGGGCAGAAGCTGCTTCCAGCACTATAAGATCACAAGATAAAGGCCCTGACCTTTGATCACTAACAAAACACAAGGTACAGCACTGACGAGGATTAAGTGCACAACAAATCCTTCCGTGATAATGTATAATAAGAGTGTGAAAAAAGCCCTCAAAACACCAAATGTTATATATACTCACAATTACAACACTAGGGATTTTGTTTTTTTATTCTGAAAGTGTAAAACATCTCCCCTCTCAGAGTTAAGTTATCACAGAGGTCCCTCCCTGTCACTGTGCCAGCTACACTGTTTGTTTGGTCTCATGTCTCCTCCGACACACTGTGGAGTGTGGAGTCCCCAGCTGCTTCTTTTCACCTGACATTGAGGAGGTTCACTAGAGTGCAGATCTAGGAACATATGAGCATTTGCGCCTGTCGTAGACATGCGCAGAGCAAGTTCAGTCAGGGAACCTCAGTCAGCGCGCCGGCTGTTAATTGGGCCACCGCAGCATCACGCTCTCATCCACATGATTCACTCAGCCAATCACACACTCACCCCATCTCATACCGGCTACTTGAACCAGAGGTTTGCATTCCTCTGCCTTCTTGCTTGCTTACACTGCTGTTGTATCAGCGTGCTGCTGTCATACAACCGGCGCTCAATTCTGCTTGCTTACTGCTGCTGTATCAGCGTGCTGCTGTCATACAACCTGCGCTCAATTCTGCTGCTGCTATACTGTATACCCGTGCTGCTGTATACAAGTGCTCACCCACCTCCACCCCAGCTACCACCTGTCGTTTTGGATCTACTGTTTAGGTACGGGGGATTCAGAGTCCCTATGGTTGGGACTGATGCGCTTGACCTGAGTACCTAAAAAGCAGATCCAATACATCGCCAAACCATAATAAATATATTGCATTGATTATCTTATATTCAATAAATATATATATATATTACATCCTCCTTGAGTTGTCTGACTGAACCTTAATCCTTCACAGTTCCGCTCCCTGCTGAACAGGCATCCTAACAAACCTGTACGAGTCACTAATGCAGCAACAAAGGAAGGACACAATGCCGTACTGGCTTTTCACCCGTGACCACAGCTTGTGTTCTTTGGCACACAACCGTCCAAGGAAGTGGCTTCATGAAGTCCCAATGTTGGTCATCCGTCCATCCGTGTGTGTGTCTGTCTGCGAGTAGCTAATCTCTGGAATTGCGGGCCAGATAGCAGCGAAACCGTTCACACACACTCCCTGCAGGCCAGTGCAGAACCTCAAACCCTATTTTTGGCCTGTTATAGCGCCACTAGGAGGCCGAACAAATGTTTTGATATTACTCCTACAGATTTGATTTTGTTCAAACATCACTCAAATCATTACACAGTGTCTCTGAGTCTATAGTCATGTGATCAATGTGGATCTGTCCGATTTTATCATATTCCATCCTGATTAGCTAAGATTCGCTTACAGGATTGGTCCGTTTTGAACAAAAAATCTCAATTAATGAATGCAATGCGCGATTTCAGTGACATTTTGCACACACATTCCCACAAGGCTGAGGAAAATATGTCACTTGACATTTTTCAAATCAGCCTCATGGTGGTGCTATACTGTAACAGGACATTTCACATTTTTACCTATAACTGCACCGATCTGTGTGAAATTTTGCAAAACTTTGCCAGTAGGCAGAGGAAGAAATGCCACCTTTCATATCATCTTATAGCGCCACCACCAGCAGGTTTCACCACCAACACATTCTTGGAACAAAATGCCTCAAATCATGATTGCCGTGAAAGGCCTAGGAAGAAACTGCCCCCTTTTCACATTGGCCTATTGCAGTATAGCGCCACCAGGAGGCCACAATAACATACCTGACCTGGCGGAGACCGTGCTCCGAGGAGCACTTTTTCTATAGTCTCACCTGTTTCGCTCATCAAACAAGATGCAAGAGATGCAAAAGGATGTTCCTAATTATATTGAAACAAATTGCAGGGAAATCTTAACACAGAAGACAGACAGCATGTGCTTCAATTCCTTGGTCAAAAATATAATGACAACAAGCAGCCTAAGGACTGACAGAGTCCAGTAGAAGTTCAGATAATTGAGACAGCCAGACAGGTCACAGACACAGACTATATATGGGCAAGAACTAAGACAAGCTGTGCAAAGACTGGCCTATGTTGAAGAGGCAAACTTGGACACACACACACACACACACACACACACACACACACACACACACACACCCTGTCTAAACAGGCTCATCGAGCCATGAGCTTTCTCTGTAATTACTGCATGCAAAACATGAAAGAACTGGCAGAGGCAGAGATGGACAATAAACAAACAGGCACACAGATTGTGTCCCCTTTCCTGTCCCTCTCATCTCTCTGACTGTATTTTCCTCTCTCATGCAGAATGCCTCCCAGGCTCTCACCCTGTCTCTCCATGATATGTCTCTGCTCTGTCCCCACCCCAAACACAAAAGCTGGACATATACAGAAGAAAATCATTTTTGAGGCCATTGGACCAAGTTTGGGAAAGTTTGAGACATGCTCTTGTCATTTTCTTACAACAAATATAAATTTCTATTACAATATTAATTAATTAATGATCTATTATCTGTATAGGCAACATTTGTGTTTTGCGCTGAAAAAAGCAGAAAGAAAGAAAGAAAGAAAGAAATAATGCTCACAATATGCTCTACTACACGTACCTTTTCCTTATAGTCCCAGCATGCACTGACAACTCAAACGCCTGTCTTGAAATCTTGCAGTTGCAGTGGACGCTGGTGTTCAGCTGAGCCTGACATCCAGTAATTTAGGAAATGAAACTGTGTGTGAAGCTTCCACTTCCACATTTATAATGGACTTGAGCCATCAGCAGCATCCCTCGCCTCGCTGTCCATTGGATGTCCCGAGGTGCTGAAAAACACGTATCGGCCAATCGGCAGTAGGCTAAAAGTCAACACACACACTGGACAGTAGAACAACGCCCGCTGGACGCAAGACCACCGGCTGACCCATTAATGAGTGTGATTTCTACCGTAGGGGTTAGTCGATCGGTTCTGGAAACGGGAAAATAATGGAGCATTTTAACTGTCTGATAAGATTATCTGCCTGCATGACGTTCAGACTGACAAACAGAGTTTCCTTGGATAAGGTGATGAGTTAGAAGGCTAGCAGTGTTTGTTCATCATCATCACCGCCTCTCACAATCAGTGTATTGATCGTGTGGCAATGTGGCTGTCCGAAGAATGAATGATAAACAACTGTTTACAAGTGTACTAGTCTATATAACAAGTAGCCCCATATGTGCCCTCTCCCTACGCTCATTCTCGGAGCTACAGAATGAGCCACACAATCTTAATCTCAAGCAATTGTTGGCTCAACATCACCCTCTGCCCTGTCGCTATCCAAAATAAATGTGTATTACCATACTCACAGTCACACTGCTGTTTATATGCTATAAAATGCTCCATGCGTGATCAGAACTGCAGTTCCCCATTGCGCAAAACATGAAATTAAACGACTTCCTATTAAACTGAAAGTAACTTAGGCTGCAGTAACTGGTTCAACTTAAATCAGCGCCAGATGAGTTGACGTAGCCTGCATTTTCTGGTCACTTGCAGCAGAATTCCTGTAATCGGGCGGAGAGTGACACGTGTGTTATCTGCTGTGTGTACAGTAGCCTAGACTACTGTACTATCTATAGGCCTATATACGCACGTGCATGCAATAGATCATAGATGAGACTGCATGGTTGTTTGTGGTATGCTACAGCAGTTATTGTTTAAGTTATTACAAGGAAATTAACAGTAAACCTAATTAAAATAATACATGTAAATAATAAAACACAAAATTCTGCTTCAACAGTGATATATAGGCCTACACAAAACAATTAGGATAGTTGTTCTGTGTGACTGAGGCACAGCAGAAAATCCACTCCATTATCATCTCTCTCTCGGTTTCACACACACACACACACACACACACACACACACACACACACACACACACACACACACACACACAAGCAAGCACGAGTTGGCCAGACTCATAACTTTGAAATGCAGTCTGAATTCAAATTACATGGCAATGTTTTATTGCAAAACAATTGTTATCTAATCTGATTACTTTGTGTGTGGCTTCAAGACATATTCCTTTAAAAAAGCAATTTGGCAATGAATGGTATTGTGACCCCATTTCTATTTACAACCATTAAGGGAAAATGGGTTCTTAACCGAGTCCAATACCTATTTTGAGCCAGAATAAAAACCTGTTTTTATACCAGCCAGAGTGGATGGTCTCTATACTCAGTAGCCTAGATACTCACCATTACTTGCATCTGGTTATAGCCTACTCCCTACTGGGTTCCTGTAGCAGTTTTAACCCATTTACTTAAAAAGTAATTATATATATTCAAAGATTTGAGGCACATTTTCACGATTCTTAAAAAATAGCAGACCTACAAGTGCATAGCGCGACACTCTGTGCCGCGCTATGAGCTTGTAGCTCTGCTATTTTTCAATAGCTAAAGTATAACATAATGCTTTAAAACACCAAAAGGGGTTCCCGCCCAAAATGGACAGTCCCCCCCGACGTGTTAATTTAGAATCCTGCATGAGTGAGTCTAAATAGTAGGCCTACATTTGATCCATATCTGTTAATGGTTCATTTACAGGGGGCATGTGGTCAGAAGATAAGGTGTGGATTGGGATGTAATGAAAGGTCAACCAAAGAACAAGATGTGTACAGGATCTCCTCACAGGTCATACAAGGTTTCTTCGACTATGCATGCAACTCATGATGCCACAGCACCTCAAATGCCCTTAAAACAAGGTTCCAAACATCCCAACCAAACTTGTCCTTACTTGGCCTAACTCCCAGAACCCACCACACCCCTGCTCATTTTGATAGATTGGAATAACTTGGGTTGACGACAGAGTACAGCAACTTGCAATGGGCCTGGTCTTTAAGATTCACTAGTAGCCTACACTACTAGGATACCCATGTGTACCTGTCAAAATACGTTCAACCCAGATTCAAACAAGGGGTTAAACTAATTTTGCTCCTATATGCTACTAAAATGTAGCACGCCCTACCAACAGACGTTAAGAAATGTGAATCCTTTAAAACCGCTCTCAAAGAGAACTTACGGGCGGCTGCAATTTTAAACTGGCCCCTATTTTTCTATACTGTACATTTTCCCTTATTTTAATAAGTGTGAAATGTATATGATGATTTCCTTTTTTTGCATGTATAAGTATAGCATCTTTATGTCTTTAAATGTTCTGATGAATTGGAACATGGGGGACCCTTATGTAAACAAGTCTACTCTCTTTGCAGATTCTGTGTATTGGCCTGTACTTTCGTTGAACTGTACACATTCTACAAACTGTTTTCAACCAATCAATCATTCCTTGAGACATGTAACTGTGATCTAAGTCATTACACATCTTCCGAATCTAATCTGGGATGATCATTTTGATTACATGTAGTATACCAAACCTTGCATGCACCCGAGTGTGCAACCTACAATAGTGCAGTGATAGCTCCCTGGGCACTTGGAGCACAGAAAAGCAAAGTTATAGGGTCCAAGGCGGCCATGGGCTTCTCCCCTCTCTTGTCCACAGCTGGCTCATACAGTCCTAGGCTTTATAATGGTGAACATGGGAGCACTGGAGAAGTATAGGCAGTTAGAGAGGGTGGGGTGAGTCCTGGTTTGAAGACCTCCATGTGGTGCATGTGTGGCTATCACCTCTGAGGTAGGTAGGTCTACCAGTCCAGGCCCCTATAGGTGCCTTGACTCCAGAGACATTTTACATTGTGGAGCACTATCTAACAATGTAACATTTGAGAAATTGAAATAAACAAATAAAGCAATTATTTTGCCTTTATTGATAGAGTAAGTGGAGACAGGAAAGCGGAGAGAGACGAGAAGTGACAGGCCTACAGCAAAGTTTCTTCAGGATCGGGGTCTGGAATCCTTTTATGAAATTCTGCCTAGTTCATGTCATTGTTACATTGGCAACTTTTAATGAATGCATTAGCGTCGCCCAAAACCATAGAATAGAGTAAGGCAGTTACGACATTGAGGGGGCAGAAAACAGCCCGGTCACATGGTTCATTCACTCGTGCGAGCCCATAGACTCCAATGCATTCTGTAAACTTCCAGTTGTCCCTTTTAAAGGGACAAACCAATAGATGTAAAAGAGCCTGGCCCCATGAAGTGAATAGAGTTGTCATAACTCTGTCATGTCTATGGCTCTGGCGTCGCCTAGTGGTGATATGACATACAAACACATACAACTACTTGTACAACAGCAATAATGTTATTGCACATTCACACATACTTAAATCAATCATACATATTTGGTCCAGTAGTGCTTTGCACAAAACAAATCACATGAATATTCTGTGAAATATGCCACAACCATAGCAACAACATAGTACAAACAATCCACATAAGGATGTTGTAAATTTAAAACGTAAAAAAAAGTAGACATAAAACCTATGCATTGTAGCTTTAACTATACATACCCGTGTTCTCTTCGATGGTTTGATTTTGACTTGACCTTCAAAGGCACAATAGGCAATGAATTACTTTGCATAGGAATACGTAAACTTTCTCTCTCACAGTGACAGTGATAAAATCCCTGGAATTATAGTGCAGTCAATGCCCTTGTTGCATAGATACAGTCAGAGTCAGGGTCCTTGTTGCATAGATACAGTCAGAGTCAGGGTCCTTGTTGCATAGATACAGTCAGAGTCAGGGTCCTTGTTGCATAGATACAGTCAGAGTCAGGGTCCTTCAGTAGTGCAGCATCACTCCTACAGCCAGAGACAGCAGCATGGTGGCTATTGAGCTCAATAGTGCTGCAGGATGTGAGGATGACAGAGAACAGTATAAGCATCCAACAAGTGTTATAGTTGGGTTTAATCGTTATAATTTCATTATAACGATTATCTAAAAACAAAGTTTACAAAATGCTTTATACAGTACATCACTTGTAAAGATAAAATAAATAATATACATTATGAGAGAACAATAATTAAGTATAACAAGCATCAATAAAACAGTAAGAAAGTGTCAAAATATAAAATATTTTTTACAATATCTTACCATGTGAAGAATTTTCTGAAATAAAGAACAAAGACAAAGACGTTAGCCCAGTTGTCCAGGTGCCCACATGCCCTTAGTGCCCAGTTGTCCATGTGCCCACATGCCCTTAGTGCCCAGTTGTCCATGTGCCCACATGTCCCTAGTGCCCAGTTGTCCATGTGCCCACATGTCCCTAGTGCCCAGTTGTCCATGTGCCCACATGTCCCTAGTGCCCAGTTGTCCATGTGCCCACATGTCCCTAGTGCCCAGTTGTCCATGTGCCCACATGTCCCTAGTGCCCAGTTGTCCATGTGCCCACATGTCCCTAGTGCCCAGTTGTCCATGTGCCCACATGTCCCTAGTGCCCAGTTGTCCATGTGCCCACATGCCCTTAGTGCCCAGTTGTCCATGTGCCCACATGTCCCTAGTGCCCTGTTGTCCATGTGCCCACATGCCCTTAGTGCCCAGTTGTCCATGTGCCCACATGTCCCTAGTGCCCAGTTGTCCATGTGCCCACATGTCCCTAGTGCCCAGTTGTCCATGTGCCCACATGTCCCTAGTGCCCAGTTGTCCATGTGCCCACATGTCCCTAGTGCCCAGTTGTCCATGTGCCCACATGTCCCTAGTGCCCAGTTGTCCATGTGCCCACATGTCCCTAGTGCCCAGTTGTCCATGTGCCCACATGTCCCTAGTGCCCTGTTGTCCATGTGCCCACATGCCCTTAGTGCCCAGTTGTCCATGTGCCCACATGCCCTTAGTGCCCAGTTGTCCATGTGCCCACATGCCCTTAGTGCCCAGTTGTCCATGTGCCCACATGTCCCTAGTGCCCAGTTGTCCATGTGCCCACATGCCCTTAGTGCCCAGTTGTCCATGTGCCCACATGTCCCTAGTGCCCAGTTGTCCATGTGCCCACATGTCCCTAGTGCCCTGTTGTCCATGTGCCCACATGCCCTTAGTGCCCAGTTGTCCATGTGCCCACATGTCCCTAGTGCCCAGTTGTCCATGTGCCCACATGTCCCTAGTGCCCAGTTGTCCATGTGCCCACATGTCCCTAGTGCCCAGTTGTCCATGTGCCCACATGTCCCTAGTGCCCAGTTGTCCATGTGCCCACATGTCCCTAGTGCCCAGTTGTCCATGTGCCCACATGTCCCTAGTGCCCAGTTGTCCATGTGCCCACATGTCCCTAGTGCCCAGTTGTCCATGTGCCCACATGTCCCTAGTGCCCAGTTGTCCATGTGCCCACATGCCCTTAGTGCCCAGTTGTCCATGTGCCCACATGCCCTTAGTGCCCAGTTGTCCATGTGCCCACATGCCCTTAGTGCCCAGTTGTCCATGTGCCCACATGTCCCTAGTGCCCAGTTGTCCATGTGCCCACATGTCCTTAGTGCCCAGTTGTCCAGGTGCCCACATGCCCTTAGTGCCCAGTTGTCCATGTGCCCACATGTCCCTAGTGCCCTGTTGTCCATGTGCCCACATGCCCTTAGTGCCCAGTTGTCCATGTGCCCACATGCCCTTAGTGCCCAGTTGTCCATGTGCCCACATGCCCTTAGTGCCCAGTTGTCCATGTGCCCACATGTCCTTAGTGCCCAGTTGTCCAGGTGCCCACATGCCCTTAGTGCCCAGTTGTCCAGGTGCCCACATGCCCTTAGTGCCCAGGTATTATCTCTACCCCTATGTGTCAAGTTGTCCAGGTGCCCACATGCCCTTAGTGCCCAGTTGGTTTTGGTGCCCACTTGCCCCGTTACCTACAGTCATGTCTAAATGGAGGCTCACCATGTCAGCTGCTGTCCGCTAGAGGGCAGGATAGGACAACAAAGCAATCTCATATGAAGTACTCCACTTGTCTTACAGTCTTTATTACAGACATTACATTCGTTTTGTCCATCTTACAGGGGATCACTACTGCCCCCAAGGTTTCCTGTGGTACAGCACCTTACAGATATGTACAGACCAGACTTGATAATAAGAATTGATAATTGATAACCTTATTGATCGATTAACCGGTTAGTTAATAAGAGTTTTTCTCTCTCAATTTCTAACATGAAAATCTACATGATTTTGTAACCCATTTTCACCCCTGTGTCAATTATCTAATGTGATCCTGGGCTGACCTCATGCTTCCTTCTATGCATGAGGAGTCCAAGCTGCTTCTTTTCACCTGACAGGGTCCCTGGTTGAACGTAGCGCATGGAAGGAACACGATATTCCAACCAGTTCCTTTTCCCTCCATCAGGCCAGGGGGAAGCAGTTTAGAGACCAGGATTACTGCATGTTTTTTGTGAGGGGGACACGGAAAGGCCCTTTCGCCAACCCCGCCTCGGGTATGAGGGAACACGCCGCCAGCACTCACAGCTTCCCCAGCGGGAATCGAACCCAGGACCTTCTAGCTGTAAGGCGACAGCAGTACTAACTGTGCCACCGTGCCCCTCAATCCCAATCCAATTTAAAGTCATGTTGTGTAACTTCAATGAAACTACAGTGAGATCCGTCATAGTCAACATAAATAAAAGGGGGTCCTCGGCATCAGCACCGTGTCAAGTATCAAAATTTGAGATGGGAGTGAGAATGCACTGACATAAATGAGAACGTCATAAGTTCATATGTAACAATAAGCATTTACATATCTCATATCAATATGATACAACGATATGGTCCACAGAAGCCACCTGGTCCACCACAACAATAGAAGTCCATACGGTACCTCTGATGGTGAACGTGGTCTCCATGCCAGC
Organism: Protomyctophum parallelum; assembly: GCF_964188405.1. NCBI lineage: Eukaryota > Metazoa > Chordata > Actinopteri > Myctophiformes > Myctophidae > Protomyctophum > Protomyctophum parallelum. The sequence continues at coordinate 56,768,466 of NC_139697.1, forward strand.
ATGGATGTGGTCAGTGACGTGGCAGTGCAGCAGCCAGGTGCCAGGGTTTCCTACCACCATTTCCACAGTCTGGAACGTCCCGGGGAAGAGGTCAAACACATCAGCACGATGCACACGGTCCATCTGCACACGCGCACACACACACACACGCGCACACACACACCGAGAAAGGTGGAGGAACAGAGCTAAGAGTTTGAGGAACGGAGAGTATCTTCACATGATTCATTGCAACATACTGTAGGAAAGGATGTCACAGGTCAAGAATGTTTCCACACAGATTTTAGAACAAAAACGACAAAGCAAAAAATGACAGAGGACCTCAGTGTCCTTGACCTTTAACCTTTGACCATCAAGCCATTATGTTCTGACTTGACGACACACACACACACTTTTTTTTTCACTTTACTTCACTTTACTAATTTCAAATACGTTAACTCCACTACGTCTCAGATACAAATATTGTACTTTTACTCCGCTACAATTATTTGAAAACATTCATTAACCACTTCAACTCTACAGAATATACATGCTCACAAACTCACAATCTCGAGCTTGTAGATCTGCTATTTGTTATACATTTGAAAACTTGAAATGAGACATTCTGCATAATAGTGTGATACATATTGCCCCAATGCATTTCCAATGGGAGTCACATGGTTTGACACAACATTTGTGTTGTATGAGGGGGAGGGGGGCAGTCGAAACACAGCCGAAAGCCATACAACAGCTTGTAGTCCAAAATATTGTATCAAACCATGTGACTTCCATTGGAAATGCATTGGGGCGGCCATGACACTTACATCTTGCTTACATCTAGCATGCATCAATGTTGTACGCTAGATCGAAAGGTGTGAGTGAGACCTTACTCAAGTCAATTTTGAATTCCGGACTTTTACTGGTAACGGAGTTGTTCTACTGTACATTGCAGTATTGATACTTTTACTCAAGTGTTTCTTCCACCACTGGAAGACGGAGAGGGGTGGGTACCTTGTAGAGGAAGGTCTCTGCGTGGAAGTGCACCGTGTGCATGTCCACCTCGTTGCCCATGCCCAGTAGGTACCAGTCTACCTTCTGGCCCTGCGTCATCAGCAGCCCCTGGAGGTTCCCATACAGCCTGCCGTTTATCCCTGCAATAGACACACACACACACGCACACATGCACGCACACACGCAGGCACACACACGCGCGCACGCACACAAGCATGCACGCATGCATGCAACCAGACACATGTATACATTTTGTAAGGACATAACACAACCCTTAATTATAATGACTGAGTAACCATTTGAGGTGTTGCGGCGCATGCTATTTATCTCTTTAAACAGATTCACCTTAGACACACACATGCGCACGCATGCATGCACGCACACACGCACACACACACACACACACACACACACACACACACACACACACACACACACACACACACACACTAGTGAGATAACTCTGTGTCTTATCAGGCTGGACCAACAGTGCACTACATTATATTAATAGTGCAGGACAGGTAGACTATAGGCTTATTATTTTTTTAATGGAATGAGAGTTAGCGAAAGAAAATATTTTACGCCCTGTGCAGTACTGTCTGATTCGCGACGGTCGAGGGCTGCACACAATGTGATGATGAGATGATTTTCATGTCTGCTGCTTGACAAAAAGCAGAAACGGTACCATAGTAGCATCATTTCCCCTCATGATAGTTTAATGTTTTGCATTTTATTTGGGTGGTGTGTATATTGATCAGTCGAGGCGTCGAGATCGTGTTTCGAGGTGCAAAATGGTCCGAGGCGAGCTGTGTTACACTCAGACCCAGAAAGCGGTTGAAAGAATTGTGATTGTGATGCTCGCTCACCATGCATCTTGTTGCTCTCCTCAAAGTCCGGGTCTTTCTTCAACAGATCAGAGGCTTCAGGGCCTTTGCCGGTGTAATCTCTGATGTTGTCGTCAATGTACCAGGACTGGTTCTCGTCAAAGACCATGAAGAGCAGGGCAAACTCCATCTCCACATCTCCCCTTTGTCTGTCGCTGCCCTCGCCCACACGCAAAGTCCCAGGCCTGCACACCACCAACGGTCCCAGCAGGCCGCTGTACAGGTCCTGAGCGAGGAAAAGAGGAGCTGTGATTTATTGGTAGTTACAGATCAACCAGTTTGATTTGCTGGGGGGGATGGGGATTCTTATTGGCGGTGGGGATATGTTTTTTTTTGTGGCTTTCGCCTTTATTTTATATTTTTCATGGAGGGACAGACAGTAGGCTGACAGGAAATGGGGAGAGAGAGACATGATGTAAAGGCTGTTTGGATCGGGAGTGGAACCCGCGGCACACTGCCAGACTGGATTACCAGCCAAGGTGCCTGGAGCCACGGCCCAGGACGGGGATATGTTTTTATCCTTGTTTCTGGTAAGACTGAATTAAATACTAGTAGACTGTCTGATATGGTTGATATCAAATAATCTACAACAATTGAATTAATTTGTTTATTATTATGAAACCTAACAGTTTAATTTAAAACATCTACGTCCTCCCCTCACCACACACAAACCGACCCCTGTTCTTAACTTCTTACTCAGCGGGTGAGAAACCGCACCGAATCCAATTACTGTCAATTATCCTGTAATGGCAGTTATTTCATTTACTCTCATTGTACATTATGATGGTGAAACAGATCACAAAAACTGCAGCAACAAACTAAAATGTATGTGGATTCTGCCAACTATAGGCCAAATGCTTTACAATGAACTAGGTCTATGTTTTTTGTTTTGCTTTGAAGTCTACACACATCACACCCACATACAGTAGGCATCCCACATATGCACATACTGTACACAGAATGCATCGCCGCAACGTCCATTCATCCTATGTCATATAACAAGCTGGAAAATCTTACTTAATACCAGGAATTAAATTAAATGGAATGCATGAAGGCACCGATTGGTCCTGGTCATCTTCATATACTGTAATAAAACAATAGCGTAAAATGACGCAAATTATAACGTGCTGAGACACGTTCAATAATGCTCTCATTCAGGTGAAAATAGAGATCGGCCGCTGGCCTCAGGGGCATTCTTGATGCTTTAATGCGAACAATTAGAGATATGACCGCATCTTATTCATCAACTGTGCAGGCGGTTCAATCTTTGTGAAAAGCAAGCAGTTAGTGGTATGAGAGATTTCCTTCAGGACCCACACACGTGAGTCCCAGTTGCAGCACAGTTCAGTGTGAAAGGGGTTTGTTTCAATATTATGAACAACATGCACAGAAAAGAGATCTATAACAGGGGTCTTCAACGTTTTTCAAGCCATGGACCCCTTAGCTGAGAGAGAGATTAAACAGAGACCGCCCACTACATATTGTATAAAGTTGTGTTGCAGACTTTTCAAATTTTCAGATAGCTTCATACATAGTCTTATTTGACAGCACTATCATTGTGTAGCATTGCGTTGGGTTCATGTTAATGTGTATTTTCAGACAGTTAAACCTCAAAATTTGCACCTGGTCTGCTCTTCATTCCCTCTTCTACAACAAACCTCTTTGCCGAAAATAGCCGATCTACAAGCTCACAACACCTCGCAGCGTGTGTTTGTCTTGCAACAGTTATTGGATGCAAGCCGTTGTGTTTAATCTGAAACGCAGGCATAGCCTAAATTTGATAATGTTTCGGATTGGAAAATAGGTGAACATAATTGTTTCAGTCAGTCCAAAGCATTTAAATCTCCCCATCTGTAAATGTAATTGGCTTAACCGTACACATACAGTATACCCAGTCTTACTTGCATTCTAGGCCTGCTATTATTATAATTATGATTATTTAGTAGTATGCCGTTAGTGAGTGTACACATGTGTACTGTACAAGGCTGAGAGGATCACGGTGTATCCTCAGCAAAAACTAGACAACACCACTATTGAAAATCTGAACGCGCTGATCGACACTCCCGAGATGATTCAATTTGTTAACCCATTCTGACCTGAGATCAGATTCTAAAAATGTCTATTACATCCTGACAGTTACATTATTAACCCATTCTGACCTGAGATCAGATTCTAAAAGTGTCTTAGATTTTTCAAAATAGCAGACCTACAAGCTCGTATTGCGCCACTCGGTGGCGCAATACGAGCTTGTAGATCTGCTATTTTTCAATAGCTAAAGCATAACGTGATGCCAACACCAAAATGGGTGCCTGGTCAGAATGGGTTAATATATTAGCAGTATCCACTTTGACTCCATTGGTTTCCATGCTAAAAGGGTGATATTTTTCACCATACCATGAGATTGAATCAAATCAATATTTGGACTTATATTATGTGCAGGCGGCTTGAAGACAATGCAGAGGACCACGTCATCATATGCAGTACCTTGGTGAAGTGCGTAGAGGAGAAGTAGGCATAGGAGATGCAGTTAGGATCTGAGACCCCTGGACCAGAGCTTTCAGGAATGTCCCATCTAACCTCGGTTATGTAGCCTGACAGGACAAGAACAAATACATTTACGTATGCATGCACGCACACACACACACACACACACACACACACACACACACACACACACACACACACACACACACACACACACACACACACACACACACGCTTAAATTGTTTGAGCGAAGCTATGTGTGCTAATAAAACTGTGTGAAACTGCGTGCTTGGGCCATGAATATGTCCAATGCGCCCTCCCGCTCCTAAAATGCAGTGTGTGTATGGCCACGGTCCGTAAATTAAATGCTTTATACGTTTGCAGCGTTCTCTGAATGATAGACTATGACCTTCTTGGTTTCTGAGTGAAGATAATTGACTAGAATAGATATACTATAGGTGACAAGAGCAGACGCAAAATCTCAGCAATTAATTACTGAGTGAGTAGGCTGCACATGGGTGACTCAGTTTTCTGTGTCTGTGTGTGTGGAATAAATGCAATGTATGGAATATCTGCCATTGTAGGTAGGCTAAGTATATTTGTGCTTAATTTTAATACTTTGACATGCATGCAAGATCTCGCAGAGTTCAACAACAATGCAAAAGACTGTGTAAAGAAATGGGAAACTAACTGTCATCCAACCACATGCTACAAAGATACGAAAATAACTACTACTCTGTACCCTCTTTCTCCCCTCTCTTTTCCTCTGCTACTTATATTGGCTCATGTGGCACAAGACACCCGTTATGCGATTCTCAGCCAATCACAGCGCACGCATTCAGATGACGCATTCTGAGGACGCAATCTGTAGAATTATTAGTTATATAGGCTATAATGAAATGTTTTGTTCCCCAGGTGAATTATAATTGCACCCATCTGTATGCTCTGGCAATGGGGCTGGTGTGTGGAAATACTTTGCATTACGTTTCCCCATTTAGTTTGTCAAACGAATCGGTACCCTTGCGGTGCCTTGCCTGCGGGGAGTACAGTGCTAACACACTGGATACAGTATATCTAACATTACTCTCCAGCAATGAGGTGGTTGGTGACACTGATCCATTGTGCGTGATGAAGCATGTGTCAACAAATGGAATAAAATGACCTTCCATCAGAAGCCGTGGCTAAACTGCTGTCCCTCCATAGCCACACATTAGAAACACCATGAACATTTGGCATTTTCAGTCTCTATTCTCACCAGGTTGGACTGCAGCGAACCCATGGGCCTTCAGTCCATGGGCGTGAATGGAATAGTTCCGGCTGGCTTTGTTTTTGAACGTGATCAGAATCTGTTCCCCTACTTCAGCTTTGATTATTGGACCTGTAGCAGTAAAAAGAAAACACAAGCATACAAATTATCTACGCACAAATTATCTACACACAAAGTCCTGTCTTGCACAAATTGGAACCTAATGGAACCTTATTATAGTTGTTCAGACCATACTGGACTGTGTGGCACCATTTACTGGTGTTTGCGACCTCACACATAAGGATGTTGTAATATATATAATATAATATTCTCTCATCAGATCATCTTAAACTGTCTTGATTTGTGTTGTTTTCTTGTTTGTGATGTCGATTTTTTGTTTATGTTTGACACTGTCAATTTATTTCTGATTTTGTAAAAAACAAAAACCATCAAAAGTGTAATCATTTACTCTGTGAAATCATTAGACATGGCTTGCTTTGCAGCCTAGTATAAACATACAAAGGAAGTTCTGTTAATTTTGTTTGGTTAAAAGGAAATGCCTAAAAGCAGGCAATGCCAAATGTCTTTTTAGTTTAGTCAGTTCAGATTTTGTTTTTGTGAGGGGGGGGGGGGGGGGTGTTGAAAAAACAACACAGGAAAATGCAGTTTGTCTTAAAGAGTACAGCAGCAACAGCAACATTGACAATGTAATGACACTTTCATTTTGAGTTAATCTTGTGTGTAGTGCAGAATATATGAAGCAATAAAGAAGCAACCTACAATACTGTATAAACCCCCAGTGTTATTTTAACCTTGATAGAATATATATAATATATAATTTAATGACTTTCTGAAAAGGGTTGGTTGCAGCTGCAAGACAGTGCGAAAGGGATTACATGTCTAAATGTCCCTTCTGATGAGAGAGGCAAGAGCAGCACATTGTGAGGTCTGTGATTGATCGCATGAATTAATATGAATCAGGCTTTAGGATACCTAGAATGCCCAAGTGCATCTCTTGCGGCGGTCGTTTCTTCTGCGTCGAGAAGGTGTCATCCGTGTACTCCCTGTACACCACCTTCTTATAGCGGGAGCCGATTCGGTTCTCCCCTCGCTCCAGGAACGCGTTGCCTGGACTGGGACACACGACAATCTGTCACCGCTCACAAACAGTCATACTTATGAACATAAATAGCAATTTACCAAACCCAGGTACATCAACATGCAATTAGAGATGTAATCCCTGCAGGGTGGGAAGACATGCAAGCACATGCACACGCACACGCACGCACGCGCACACACGCGCACACACACACACACACACACACACACACACACACACACACACACACACACACACACCTGCCCTCTAGTGTGCCATGGTTCTTCTCCTGTTCCCAGCCTCTGTCAGGTGCGTAGTCCCACTCCATCTCCTCAGCGCTGATGAAGTACTGGACGACCTTTGAGTGTCTGAATGGTTTACGAGTGAAGTTGTGTCCGGGACAGTCCTGCACCGTGTACCGCTCCTGCATTCCACCCATGAGGTGGTCCGTTACTCTGCAGCTCACTTCAAACGTGCCTGTATGAGAGCATCCACAGGGGTTAGGTTGGGGTCAGGGCTCAGATCAATTTGACTCTCTCATTGAATCTTTGGGGTCAGTGGTTTTCAAAGTGGGCTCCAGGGATCCATCGGGGTTCCCTGTGGGGGTTCCAACTCTGAGTGTATACAGTACATGGAACCAAATGGACCCGCCGTTGTACACTCCCAGCATTATGGGGGTAGTTGAAATTAAACCCATGGCAAACAACTGTTTTAGGTAAATTGTTGTATTAGTGGATTTCTCTTGGTGACAATATTCTTTCAGCCTTGTGGAACAACACATGGAGAATGTTCCCCTACTCTTCGCCATTGAACCCCAGCCCTAGGTAGAGCTGTTGTGAACAGCGTGGTGACAATTAGAATCTTAGTAAGCGTACAGTATATGTACAAGAATCAAAATACTGTGAGTAATTCTGTGTTATATACATTATAATGTATAACAGCGTCATGCCAAAGTAAGTCAATCTGCAAGCTCATGTGATGTTGAAGATTTTTTGCCTGTAATGACATTCCCAAAATAGAATGAGGAATGGTTACGTCTGTCTGTGAGGTTTCATGAATATTGAATCAATCAATGAAAAGTATTTACATGAGCTTATAACAAAATAATAACTACATTGGAGTTCCTTTCAATGTCTCCACCCCGAAAGCAACATTTGTGGAAGAAAGCAAATTGACTAGTAGTATGGTAAAGCGGCTGTCCAGACTGACCAGCAGTGGACGGCTTCATGAGCACGGTAGCGGTGGTGTGTGGGAACAGGCTGACGGTGTCCCGGGTGGTGCCGTGCCTCTGGAAGGTGTTGCCCTCAAAATAAATGCCATGGATGTCCACCTCCGTGCCCAGGCCGAAGTTGTACCACACAACTGTGTCCCCCGAACATAAGTCCAGGCTATGAAGGTTCCCATACATCCGGCCATTCACCGCTGAAATATATATATATATATTTTAAAAGATATACAAATCACAACAATACAACAACACAAATATAACCTAGCCAATTGAAAATGACTTCCAGTTCCAGTTCTAGTGACGATGGCAACTGTTGGAGGCTAATCCGAATGTTACACAGTAACTAATAATAATAATAAAAACTTAATGATAAATGAAAAATAAGGATTTTATTGTTTTATATACAACTCCACCATGTGAGATTTTTGGAATTTCTTTTGCTACGACATTGATCTACTTTTTAAGCATTAAATACAAATTCCACTCTGGTTAAAGAAAACACTTCGTATGAATATTTTAATACGGGGATCAAATATGAAAGGAAATCTCGGTGTCCAAAGTGCTGATATTTCCATATCGATCCGCCCTTCCCTAAAGCATGATTTATAGTTATAGCAGGGAGAGCTGTCATCATCATGACCCTGAGGAAGAGGCATTACACACACAAACACAGAGGTAAACTACCATGCATCTTATTGCTCTCCTCAAATTCTTCATCTTCTGGATCTGTCTCATTGCTGCCGTACTTTAATATGTTTTCATCCAAGTACCAGCTCTCTTTCTCGTCCATGACAGAAAACAGCAGGAACATCTCCTTGTCCACGCCTTTCTGTTAAAGAACAAACAGTACAAGACAATTAGGCCAGTGGCAAACAGTCAGTTTATTATAATATCCATTAGGAATAATCGCACTTGCACTTAGAAACTGGTCTATGGTGATCTCTGAAGACAATTTGGTGTTTCTTTTAGCAGAGAAAACAATCCCACCAGCAAAGAGCCTTTAGTTAATCTATGAATTACTTTTTAACGAGTATTGGGTTATTCGCTTGGATAACGCGAAGAATACCCGAAGCTTGAAAAAGGTATATTGGAATGGGGACAGCCCTAGAATGGGTTTTCAACAGGTGGTCTGCATCACTGGTGGTCCGTGAAGGTATTCCATGTGGTCCCTGACCATGCATTTAGCAATGTAAGAAATTGAAGATATGTTTTTATCGACCACTAGTTGAGAAACAGTGCACTAATGACCTGGTGATGTCATTTACTGAAAGTGAATGTGTACCAGACTGACTGGTTGAGTTTATTAGGAAATGTGTCCATTTACTGTAAGCTAAATTAAACTGAAGTGAAAGTGTACCGGATTGACTGGTTGAGTCACCTTATTAGGAAATGTGTTCATTTACTGTAAGCTAAATTAAACTGAAAGTGAAATACTGTAAGCTAAATTAAACTGAAAGTGAATGTGTACCAGACTGACTGGTTGAGTCACCATTATTAGGAATGTGTCCATATAAACAATCGCATGTGCGTGCTCGTTCATACATAAGTTGCAATGAATCAGTTAACATGAGTTTAATATGGAAGGTTAAGAGAACCATGTGATAGGAATAGGGCAGTGGTTCTATGGTTCTATTTTCTTTTAGCTCTGGACCACTAGCATATCTCCGTTAAATAATGACTGATAAGGGCTTGATTTAATTCACCTCAAATTAACAAATTAAATTAAACACAGTCAATATAATTTAATTTCAAAACAATTCCCCCACACCACACCCATATCCCCCCATCCAACACAACAGTGGTCCCCAGGTTGATGGCCTAGAACAGAGGTCCTCAATGTTTTGGCTGGGGACCCCCGGAAATGCTTTGGCAATGTCTTTTTTGGGGGGATCCCCCAAAATAATTTGGCGACCCCCTGGGGGGTCTATAACCTGGCCTATAACATTAATCTGATCATGTTAGCTTGCAGTAAAATCTGATGCACACCTGGGTACCGTCCGTTCCCAGAGCTCCTTTCCTGCACACTAGTAAAGGTCCCACTAAACCAGAGCTGGTGTCCTTCACAGCATCAGTGCTGGAGAAGTACAGGTAAGGGATACAGTTTGGATCCGAGGGAGAGGGACCATCCAGAACCTTCCAGTTGTAGATGAAAGTCCTCCCAGGAGCTACTGCAGACCCGTCAGCCCCTGTAGTATTAGGCACAGAGCACGATAATCAGTACATCTGCTACAAGACTCAGCAAGTACGGTATTTGAAATGGTTTCTTAGAATTATATTATTAAATTGGATTAGGTGATTGTTAAAGCACTTCATACCCTGGTGAAAACAATAACAACTATAAAAAGTGCTCCTTAGGTTATGGTGGGCCATAGATTTCAGTTCATTTTCGATCACATTCTTGTCTTTTTTTGTTCCCTTCCTTCACCATTGCGACAGTTGTTGATTCATGAAGAAATGTTCCATTCGACATGACACTTCCCATTCTGTGTGGACTTTGCATTGTTTCATGGTGTGATGTCTCTTACTGACCTCATGCTCAATATTGTTGTCTTGTTAGCTGTCGTTGGAACTTGGACAGTAGTAGTATTTAAAAGCTAACACACCGGGATATGCAGACAGCACCATTCATGTGATAATTTGTGTTGTACCGCTCCCCTGATATTTGGGTTCAAATTCGAACCAGCAAACCTGAATATGATTGGACAGTGAATGATACAGTATGAATGGATGTTTGGGTCTGGGATCGGCCAAAAAGCTCCTCAGTATTGACCGGTTTAAACTGGTTTAATGGTTTGATAATGGTTGCTCATTAACATTATTAACAGTATTAACATTCCTCACTGCCCTTAAAAAGAGTATTTATTATGTGTGTGTACTGTACTTCAGCAGACTGTTTTTTACTTTTATCATCTTGCTCCTAAGTAAAGGCATGAACTGGCTACGCAAATCAGAGGGATCTACAAAGGACTCGGTCAAAGCTATCTGATCTGATCTTTCTCACCGTTTTGGTCAGAGTGCAGGCCGTGAGGCTGGATGCTGTAGTTTCTACCAGCGCGGTTCATGAAGGTCACTTGGAGGATATCACCTTCCTCTGCCCTGAGGACGGGACCTGAACACACGGAGATGAACGCCAGAATTAATAGGGGAATTAATCACAGTAGCTGGAGTTAAGAGATGAGGGGATATTTTGGATGGTTTGAACTTTGAAACATAACTTTGAAGTATATATTTCAGTGAGATATGAGGAAAAACTAAGGACTGTGCTGTCAGACAGAATTAGCATGAAAGAAGGGGAACATGAGATGCCCCAGAGGAGAGAATGAATGCTCAATTGACTTGGAACTAAGGATGCACAAAAAGAGCATGGCTCACCGAGGATTCCCAAGTTAGCAGGCTGCTCTCTTCTAGTTTTGAAGGTGCTGTTTGTGTACTCTGTATACACAACCTTCCTGTAGCGACCCCCGATCCTGCCCCCGTCTCTCCCAAAAAATGTCTCTGATGGGCTGTGAGAGAAACAGTGTGAGAGAGAGTAAGATAAATTAAAAAGAGCCATAAAGAGAGGATGCAAGTGAGACAGACAGACAGACAGACAGACAGACAGACAGACAGACAGACAGACAGACAGACAGACAGACAGACAGACAGACAGACAGACAGACAGACAGACACAGACAGACTGTGGTCATTGCGGGAAATTAAGGGTCATAAATAGGTAGTTTCTTGTGTGTGTGTGTGTGTGTGTGTGTGTGTGTGTGTGTGTGTGAACTTGTGAGATAAAGACCTTCCTGTTTCTTTGCTGAGTCACATATGTTGGAATCTCATACTGCAGTGAAGCAGAACAGAGCAAACAGCTGGCCTGCAGTTAGATTATGTTACATCAGGGGGAAAACAGCAACCCCTAAACAACCCCACTAAACTGTTTACGTGGTTTCAACTGTCTCACTCCCGGAAGACGTTAAGTAGTGTATAGTAAATACACTCCCGGAAGAGCCTGTTCACATATACAGTAAATACACTGCTCTGCTGAAAGCCTTTCATACATAAGCAAGGCCCTCGATTTGATTTAAAGGCTGCCTTATGCCGATCAACGGCCCACGTACCTGTTCGCTTCAGTTAGTGATTTGTTAGTGATCAGATTCATCCCTGAGGGCGCGTAGTCCCACTCCACCTCTTCCGCAGCCAGGTAGTAGGACCTGGTTACGTTCTCCACCGCTGTGGGCCTGGCCGCTGTGCCACAGGACTTCACCTCATAGAAGACCTGCATTCCAGCTGATGAACAGACACACACACAACAATGCACATTTGTAAGGACATTATGCACACATGGTACAGACGTGTGGGATGAACACACTTCCAGTCCAGTATGATTCAAGTTGTGTGCATCTGGATTTCCTGTACAAGATGTCAGTGACCTGACATGAATCAACATGCAAGGAATGTCTCTTTTTTCCCCCTTTTTTTTTAGAAAAACTAAAACAAATTAACCACCCAAAATAGAAATATTAGAAAGTAGACGTAAACGTCAGAAGAACAGGCTAAATGCAAAACAAAACAAAACAAAAAACTATATAAAACTATAATTTGTATTAACATTTTACTAATTGTATAATTTTTTATTGTTATTAATACTAACTAATATTAACTATTATTAACTATTAACACATATTTAGTGTAGAGACGACACTGGAGAAGCTCAGACTTTTATTAAGGTGGTGAATACAAAGTATCTGCAGTCAATTTGTACTCAGCACCTTAATAAATTGTTCAAGCTGCTTCAGTGTCTTCTGTACATTATGCTGTGTTGTCCTGCTCCTGTGATGCACCAGGCTTGCTTACATTTGGCTGAGACGTGGTACTTTCTTCAAAACTATTTAGTGTTTCAAAGAAACTAGGTCCTACCCTGTAGGTGGTCGTTAACTTGGCAGGTCAGCAGCCACTTCCCCATCTCCAGTGGAATCATCTCAGCTGTGACAAAGGTTGCCGGGAACAGGCTGAGGACATCGGTGCGATGGCCGCGGTCCAACAACGTGTTTCCATGGAAATACGCAGAGTGAATGTCCACCTCGTTGCCCATGCCAAACAGATGCCAGGCCACTGGACGGTGCTGACACAGCTTAATGCCAGGCAGGTTACCATACATGTAACCATTAATGGCTGTCATACAGGGAAAAGACAATAGGGAGAGGTAAGAGGCGACCACGACTGATACAATACAAATAGATGAGGAAAGGGGAGAGCAGAAGGTAAACGACTACTACAGTACTTTCACCTGCACATTGGATTACAAATGTAACTTACATTTGTAATCGTACATTATGTAAGCAATCCAGCAAAGTAACTTCACACACGACTAACCCAAAGAAAGGCAGTTTTGCATTTTTTATTTTAATTTAGAGTTTAGACGGTACAGAGGAGAGAAACAGGAGGAAGATAATGGACAGAGTAGGATGGCATGCGACACGAGCCCTAAGGCCTAAACCACACCAGTTGCAACTAGTCGCAACTCTTTGCAACAAACAAAAAAACACACTAATGTAACTCCTTCAAATTGCCATTGGGGAATATTGCAAGTAGTTGCGTGTTGCAAGGAGTTGCGTGGCGAATCATTGGTGCGGTTTGGGCTTAAGATCGACTCAATCACAGCCATGGAAAAACTACCCACCGTGCATCAGGTTTGACTCTATGAATTCGGGGTCATCCTGGTTGACTCCACCTGGGTCTGAGCAGAAGGCCTGAATGTTGTCATCCAGGTACCAGCTCAGGGCCTCGTCCACCACGTTGAACATCAGGAACACATCCTGGTCCACATCCTTACGTACCGACTCCGTCAGACTGTCAGCAGGCACAGGGCCCTCCTTCAGGATACCTACAGTACATGCAATGATGACACACTCTTGAAAGGCTACAGACGTTCTGTTCCTGTTTAAAGTTCTGAGTGTGATATACTGGAAAATCAGGACAATATTCAGTGAAATACTCTTGCAGTATCTGTAAATATACTTGACCACCATGCTTGCCAAATAGTCCACTTAGAGAGGTCCTTAGAAAGACCAAAATGAGAGAGAGACACTTGGAAACGTTATTTAATCACTAAGCCAACCTGTCACCTCCAGCTGCTGAAGTTGTGGCAGAATAGGGTGCATGCACATTTTCTGGGAGAGAGAGCTGGACAAAATTTGAGACCCCAACATTTCAAGTACTGTTACTGTGTATACTGTATTCTCTCACCTTTTTTACATGTCAGCAACGCCCCTATGAGTCCAGAGGATATGTCCCTGGGGGCGTCGACATGGGAGTGGTACACCCAGGTCAAACAGTTGGCATCGCCCTCCGTAGGGGCAAATTCTGGCCTGACCTCCCATCGGTAAGTATAGCTGCCTCCCGGGGGAACAGCGTCATCCTGCTTCAACTTTGCAGATGTCCCGTCTGGGTAGAGCGCCCCTAGTGGACAAAGATTCATTAAGATCAGTTTTGATGCCAAGACTGTATGCTACTGTATGCTGTGACAGGGACAGGATCAGAACCAGCTCTGTTCTGGTCTTGTAACAGCTTGTTACAAGACCAGCACCTGATCCAGCTTTTTCCTAAAAATGTTTTTTTATTAAATTTACAAAGCATTATTTATATATTGTGTCATATATCACAAAACAAAATAACTATTACACTGTGAGAAAATGTAATTGCCCCCCCCTGAGTACTACATGTTAGTTTCATGTCCGTGAGAAACTACATTTCATTCAGCTGTGGATTTTCATCATTACCTATTGGTTTGGCCCTGATCCGTAACTCTCCTGTGTTTCACTTTTACTGCTTTTAAGTGCTACCGCAAATGAATTACTCCACGGGGATCAATAAAGGTTCATCTTATCTTACACAAGTCGCACTTTGTCCACTGTAAATGTCCTTAATAATCACATTCACTGTCGACGATTTAAAGAACAAATCCGATGACATAATTTCTTCCGTATCTCCACGCCATTTACCATATTCCATATGATTTGTGTGCTCACTGCTCACTAGTAAACATTAAATTGACCTGTAAAGTTGGCAGCTACACCAGTGAACTTTGATTCCCTCAGTAGTCTCCTCGCATGGCTTTAACCACTTACTGTAAGTCCTACTGTATATACTTCATTGTCTGACGAATAGCAAAGACAGTACGTAAATAGTTGAAAATATTTTATTTCAAGCCGTTTTATTTCATGGCGTGTTCTGGATACCTCCCAAGAAGCTGTCCTTCTGCAACATGAGTGAATGTATTGTATATCCTTCCTGTTAAACTGCATCCTTTGACTGCATGAAAAGAAAAAGAAAAAATAGGCCATCGTTCATGGTCTGTCTCGACACGATAAAAAAAGCTGGTCTCAAGAAGGGAAAAGGTATTTACGAAATCCCTGTAAAGCCTGGGAGATTCATAGGATAGCAAGCATCTCCCTGTGCGCGCATGTGTGCGTGTGTGTGTGTGTACAGTACACTATATCTGTTCGTGTGGGGGGGTTGCATAACAACTGAGTAAGTGTGCTCAGATTTCTTAGAAACTGTAGTTGAGCATGTACAGCATCTGTTACAATAGAATGTGAGAGTTAATGAGAACGTGGTCCCTGTGTCTGTGACGTCCCATTATAGGAGTAGTTCTGGCAATGGAGATACGCCTGTTTTCTGACCATTGTTGAAAATAGTTGGGAACCGTCCAGTTAGACATGGGAGTAGCAGTGAGAATAAGGCTTGTCCCAGTGACCCAAAAGAGAAACATCAAAACTACAGATAGTTTATCAGATAAACCACACAAAGACCCTGAAGGTATCATAAACAAAATTCTGAAGAAAAACAACTAGCAAAAAAAGCAAAGGCTGGTAGTATTCACTTACAGTAGATGTGTCTACGATTTGTAAGCACTGTTGTGATATGTTATGAGTGCCTATGCTGTGTACTTGTACAATGTACTTGTACGTGAATATACAATGTACTTGATATGTATTGTGTATTGCCTGTAAGCAGACTTTCTAGTTAGCCACTGGAGACATCTCAGAGAGCAAGGTCAACTTGCTGCTAGCCGATTGTTATGTCTCAGTGCCACGTCATTAGGACATTAGGATCCAAAGCTATATATGTTCTGTATGTGTATAATAAAGTGTGAACCCTTGGCAAGATACTGTCTGAGTGTCCCGTTATTATTGTTCTACCGGGCCCGTCGATCGCCGCCGTACCAAAGGAATAATTCAGCCGGATTGTCACACACCACCCAGCCTACACACACACACACACACACACACTACCGGTCTGCCAGAACCGGACGAGGGTCCAGTACTTTGAGATTACAACAAGGGCCACAGTGTAACTTCAAACTATTCTGATGCGGGATCACATAAACGTCTCTTAATGAACAAACAAGCATATATTAATTTGTTCTAATTTGAAGACCTAAAATGATCATTCACTAGTCTAAAGTCAAATACAGGCTCCTTCCGACGTCGGAAAAAACGTCCGGTTGAAGCCCAACACACACCGGCTCCGTCCGACGCGGCGCGGTGCGTTGCCGCGCGGCGCCGCCTGGAAAATAGAACTGGTTCTATCGGCGCGCCAGGCGACGCGGCGCGACGCGGCGGACGGAGCCGGTGTGCGATAGGTTCATTGAAAATAAGGGAGGCGGCTGTTGTGACGCGCGGCGGTCGCAGACGGTGTGCGATGGGCTTCAGACAGTCAAGACATCTGAAACGTTTGGACATCAAAAGGAGCATGTAGGCCATTACACACCACAAGCATTTATTATTTCACACAGTTCATTTACATGACTTAAAACCGTTTGTGTCATGAGTACATCTAGCCTGGCTTCAGCCCCTGATCGCTAGCCACGGCCATTGTTCCTGCGATTCAGGCTCTGGTCAGGTGACGCTGTCTATGGTGGGGTAAGACTCGGTTGAAAATCTGTACGGCCAATCAGTGCCGTTTCAACTCGATGACGCCAAACAACAGCACTGGACCAAACATCAACAAACATGCGGTAACTTGCAAACGTATATATTCTTTCACCTCTACCACTGGTTGTTTGATATAATAAGATCAGATTACTGTAAGAAAACCGCTGGTCTGGAATTCTCCTGTGGAGAATGCACTAGGAGTGTGAAATGTGCCCCAGTGTCCCATGACTCCCATCACAGGTCCAAACTTGTGTGTGTGCATCTAAAAACAGGATAAGTTTAATACCTTCAGCATCCTTCTCATAGAAGACTCCGTGAGGGTGCATGGAGTAGTTCCTGGAGGCAAAGTTCTTCAAGTGCACCATTATGACATCATCAACCTCCGCCCGCAGTATGGGCCCCAGGTACCCCAGCCAGGCAGGTCTGGGGGCCTCACGGGTGTATGAGGCATCTGTGTATTGTCGGAACATGGCCTTCTTGTACGTTCTGCCAATGCGATGGGGCCCTCCCTCCAGGAATACTTTTGCATGCCTACGAGACGAAGAGAGGGATAGGGGTGACATGAGTATTATAATTAATGAGTGAAAGGACACATGAGAGGGTGTTGAATTAGGATAAGGCATGTGCCACTGGGGATCCGCTTGTAATTCCGATGGCACATTAGTCTGGCAACGTGGCTACGCGTGTGGTTAGGGTTAGTGACAGGATTAGTAATGGTGCACGTCGGACCAAGTCGTGCCGTCGGAATAATGGCGCTGACCTGTGCCACTGCATGTCACCCTGTGTTGTTCTTCTATCTCTGTAAGTTATTTTTCCCTCAGCAATTCATAGAAGGTTGCTACAGGGCAGAATTGTCAGAATCACAAGTTCATAGTAGGGCTTGTCAATTCGTACCGTGACAAGTTGACAAAGATGTAATACTTTCAACAAGGTAAATTAAGTTTACACAAGTAAGACGCGCAAACGCGGGAAGCGAACGCAGCTCGTAAATGGCAATAACAATTAGAATAAATTACATACTTTTTTAAGGTTTTCTTTTTAAACTTCACTTTGTTTTTTTAAGATTTTATTTTTAAGTTAAGTTTTTTGAAGTTTAAGTGTTTTTAAAGTTTTTTTTTTAAGTTAAGTTTTTTTGTGTTTTTAAGATTTTATTTTGAAGTTAAGTTTTTTCTTTTTCATTTTAAGTTAAGTTTTTTTTAAGTTAAGTTTGTGTGTGTGTGTGTGTGTGTGTGTGTGTGTGAGTGCGTGCGTGTATGTGTTTTGTGTGATACAGCTGCGCCCTCTGGTGGCGGGCGGGTGGTGTAACAGCGGGACACACACACACACAGACATTCAGCCCTTGCTGTCATAGTTAGTGCTCACTGCGTTCGCAATTAGTGTGATATTAGAATGTACATTGAGACAGACAGTACACTTAAAGGAGAATTCCATACTAGAAGGCTTTCTTACCTTTATTTGTAATTGTTACGTCCCCACCAAAGAGGTCCAGGTGTTATTTTGTGCAAAAGCGCATTATTGGCTATTTCCCCTACCATAAGCCCTCAATGAATTGCATTGCACTGAATGGGGCTATGGGGTGTTGTGCTAATTCGCTTATTTACATCGCTCAAAAATCTTTTTTTTTTTTCTCTTGATTCTCTTCATAATGTAAATAGTATCCCAAGCAGCACACGCGAATTAGCACAAAAACCCAACCCCCATTGAGGGCTTATGGTAGCCAATAATAGCCAATAATGCACTTTTGCACAAAATAACACCTGGACCTCTTTGGTGGGGACGTAACAACTACAAATAAAGGTAAGAAGGTATACACAAATCACAGACAAAACTCATAATAATACTTAACTAAATAAATAGTACCCAAGTGTCATGGTCCAATGTAACATGAATAGTTATGAATTATTTATTATCATGGGTACACGAAGCACTATAAGCACACAGTTTCGCCAACAGTGCGTGAAAAGATCTGTGTTTTTGCAATAACTTTATGTTTGTCTTCAGCCCATAGGAGGTTGTTTGATCAGCTTGGGTTGGACTAATTCTAACTTTTACATTCCTTTGAAACTGCTGGACTAGATTAGTGACAAGCGCCAATCTCCAATTTCAACCACTTTTTGATGAGACCTGTTCCTGGCTGACGAACAGCCTACTACATACTGAACAAGAAAAACAACTGCTTGTTCTGAAATACTTCAGTGAGCACATTTCATCAAGTGAAACTCGTCTCTTGAGACTTGAGACTGTTGACTTTTGCCAATGGGTTCCCAGATTGCTGGAGCACAGGATACTGTACATGTCTGACATTCCTCAAAGGCCATTGGGCAATAGTATTACAGATAGGAGATGTTTGAATGTTTAACGTTGCACAACCTGTGTATTTTACATTGTCTCTTAGTTTGCCTTTATCAGGTTGCAGGCCTGATCAGATGGCGCTAAAAGCGATAAAATGGCCAAAACGTGGTTAAACTGGGCCTGGGCCGAAGCTCAGCGGTCCAGGTCCTTGTAGCCCAGTCTGGCAGTGTGCTGCGGGTTCGACTTCCGATCCCGGCGGCCTTTACTGCATGTCACCTCCCCATCTCTCTCCACATTTCCTGTCAGCCTACGGTTTATCCTACTGTTTATCCCTTATTAAATGAAGGCGAAAGCCACAAACAAAACAAAAGTGGCTAAACTGATTGTATAGCTCATTTAGCTGGGGACCACCATAGAACCACCTCAAGGACCGCTGGATTTTGAGAACCACTGAGATAGATTACATCCTGTTGAAAATGAAATTTATATTACTTATTTTTTAAAGTGGACCTCGATCTTGTCTGGAGATAAACAGTTGTAATTCCTAGAAACAGAGAATACAGGTGTTCTTCGTGTACTAGTCCTATTCCAGGAAATTAGACAAGTACGTAGATCTAGAGTTGAACACCCACACAGTAGAGAGGAAGGAAAAGCTCCAACAGCTAGGCTACTGTAGCTACTAGCTACAGTATCTAAGCTAAAGCATCAGGTTTGGGGGGATTATATGCCCCTGCCTGTGTGTCTGTGAGCAGCTAATCGCTCTCAGGCATCGCTGGACTGATTGCCATAACACTTTGCACACTCCCAGTAGGCCAAGGAACATCAAACGCCATCTGTGTGATTCAAGATGCCGATATGGTTGCGTCCCTCTGTGATGCAACTTTGCAACATTCAAAACGGCATGCTCGGTGGTGTCTCTCGTGGCTCAAGTTCGCTCAAGTTCGCACCCCTCCGTCGTGGTCTAAAACTATACTTTATTAGCCAAAAAGAATTGTCAGCGGTTGTTGGACAAAATAGTGACAGCAGGGGGATTCGAACCTGCGAGGTGTGAATTCAGAGTTTAGTGACTAGCCAGTCATGATACAAGGTTAGCTGCCTGATTGGGGTTTTCTAACTGATTAGAATGTGAGTGCCCCGCCCCCACAGGTGCCCTAATACTTACTATTAGTAGGAGGGGGGCCAATCAGAAAGTATTTATTTAAAGACGTTTACGCCGCGGACAAAGCCAACTCTTGTCGTGACAAATCATGACAATAAACACAATGTTTTAGGCCAAACAAAGAATTAGAAAGTAGAAAAAAACAGCAGGTTACAACACTTTGTAATTATTTGTTTGGTCCAAAATATTGTGTTTGTTGTCATGATTTGTCACGACTCGAGTTAGCTTCGTACGACGCTTAAAAGGTCTTTAGATAAATACTTTATGAAATGTCTATGGGAAAAATGCATTGGGATTCATTTCCTGGGCCTGCCGTCGTCATGAAAGGGGGCGGGACTGCGACGCTCTATTGGTGCTGCGAATGACTCCCTCCATCTCACAGTTTTCAAATCGTCTGCATGGTAGTGCTTTAACAGGCGGCTTCAGCTTTTGAATTGTACTGTACTGTAGGTTGTACAATTTTTTTGTTTTTAATGTAAGAATATACACGTGACACACACACACACACACACACACACACACACACACACACACACACACACACACACAGGCCTGCCACCTTCTTCATCTGTGAGCAGTGCCAGGGCGGCCATTCCTTACATGTGTGTGTGTATGTGATAGTGTGTGTACACGTACATGCTACGTGGGACTATGCGTGCTTGCTTGTGTGTGTGTGTGTGTTACATTGTGCTATTGTGACCAGTGCTTCCACCTGAAGGATCAACCATCTCACTTCTGTTCGTTTAATGTCAGCAGCCTCACCACAACTTGGAATGGAACACTGTCATTTCAGCTGTCATCCAGGTCACAAGCTGCATCTGTCCTGTCTGCAACGCAGTGGGTTATTTATGCCCACTGATGTATAGCATCAGCCCTATACAGGACAGCGTATACGGTAAATAAAATAAAAATAAATTACACTGGTGTTTTTTGTGGGGAATGGATATCAATATTTTTATATGACACATTAGTGTGTCTGTTCGGCATGTTATAATAACGGAAGCCCTAATGGGTGAAGACAGTCCAGTTTCTAGATGTTTTGTCTCATGTTTAGTTTGTTGTTTTTTACCACAAATGTATAGCATGTTTAGACAGATGATATACTGTAGGTTCATTGTTAACTGGAACTGTCATTAGACCAACAACCTAACGCAAATCCCTAACTCCAAGCACGGCGCAAGCCGTGCAATGCATGTCCAGAGCGACGGGTGATTTCCTTATGTCGGACCTAGAGTAGGTCCGATATAGGTCGGAGTAGAGTAAATATAAAAATAAAACTAAAAACTAAAAGATCACAACTTTTTCATCAATTAAAAATAATATTTTTTTTCCCAAGAACAAGAAGTAGTGGTCCCGAGCAAGTTACATCTAAGTCCACTTGAGCTAATAGGAACCACTGTGCTAGATGCCTAAATTGCAATCGTGGTGCGTGTTTATTGAGGGTGGGATGTCTGACTGTGAGTCAGTTACTTGTGATTGTATTCTAAATTCTGAACTTCTTAAATCTTGCCCATGACATATACTCTGCATAGGCAATTATACATAACCAGTAAGACACCTGAGGGTGAGAAGCGTGCACGCATCCGCCTGGGTGACAGCAGACTGCTGGGCGAGTGCTGACGCTTTGAAATGGAGGGTCAGATCAACAAATCCGCCTGGGTGACAGCAGACTGCTGGGTGAGCGCTGTCGCTTTGGCATGGGGGGGTGAGATCAACATATGGAATTAATTCTGTATGCCATATATGGAGCGTGTCTTGAGTGTATAGGGTTTGATGAGGTCAGATCAACATATGGAATGTCAGAACGGGTAAGCTCCATATATGGAGATCTAATGGTGGCAGCGGGGGCAGTGTATGGGTGTACAGGGTTTGATGAGGCTTAATTTTCGGGCATGTTGAAACTAGTTTTCGCCGGCTGCCGGGCACGGCTGCACTATTAACTTTGGGGCTGGCCCGTCTAGAGTTTAAATGGACACGTATCAGTCAAAAGGGAGACATCGAACATATGGAATGTCAGAACAGGTCAGCTCCAAATATGAAGATCTAAGGGTTTGAGGTCAGATGTAGAGTTGCTGGCCAATATTGATGACATCAAGGATCTCCATATATGGGCTTAATATTGATGACATCAGGGATCTCAATTCCTACCAACCAAACAACTGACTGACGGGAAATGCACGATTGCATAGTAAATGCAAATGAAACTCGGTTAAACATTTTGAAAAAATAAAAACCCAACTTAAATGAGCAAATCCAGAATCAAACTGAATTAAAAACACAAAAAGTTAAACTAAAAATGTGTGTGTGTGTGTGTGTGTGTGTGTGTGTGTGTGTGTGTGTGTGTGTGTGTGTGTGTGTGTGTGTGTGTGTGTGTGTGTGTGTGTGTATTTAGGCCTATACATCTCTCTCCTATCAAAGTCTCAGGGCACAATGGAGCTCCAATCTCTTGTAATCCTTACCAATGTTTACTTGTAGGCTATCTACAAAATTCAAGCCTGGCTCAGTGCATCAGCTCATTCAGCTGTATGACTAACCTGTATAATAAAAGGGACTAATCCACATATTATGTTGTGGGGGAAATGTGGAAGACACTTATTGGAAGAAAGGACAGAAAACCACCAGAACTCCTACCAATACAGACAAAATGCCATTCATTCCATTCACAGTATGAGTTTGTATGACCTTGGACAACCTATAGCTATTTGACCACCCCAAACTAGCTAACGCAGTGTGTATTATCAGCTGCCAGATGGAATTCCTCGACCTGAACTAGGCCTACTGTAACTGCAATCCATAATGGGAAAATGATAAGTCTATTGGAGATTCTTATCTGAAATGTACGTATTGTGTGTTGAAATCAACCTGAACATAAAATGATGGCTATGCTGGTTCTAAATCTGGCTCGCGCGCGCGCACACACACACACACACACACACACACACACACACACACACACACACACACACACACACACACACACACACACACACACACACACACACACACACAGTCCCCCCCCCCCCCCCCCCCCCCCACACACACACATTTCGCATAGTTACGGAGATATTGAAATACTTGGATAAGTTGGATCTGTTTAATTGATTCCCTTTGGTAGTCTAATATAGCCTAATAGGCTACACCTGTTGCCTTACTTGCCTATTAACTGTAAGCTACAGTCAGATATACTATGGCAAAGCCTTATTTCTACTAAAAGTGTGATAGGTGCAGCTGAGTAGTTATAATATAATAATACTAGATATTATTGACTATCTGAAACAGACCTGTGCACTGTTTGCCATTCCCATAAACCAAGGAATTATAGGCTATAGCATTTAAACACAGTTTGTTGTCAAGGGGTTAGTGGGGGGGTTCCTGAGGACACGGCTGCCTTGAAAGTTAACTGAAAGTCCTATAAACATACCGGTAATGGTAGCTATACTAGTATCTTTTACAGTAAAAGGATACCGGCTCTCTAGAGTAGCCTATACAACAAACAGAAAACTTTCACTGAGCACAAAAAACGCCACAAACTCACTCGTCATCTGCGATGTCTTTCCCGTTGATGAGGTTTTTCCCAGTCATATTTGTGTAATCCCACAGATCCTCTTTGATGCCGACATAGTAAACTCTCGTCCTGCCAGCGGCACCCACCGCTGTGGCAGACCAGAAGAGGATAAACAGCACGCTTGCTAGCCACTTCGGTGTCAGAGCCATGTTCAAGTCAACTGATCGCCCAGCTGCTGGATGCAGGGCGATAGGGTTTATGTTGACGGGGAGCAAAGTAAAACCTCCGTTAACTCCCCCATACAAGCACGTCAACTCAACACTCAAAATAAAACTCCGCTTGGGGAACAAACAGTAGCGCTATTCAGCCCGTGACTGTCTGAGCAGGGCATGTGGGTATGACCGCCCACCGCTCCATATAATTTGGAATAAGCCTCCTCATATCAGGCAAGAAAGCTATAGGTTAGATCGGCGATTCAATCTCATTTCCCCCCCTTGATTCAATCTCTAGCGTCGCGAGACTTTTAGCTGAACGGGGGAGAGGCAGGGGATGAGGGGACCACCTGGGATGAGATCATGGGGAGTTTGGGGACCCCGTCACCCCCCTCCCCCAACCTATCCCTGGGGCTGGGCCCTGGGGCACCTGCACCGTACACTGACGAACCCTGCAGCGCAGTAGGCTATCAGTTAAATTTGACACTTTGCGTACTGCACTTAGGCTTTGTTTGTAGGGCAGTAGCCAGTAGGTCACTTATAAAATACTGTGATAATGGTAAAATGTGAATCACTTTTTTGATTGGCACATTTCTGAAGTTCTGAAACCTCTACAGAATGTTCAACTGAATTCGGTTAACTTTAAATTATGCTCCTTTGCAGCTGCTACACTATAGCAATATGTCGGATGATGTCGGATTGTCGGCTATGCATCATCAAAGTGATATTTGCATAATCATTATAGTTGCTGGAACCAGAGTTGGCTCATGCATCATCTAGCACTGTGTACTTTACAGTAGACTGACCTACATCAGTGCTAGTGTGACACCTGCTGGCCAACTTTATGCTTTACAAGTCATAAGCTGTTTAACGATAGCTTTATAATGGCTTTATTATAGCACTTGTAAAAACGATACTTACACAGTGCTTAACCGGTGTAAAATGCATGAGGCTTAATTGAAACCCACCCATCTAACTGTAATGATAAAAAAGCGTTAGCGCCTTTACTTTTCTTTGTATGACCAGCCTACAGTTTGTAGCCTATACTGTTTGTATACCGCCTGTCTGTCTTGCTGTGCTTTAGTAACCAAACTCCCCAGGTTTGTTCAGCATTCTCTAGACTGTCAGTAACCAACTCGAGATTCAAGCAGTTTACCAAATTTGTCAGAAGTTGTTTCGGACTTGCATAAGTATAGCCTACTCATTTGTCAGAGCACTCAGTGTAGTACCCATTTAATTATACCATGTATAGTAGAGGCTACTCTGTAATATGATCATGTCATCATAGTGATGACATCAGGAAACTCCATCTATTGTATAAGGGGACATGTAGAGATATGTGTGACACCAGCTTGCGCCTTGCGGACACAGACAGACGGAACCATGCACAGAAAGTCAGACATAGGCTACACACATTTGTGTATTTTCGGACTGTGCTGGACAACTGCCAGTTCAAATTCCCAATCAGCACAACACATCCTATAGGTTATAGGTGAGGCGATCAAAAATAAAACAAGGTATAAAACATGCATGCAGGAGGTTTACTATAAGGCACTGAGCAGTAATACGTAATATAATGTCAAGTGTGTCAACTCAAGTAGGCTATAACCATTGTCACAATGACATTGACAACTACTGCATTTGACATGCCCTCCACAAAGTGTAAGTAAAATTGTACTTGTTTGGAGGACAGATAGATAAACATTAGATCTAGTATTTAGTATTGATTTATTAATTGATTGATTGACATTGTCTTGCAATGGCTACTGTATGCATACATGTATGCTGTACTGAATTTGTATATGTATATATATTTTAATTGAATTCCTCTTATACATATTCTCATTTCTCATGCCTAAACTGGGGGCAAAGCTTACCAAGCATCCTATATGCATCTTCAAGCCATACCAGGCTTCCCCATCTGGCCCCGGTGTATAGTACAAGTCTCTTGGTTAGTCCACCTTGCTTCCCCATGGCCCCGGTGTATAGTACAAGTCTCTTGGTTAGTCCACCTTGCTTGGAGATGGCATCATAAGATGACATGCATGCCCAGGTCTGATTCTTCCTCTTACCTTGGAGAGACAAAATCCAAACCCCATCGCCATCCACAACAATCACAGCTGTCTTTTTGTGCTTTGCCACGACAATCTATATTACACCTCTCAATTCACAATTTCCTAATAGCATGTTGCATAAAACAAATAGCTCCCCACCACGACGTAACAGTCAATTGTCAATGTTTATTAAAATAACTTCCTTTTAATTTAACTTTTACAATTTACAATTTAGGCATTTAGCAGACGCTCTTTTCCAGAGCGACTTACATTAAGCAAGAACAAAAAAGCATGGGAATACATCACATAAAAAGCATTTATCATGAAACATAACAAGAACGTAACAGTGCAATATCTATATAATGAAACTATACATATAAACTATATATACTATACTATATGCTATACATATGTACTATGACGTGCTATGACTACATACAATGCAATTATAGTGCTGTATCAAATGCTATCTAAGTCTACAGAAATGCTATCTAAGGGGGTAAGTTAAGTGCTATGGGCCATGATGGAGTCTGAAAAGGTGGGTTTTCAGACTACGGCGGAAGATTGGAAGTGATGCTGCAGTTCTGACTGCAATGGGAAGTGCATTCCACAGTTTTGGAGCCAGAAGGGAGAGAGTTTGGGACGTGTGGAGCGTTGTCCCGGCGTTTTTAGTGAGGGTAATTCCAGCTTCCCTGCGTTGATGGCTGATCTGAGTGCGCGGGAGGGTTTGTATAGGGTTCACTCATACTTGCAAGATATGGGGGAGCCATACCTTTGGTTGCTTTGAATGCCAGCATCAGAGTTTTGTATTCTGTGCGGGCAGCGACCGGGAGCCAGTGGAGGGAGCGGAGCAGGGGGGAGACATGTGAGAATTTTGGCTGGTTGTTGGAGAGGCTTAAGTGCTGGTAGGCCAGTAAGGAGGGAGTTACAATAGTCAAGTTTTGACAAGACTGTTGTCTGGATTAGGAGCTGGGCTGATTCCTGGGTGAGGAACGGTCTAATTCGTCGTATGTTATAGAGTGTGAACCTACAGGATCGAGTGACAGCTGTGATGTGAGTTTTGAACGAGAGCTGACTGTCCAGGACAACACCAAGATTCCTGGCTGTTGGGACAGACGTTACCAGGGCGTTGTCTACGGAAATAGTTAGCTAGTTAGTCTTAATAGTTAGTCTGCTGTCACCCAGGCGGATATGTTGATCTGACCACCCATTCCAAAGTGCCAGTGCTCGCCCAGCAGTCTGCTGTCACCCAGGCGGATGCGTGCACGCAATCTCGCCCTTTAGGGCAAGGTCGCTTCTCCTCCTCAGGCGTCTTACTGGTATATAGTAATTTTTTGGGTGAACTACTCATTTAAGTTTGTATTAATGAATCCAAACTTTTATTTCAATGGAAGAGAGAGGAGCAGAGAAATCTCCCAGGTTGGTACCAGCCTACCAGGTAGAAGTTAAGTATACAGTGTTGTAGTATTACAGTGGGAAAGCAGCATAAACAAATCAATGGACTCGGTGTAGATTAAATCACATACTGAGGAGGGACGATTAGCCTACATGAAAGTCCATACATTTTTCCCAACATCCAAGAAGCCATGGACAAATTCAGGACAATGATGGACAAACTGCAATGGCAACTGTACAAATCGGCATTGTCAGTCAATGGTTTGTGTTGTATGTATGTGACGTAAGACCAGAGCGCTGGTCAGGGTGTTGTATGGTGAAAAACATTGCTATCATAACACATCACTATGAAAAAGATATTGTTGGATGTCTACCTGAGGACAAAAGAGACACATAGATAGAGAGACATCCATGAACAACAACATCACTCTGCCCTCAGAGGAGTACTGGCAGATCCAAAAGCTGGTGAAATACATTAGGATAGGCAACCCAACAGCCACTGTGATTGCTCTATGCGCCATTAGGGATTTTAATTTATTGGAGGAGATGTCCCAACTGGCCATCTGGGATGTAGATGGCATTGAAGTCCTCGTTAACTTGCTAAATACAGAAGACATCAGATGCAAAATTGGCTCTCTGAAGATCCTGAGGGAGATCAGTCAGAACTCTCAGATCTCCCGTCTCATCACCGACCTAGGTTCCATTCCGACCATGGTGAGGATCTTGGACTCGCCGGTGAAGGACCTCAAGGCCCTGTCAGCCGAGACCATTGCCAATGTGGCCAAGTTCGGCAAAGCCAGGAATACTGTCAGGCAGTCTAGAGGCATTAAGATACTGTTGGAGATGCTGGAATGTGTTCCCGTTGAGGCCAAGCTGACTGAAAAGCAGAAGAAAGATGTGGAGGTGGCCCGGTGTGTTTCGTTGGCGCTGTGGAGCTGTAGCAAGAGTACAAGGAATAAGAGGGCCATCCAAAAGGCTGGGGGCATCCCCGTGCTGGCACGTCTGCTCATGTCCCCCCACGAGAACATGCTCACTCCTGTGGTGGGAATTCTGGAGGAGTGTGCTTCAGATAGACACTACCGAACAGCCATTCTAACTAAGGGCATGATCAAGGGCCTTGTCAAATCCCTCAGATTTGACAACCAGGAGCTTCAAATGCACTGTGCCCGTACTATATTTAAGTGTGCAAATAAGGACAAGCGCATCATTGACGAGGTGCGTAAGTACAAGGGCCTGGAGCCCCTAGTGTCCCTGCTGAGCCATGTGGACAATAAGCTGCTCCTGGCCGCTGCCGCCGGAGCCATCTGGAAGTGTTCCATCAGAATAGAGAATGTGGCTGAATTTCAGAAGTACAAGGCTCCGGAGAAGCTGGTTGGCCTGCTGTTGAAGCAGACTGATGAAGAGGTCCTGGTCAATGTGGTAGGAGCTCTGGCGGAGTGTGCCCAGATTCCTACCAACAGAGACATCATCCGCAAGCATGGAGCCATGGAGACACTGGTCAACCTGCTCACTCGAACCAACGATGCTCTGCTTGTGAATGCGTCCAAAGCGGTGGGTGTCTGTGTCATTGATATGGAAAACATTGACCGCCAAAATGGATTTTCTCTGCTCTGGTCCTTGTTGAATGCCACTAATGCACATGTCCAAGCCAGTGCTGCATGGGCAATTTGTCCATGCATCGAGAATGCAATGGATTCAGGGTTAATGGTGCGCAGCTTTGCGCAAGGTGGATTGGAAGTCCTTGTTAATTTGCTGAAGTCACCAAAAAAAGAGGTGCTAGTGAGTGTTTGTGCTGCCATAGCCAAAATAGCCAAGGATGAGAAGAATCTGGCTCTTATCAGCGATCAGGGTGTTATACAAATGCTTGCCGACCTGGCTGACACAATTGATGATAGTCTCCGTCGCCACTTGGCTGATGCCGTCGCCTGCTGCTGTATGCAGGCCAACAACAGGGAGTTATTTGGGGAGGCTGGGTCCGTGCCCCACTTGGTAAACTACCTCACGTCCACGGACAGTTCAGTCCAGCGTGCCACGGTGCAGGCCCTGTTTGAGCTCTCCAAGGAGCCCGCCAACTGCATCACCATGCACCAGCATGGATCTGTCAAGCTCAGAGACAGCCTAATGTCTCTAATGGGCTCCACAGATGAGGTCCTCCAGGAGGCTTCTGCCGGTTGCATGGCCAACATCCGACGCAAACTGTCCACAATCATGAAAGGCCCAACACGGTTAACGCCAAACAATCGCAACACTCAGACACCCAACAACCCCACTATTTCATCAGTGCCAAAGGGCTTGGCACTGATGAGGGATGACGATTCGGGACAGAATACAAAGGAGGAGTCAGAGTCTCAACATGATGAGATGGATCTGCAGCAAGCTATTTCACTTCAGGACACAGCAGAGGCCATCACCAATGAGGACATCACAGCAGAGGCCATCACCAATCAGTCAACCCCCAAAGCAGATGATCTTACAGAGGCACCTTCTAATGATTCTGGAGGTTGAGTAAAAAGTTCCTTTGTAAAGCATAAGCTTAAAGCCATGGAGAAACAGAAGAATGAACAGGAATGTTCTTTGTGATGGAACAATCGATTGCACTTCTGGAATGAAATGGCTACCACCAAAGGAGCATAGCTGGCATGAGAAGAGAAAGGATCTGCTTCGACAAAAGGAGGCATTTTTTTTTCTTTTTTTTGCCATAATTATACATAAAAAATTATAATACGGGTACAGTTGAGAGATTATGCTTGGGTTTCAGCAGCACAGACTACTTTGGTCTTGGTGGGTTGAAAAACTCATTTTTACTAAATTGTTTAATTACTGGCAATAATATGAGATATTATAGGTCTACGTTAAGATAAGCTAAAGCAAATAGAATCATTTTCGCTACCGTTGTTCCTCTGTACAAATCAAAAGCTAAATGTGTTCTAGGGAAATAGTTAAGACTGCTTGATTCCCAGCCAGGGAAACAAATATAACTAGAAAGGTGTGCTCGGTGGAGTGTAAATCTCTGTGCAAATCACTGTACTGTACCTAAGTACAGTTTGGAGTATTTCCAATTGTCTGTACTTACTTCTGCACTACATAACATATCCAAAACATAACCACTTAAGCCCTATTTAATACCAATGTACACGCTCAGTAGCTCACAATGTGTTGCATTTGCTATTTTAGAAAAGATTTGAAGATTTTTGAAAAAGAAAAGTATATTATATATAGTATACTTTGATGCCAATACTTTTGTACTTTTGAATGCAGGCCTTTTACTTACAGAGTAATTTTAATAAATAATAATAATAACTAGTAATGCACTCTGTCGAGGTGCCAACTTGCGCCTTGCACACAAGTAGGCCATACATGGCTGCTTACTGCTACTAACTATATGTCTATTACAACCGCTGTTCTAAATCCTTTAGACCCTTTATTGACCTTATACCTACCTTGAAGCATACCTTAGTTACGTCATCATCAACAGCCAATATAAGCGACCACCATTCTTACCGACATACATACATACGTTTCCTTTTAACCACCCAACATTGAAACATATCTTAATTACGTCACCATCAACAGCCACCACTAAAGCTTTCTGCTGCTGTCTAGGTTTGAAATACAGCAGTGGTCAGTCTCTCATTGCCCGGTGGAGTACACCGACATACACACATACAGCCGATACATACCCCCTATTGACCTTTATACCATTTTGAAACGTACTTTATCGAGAACAGTGGTTTCTCGACATTAAGGGCAGTCCATACTGTCTCCGACCACCAAACTTTTCGTCGGAAAGCTCCGGTACAACTACAACATGACGTCACTCGCAACTTCTTAAACGCATTCCTCCGAATTTTTGTTCTGAAAGCTGCACTCCCAGATGTTGTGACTCGCCGAACTCTACTTCGGAGAAAAAATTTAAGTCTGATCTTTCCGACGAAAGGTTCGGTGGTCGGAGACAGTATGGACAGTATGGACTGCCCTTTAGTCCAGTACCTAGCCTGTAGACCTGCTCGCAATTTTAACTGAGTTAATGGGTCCCTAGCCTGAGCTAACGTGTTAGGTTTCTGGTCTAGAGGGGCGGGTCGCGGCTGAGATTTGCGCACGCCCTGATTGGATCTCATCGATCTGTCCGTCACCCCCGGCCCCTCCTCTCCCCCCCTAGTGCAGCGCTACGTCACATCATTTGGAGCGACGCCCACCCGGAAGGGTTGACTCCCAATTTTAGACCAGAGCGGACAATGCGTTCCTCCAGGCTTTCAATTTTTGCACCAACAAAAATGAAAGGCTGGTACCGAGGCTAATGGGTCCCTAGACATGAAAAATCAACGAGGTGCTCGTCCGCCATAGTGGCGGATTTGGCGCAATGGCCACATCAAATATGGCTATGATGAAAATAAAACATTTTTGTTTCTGGGTGAATTTTCACTTATAATACCTCAATTCAGGTGTGTGGAATTTATTCATGATACTATTGTAACCATTTTGGGTGATATTGACCTTGAAAGGTCATGGTCATGGTCAATTTGCTATTCCGAAGACCGTGGCCATAACCTGGCCATTGTTAGGTGGAAAGAACGGTGCAATTAGTCTAATGCAACTAATTGTGACATTTAAAATTCATTTTTGATATTATTTTGACCATTAAGGATCATCTTGTCAAATATCAATATGTTTTTATTCAATAACTCAATTCCGATTTTTGTCTTTACTGTCACTTTTATCTTTTATTATATTTTTCCATAATTACCGGTATTTGTTTTATTTATAACAAAAGACATGACCCTAAAACAATCACACCTGTGTGAGTGTTGCTATTGGAGTTGGAGGGGAGAGAACAGATGGTGGAGGTGAATGGAACACTGTCCCCCACTCCCAGTGAGCTGTGGCGTTCCACAAGGAAGATTCTGCTTGTTTTCCAAATTCCTCAGACTTCCAGAACTTGTCAACTTGCTGAGGGATGGGTGTCTCTCTGTTCATGCCAATTATGTCGATTCCTGTTCTTATTCTGGGCTTAAAACGGCCATGCCCACTTGCCCAAATGTGCTGACATCATCAATTTGTGATGACGGCATTGGCCGTTTTTAGCCCAATGAGTGTTTTTGCTAAACTAATGCCTGGAATGGATTCAGCATCATGAAAACCCTGTAGTTTGACACACATACATAAAGCATGATGACAATATTTTGCTTCTATAGGTTGTAATTGGTATGGTCACATACTATGCCAATTATTTAAATTGCCCAACATATGCAGTCTACATGCTGGGGACCCATACTTAACATTTCTAACATAAAACCTTGGTGTACTCAACATGTCACAGTGTTCACAGTGGGGCTCTATGGGCTATAGTCTAGTAGCCAACTAGACTATACCCTGATATGACCTTTCTGGCCCTAACCCAGATGAATTGAACAATGTGGATCCTGTTGTAAACAAGTGTAATGCTTAATTGGGTCGTCCACTCACAGTTGACAGTCTTTGTATTGAGTTTGTGCTTGAAATGTACTGTAATTCTACAAACTGTTAATAAATATTTCAATCAATCAATCCCTGGGGAACACCATGGGGAACACAGTGAACTGGGGACATCTGGTGGACAAGCAGGGGAACACACGAGGGGATGTAGCGATTAAGCGATCCGCGTCCCCGGTGCGACGGCGCGCGCACGACGCTCAGCTTGGGTTGGGGAGCGGATCGCCTGATCTGATCACCACGACTACTAGTGGCGACAGACATGGCTGCCCTCAGCAAGATACCGCACAGCTGCTACGAGATAGGGCATACCTGGAACCCGTCGTGTATCCAGTCGACTCTAGAAGTGACGAGAGGGGCTCTAGAGGTCTCCTTTAAGATATACGCGCCCCTGTATGTGGTAAGTCCCCCGCTTTGACCTCAGACACTGGGCTTTACGAGCCACTAAAGCTAACGAAGGCTAACCAAGTATAGTGAACATGGCAGTGAGCTGTCAGACAGCATATAATGAGGGCTCAAGTTCATGCATGTACAGTATGTTATTGCATTGACTGCAGACCTTCAGAATGTCCCCTAGATATTATAGATACACCGCTTTAGCAATGGCAATACGGTACGATTCATGAGCTAACTTTAGGAACACGTACGTCACAATGGCACTGCAGTTGCCATTTGTTGTTGAAAATTGACTCATAATAAAAACGAGTGAAATATAGTGAGAACGAGAAGCGCCTGACATGACAAGTGTACATGATTACAATAGTTTTCAAATCACCACTGTGTGGCTGGATTGTCTAAACCCAGTAACACACAGAACTTCCAGAGTTGCAGGCGAGGTAACTGCCTCGATGGACATTGTACTAGCTTCAAGCTCACTTGTGAGGTTGTACAGTAAGTACAATCAGTAATTCACTGTTAAGTGGTCAAACTTAAGGTCCCAACATAGAATGTAATTGTGTTGTAGAATAATATGTATTTCTCACATATTTAGATGCTTATTTGCACTTACATGACTTCAAACATCATGCCCACTTATTTATGTATGTGAGAGGTCATGCATGGGGAGATTGTTTTTTGTTTAGTTTTTTTCCTTCTCTGTATAGACAGCCTTGCTCTTCGTACTCCTGAGATGTGTCTTTCCTCTGTGCTGCATGCAGGCTAATAGAATTGCTCAATTCACACGTGTCATAGTTCAACTGTTAAAAACATCACATCACAATGATGCAACTGCTGCTAGATGTCCTGATTAGATTCCAATGAGATAGTAACTGTGGGCCTGTTTGTGCTTTACAGATTGCAGCCATCTTAAGGAGAAGGAAAAAGGACTACTATTTGAAGAGGCTTCTCCCTGAGATCTTACAGTCTACTTCATTCCTCACTGCCAATGGAGGACTCTATATATTATTCTTCTGCATTGTCAGGTATGGAGCTCCTACTGTGTATGTTCCCAATTGCCCTCAATAATCCCCTTATCTCCCATTTATGCCTGCACGCGTGCACACACACACACACACACACACACACACACACACACACACACACGTGAAAAAGCTACTACTGTGGAAGGGTTATCATGTATTAATTTACTTGTATTGATCCTATAAACAATTTAATATAGGGTATAGTTTGCCCACCAATTTTGGAGCTCTGGCTCATGACCAAAAAGAACTGAACCGGTTCCCACTGGGAACCAACCGGTGGAAAAGGGGTCACACACACTTCTGCACACTGACACAATCAGTGACCCATTCAAGGCCTATCAATGACTTGTTTTACTTGCGAAAGAGCTGTTTATCTGTTGTTCACAGATACTACATGGACTTTTATATGCAATAAGAATAATGTTTATTGACCTGGGCTGTGGCTCAGCGGTCCAGGCACCTTGGCTGGTAATCCAGTCTGGCAGTGTGCCGCGGGCTCGACTCCCGATCCCGACGGCCTTTACTGCATGTCACCCCCACCATTTTTCTGTCCCTCCATAAAAAATATAAAATAAAGGCGAAAGCCACAAAAAACATTTAAAAGATTAATGTTTATTCATCGATGACGCTTATTTTTTCTTGTTGCGAAAGATTACAAAAAATTGACTTTCATGGGCTATAATTATTTAATGATTTAATGTATTCTTTCTTATTAAATCAAATTATATTTTTCCCCACTCAGGAAGATGCTTGGCGGTTTCTCACCGTGGTCTGCTGGGTTTGGTGCGGCTCTGCCTGCCTCCTATATCTCCATCCTCATTGAACGCAAGAGCAGGTAAGAGGTTCTTGTCTTTGTTCTCTCCATTTCCATCCTTGTCATCTTTTTGTGCACTCTATACAAAGTAAATGGATTGCACATACTTCAGTTTATGCTATTAAATGGCAATGCCTGTTGTCATAGATCATCTATTTTAGTTACAGAAAAGCAGTCGCACACACAATGCAAAATGCAGGCTATTCATCACAAGCTAATTTAGAACTGACAGCTTTATTAAAGGACCAAGCAGTTTTTTGGACTGCGGAATTTGGAGATATGGTAGAGGGCCATGCCAAACGGTGAGGATGCGAAGTCCACAAGCATTGGCCAAAGGGTGGCGCTATAGCACTCAATTGAAAATCTCATACCGAACAAGTATCGTGCGCTTACTTTTGACCTCTGACCTCTAGACCACCCACCATTTTGAATTATATGAAAATCAATTAAAATGCATCTCTGATCAAAATGCACGAAATGTTCTACATGTGAACTTTGGACCTATACGGACATGGGAAAGTATAGTACGTTTTTTTAAGTGAAAAAAAATTAAGGTTTTATGAGCCAATGAAAATTGGCGTTTTGTGAAACTCTGTCTTTACTTTGTTCTGTTGTAAGTGCCTGTGGCTTTGCTGACCTCTGCTGGTCTAAAGTGCCTCACCTGTCAATCATCTGAGAGTTCTGGCTGCTTAAATGTGTAATATCTTTGTAAACTTTTGATCTGACTTCGTGTCCTTTTATGTTAGCCCTTGTTATTTTAAAGGGCCTTAAAATACCGTAATTTCCGGACTATAAGCCGCGGCTTTTTACCCATGATTTGAACCCTGCGGCTTATACAACGCTGCGGCTAATCTATGGATTTTTACAGCTAACGCAGAGCCATCTCAGGCTCTGAGCTAACGTAGCTGTGGTTTATAGTCCGGTGCGGCTTATAGTCCGGTGCGGCTTATAGTCCGGTGCGGCTTGTATATGGGATTTTCCCAAAATTTGGCTGGTGCGGCTTATATTCAGGTGCGGCTTATAGTCCGGAAATTACGGTAACTAGAATGCTAGAAACTGATTTGTTTAGTGGGAAACATGTATAAAGAACTTGATCCTGATCAAATCAGGTTCTTTACTCATTAATTGATAGTTTATTTGATGTTGTACAACAGTGATTTTGAAACAAAGACTGATTTGGAGACCTGGCTTTTCAGTTTTCCATCCATGCAAGGATTCTCTTGCATGGATGTTCTGGTACCGGATGGTACCCAGACCTGGCGAGCCGACCCAGAACTCTGAACCCCCCTTCCCCCCACAAATGTGGTAATCTGGTTCTCCAAATTGGAGAAAGAGACTGAACTGAATAGGAACTGAACTGGGACTTTTCAAGTCAACAACTTAAAGTGGGCCCCATCAAGTTTTTCATGAATGTTCAAAGCTGTTTATTTTCTCTGAAGTTTAATAATAATGTTTCAGTTAACCTTTAATCCCTGTTTCAGACTCATTTCATTGGTTTTCAATCACTCATTGAGCTCCTCATCCGAATCTGGTACATTTTCTGGTTTATACGCAGTCAATTCATTTATACCCACCTTATCATTAGTTATCCTTGCGCAACTTGCTACAAAAACACTGAATGATTTTGCTTGTTAGCTCGTTAGGTAGAGCTCTTGTCTTTGCATCACGAGGTCATTGGTTCAAATCTGGGCACCGGCAACTCTGTGTATGAGTCTTCAAGAACCCTTACCTGCTCCCCACTATAAAAAACGGACCCTGTCACAATTCCATGGTCTTTTTGTCAAGTTTAGTCTTCCATGTTTCTTGTGCATATTATTCTTATTGCTTATTGCCTTCCTGCTTGGTCCTGCCTTATCGCTGCTTGCAGCGACTTTTTTCTTCTAGTCGTCGTTATTATGATTTATTTCTGTTTTGCTGCAATATGGATGTGAATTAGTAATCTGGCTAATGCCCAAGTTGCATATTTCTGGATAAAGTCCAGACAGACTACATAAATCTAGCAGAGAAAGGAAAGTGAGGGCTGCAACATAGGTCGGACGTCCTGATGTGGGAATCAAGCTCATTATGTTGCCTGCACATTGACTGGTTGAGCCCCCATATATCAATTTAACACTGTCTGTTCTCCAACTTTCAGGAGAGGACTACTGACAATATACATGACAAACCTGGTAAGAACCGCTCTTTGTTCTGATCTACCAATTGCCCTAGAAATGACCTTCACCCCCAAATCAGACTTTTATCTAAACTTTTATTGGTTGTTTTAAAGAGGTCTCCTACTACAAAGCAAATCTATGTGGTGGGTGCTTTTACATTTTTAATAGACCCATTTTCCTGTGTAAATATTAATTTGCAATCTTGCTGACAGGCCACTGAGACATTGTTCCGCATGGCAGTGGCGCGAGGCCTCATCAACCCCCTCAAACATGGAGAGGTAAGGTGGTGGTGGCCTATTGTACAGTCTCAGATCAAAATAGAAGTTGATGGCTAGCGTACTGTATATATTGTAAGTACAAAGTACATCAGTTGTTAAAGGGATAGTTCAGAATTTTCGATCTTAAGCTGTATGAAATACTTGCCATTAATATAGTGGTTGCAACTGTATTAATTGATTGCCCGACTCTGGCAATCAATTAATACAGTTGCAACCACTATATTTATGGCAAGTATTTCATACAACTTAAGTTAAAAAATTGTGAACTATCCCTTTAACACAAATAAGTTGTCTTGGCACTTGCCAAGAAGAAATTAGTTTTGATTCTTGGCTTGAAGGAATTTGTCTTGGCAGTTGGCAATTTATATGGAATTTGATTTGGCACTTGGTGCAGAAACAGCTCAACATGAAACAAATACAATTCAGGCCTCCCTACAAAGGGCACATGGTCTCAGGTCTCTTGCAGAATATAGCAATGACAGTGTTAGAGTAGACCTACTAGACAAGTACACTTGCCAAAAACGGTAATTTTGGGAAAAGAACACAACGTTTGAAGAAGAATCAAGCTTTTAAATGTCAGTGTGAGTTTACTTAGTTTAGTTTTAGTACAGTAGCTCTTATCCAGAGCGAATTGAAATAATTGCAACTTAGTTGATGTATTCTAGACATCAGATTGTATCACTCTTACGGTGTAATGAAGAGGGACTTGAACCAAGTACCTTCAGAATGTATTGCACCGGTTGTGTCTGATGCTATTTGTCCTGTTCAGGTGCTCTTGTTCTGCACAACGGCATCACTCTACATGTTCTTTTTCAGGTAAGTGGGACAATGAGGACTGATGCTTTCTGGTGAATTGTTTGGTTAGGTTTATCAAAAGCATTGAAGCAACAGCTGCCATTTAATGCTTGTCTTGGATTTTTGTCTTTCCAGGTGTAAAGATGGTCTCAACGGCTTTGCATTTTCTGCATTAAAGTAAGTCAGTAATGGATTTTTAAACCAGTGGCTTTTATCTTCTATCCAGGTTCCCAGATTGCAGCTGGTTTTATCTTCCATGTTTAATTCCATTGACCTAATTCCTCAAATCTAAAGTGGATACAAAGAAACCTAATAAGATTCTGGAACACCGCACAAGAGAGAATCACTGTGGTTTATGTAAAGTTTGTTGATAACATCTCATTGTAGATGGAGAGCTAACATACCGGTACTGTATTTTTATTTATGTATTTATTCCATCAGGTTCATCGTTGGGAAGGAAGAGATTCCTAGTCACTCCATCACACCAGAACAAAGTCACCACATGCCCTCAGAGAGGATTTCTGCTATAGAGACTGAGATATCAGAGATATCACGAGAGGCTCAAGAACGCCCTGGCTCCAATAGGAAAGATCTGATTGCCTGTACTAGACGGCTGCTAGAGTCAATGTGAGGGAGTACACATCTTTTAGACCCCATCATGGACTTAATTATGTAGATTTGTAGACCAGGGGTTTTCAACTGATTTTGACCAGGGACCACCATCCTGACTAAGAGCAACCTGGGGACCACCACTATTGTGCGTGGCAGGTCCATCATAGACCCACCCCACCAGGGCCGTAGGAACCACGGGGGTCCCCGGGGACACGTCCCCGGCGGGCCGCGGAGCGGCCCACTCGGGGCCGCGAACCGTTTTGGGCCGCCGGCCACGGGGAATAAAAAAGCCTCAAATTGGGCAGGCACTTGGACCATGCGGCCGCCGCTGACTCGCTGTCAGTGTTGTGCGAGTGCGTGTGATTCTGCTATAGTGGAGATTTCAATGTATTTCTATGGGGGAACTTGGATAGGATTCAGGAAGTTGTTTATATGTTATGCCCAGTGCTGGTTAAAGCCGTGTATGTCTCGGGCAGGCTCATCAAAAAGGTAAGATTTGCACTAGGCTATTTCTGCTGTGCAGACCCGTTTTTACCCGAAAATAACGACTTTATAACCGCAAATACCCGATTTTTTTCCGCACGGGCGCTTCGCGCCCGTGCGAATCGCCCCACATGCACGGGCGCTTCGCGCCCGTGCATGTGGGCCGGTTCGGATTCGTCCCCCCCATCTGTGAAGTGCCGGATACGGCGCTGCACCCCACACAATAGTGGTGGGGGGTTCATGCACCACAGGCAGCTGGAGAAAATAGCTATAATATCAATATAATATCTAATAAAATACAGTGATTTTGTTTGAATATGATGGAATATGATTAAGGATTACTGTGATTATAGTAAGCTCACATTTCATATTACACACACACACACACACACACACACACACACACACACACACACCATACAGTAAGAACTCCTGTAAGTTATTACAAGTAAAAACTTAAATTTTTTAATGCATGGCCAGGGACCACCTGGTCCACGGACCACCGGTTGAAAACCCCTGTTGTAGACTATGCACTCACAATAGTCACAAGGACAGTGTGTACAGTAACACAATAGAGCATATGTAAACTATGTTTTCATTACATTATCGTACACTGATATAATTTCCATCGCACATAACCAATTACATGGAAACATGATGTGCACAGTTGTAAACTTATTTCATTTGTTATTTTTCTTTAATCCAGATGCAAGCGAGGGCCCAGACATAGATGTTGTAAACATTACCAGGACAACTGCATCGCCTACTGTGTCAAAGTAAGAGCATTCCTTACTGATGCCATGATTGATGCAACATTTTTCAGTGCAGTTTGAACTCCGTATGTTTTTGTAGATACACTGTCATAATGCGCTAAGGTCACAGGCTCAACTCCCACTGCAGTCGTGGTGAAGTGAGGGTTGCAGGGCAACCCTACTTATACACTCACATACTTTATAAACCAGCTAAATGCAACTGTAAACATAAATGATTTGTATATTTTTTTATCATGTCTAGGGTTTTGTCAGGATGTTCAGTGTGGGCTACCTGATCCAATGCTGCCTCAAAGTCCCCTCTGCCTTCAGGCAGGTGTTCACCAAGCCTTCGCGCCTGCCCTCGCTCTTCTACAACAAGGAGAACTTCCAGCTCGGGGCCTTCCTGGGTTCTTTTGTCAGTATATATAAGGTACGTTTTTATCATTTCACTCGGTCTACCTCTAGTCAGTCTTTTAACCCATTCTGACCTGAGATCAGATTCATACGAGGTTTCCACATGGACAAACACTGGTCTGATGAACCCATTCTGACCTGAGATCATATTCTAAAAATGTCAGTCGTTCTTCGATAATAAAAAAAAATAGCAGACCTACAAGCTCGTATCGCGCCACTCGGTGGCGCGATATGAGCTTGTAGATCTGCTATTTTTCAATAGCTAAAGCATGACATGATGCCGACACCAAAATGGGTGCCCGGTCAGAATGGGTTAAAGTAATGGAATCTACTGTACAGAGAATATTCAAACACAATTATGATAACGGTGTGGAGAACTTACTGCACATTTCATAAACAAGGAACCTGAATGCAACATATTGTGTTATATTCTTTCTTTAAGCTGAAAATTATGCATTCACAAATGGTCTGCTTTCACCGGCACCTACTGTATATAACATACTGTAGATTGAACATTATTGAATTATGTCAAACAAAATCACACTTGTGTGAAGTGAGGGACGCTCATATCATCATACATCTCATTCCGTGCTCAGCCAATCAAATCATCACAAATGTAATTTCGGGCAATCACTTTCTATGCTTGTATTGTGTGTGTGCGAGAGAGTTGGTCTTAAATTAAATTCTCTTTTAACTCAGGGAACGAGCTGCTTGTTGCGTTGGATGCGTAACATTGACGATGAGCTCCATGCAATCATAGCTGGTAAGTCACAGCATCATTAACTGTCTAAATAAATGCATTTTCTTTTCTTCAAGACCAAGAGTCAGACTCATGAAGGGTGTGTACACTTAAAAGTGATGCTGTGTGTTACGAAGGAACCAGGGGTCGCTCCGACATCATAACCGGGGTGTCAGAGGTGACATCACCTCTGACATCTCAACGCTATAAATATAGGTGCCTACGCAAGCTAAGACGGATTTGAGCTAATGATAACCGAGATCAGAAAGCAGACCTAGGACTCCATACCAAGATCTCGCTACCAACCGCCGGACACCAAGAACAGCTTGCGCTCAAGGGAATTCATATCTGTCCCTTCCGTATCTCGGAAGGTAGAATACCCTCGGCACTATCCCCGACCAGACCCCCACAGTTGGCCTCGGTCACACTGTGCAAAAATCTTCACAGATGTTGTGATGTACAATTTGCACTGTACATCTGTGTTCCGAGTCTAATACAATTTGTAATGGGTTAATTATTGGAGTTTTAGACCGCCATTTGGGGTGGGAGTGATTATGCACACATCATTCATTGATTTCACTGTCAAGAACAAGTGTATGTAATATATATTTATCTACATGTATTTTGTGTGCAGGCTTCACAAAGTGTGACATATGGCCCCAGGTCTCTTTACACAGGAATTCTCAGGAGATTTGAGCTATCTCTCTGTCGCTCTGTCGTTTCTCTCTGTCTCACTGAGACTCACTCTCCCCCGCCTCTCTTTCCTTCTTCTCAATCTCTATCTACAGACTCAAAACTGTAACAGCAGCTCAAAACGTGTGGTTATTATTAATATTGTTTGTGTGGAGAAGTGTGCCTCACTCACGGAAATATTTTCATAAAATGCACACATTACATTGTATCTACTGAAATAAATACCAGCTCAGTGGCCTTGTGGTTAGAGTGTCCGCCCTGAGACTGGGAGGTCGGGGTTCGATCCCCGGCCGGGTCATACCAAAGACTCTAAAAATGGGACCCAGTGCCTCCCTGCTTGTCACTCAGCATCAAGGGTTGGATTGGGGGTCCCTGCGACATACTAGCGTCATGTCCAGGGGGTGTACTTGTACATCAAGCTGCCTCAAGGCTCATACATAGTCTGGATTTACGGTGGTGGGGTGACACAACATGACGTCACGAGCCGCGGTGAAGAGCAAACCACCGCCACCGCTCCAGCCCTTCTCTCTGTTTTTACTCGCCACCGCTCAACGTTATTTCAGCTCCGGTGGTCAGCTCACCACCGGAGCGGTGGTCACCTTACCACCGAAAATCCAGACTATGAATAGGCCTTCACGCTACAGAAACAGGGGATAGGCTCCTGCCCTATGGGCCTCATGGCTCGGCAAGGCTACTAACTTACTTACTGAAATAAATCCGACATCCTGGATTTTACATATGCAAAGCACATATTGAACTTGAGTATTGATTATATATTTATTTATCTCTTTTCCTTTCCCTCTTATTCAATCCCTTGTTGTGTTCCTAAAGGATTTCTGGCTGGCACATCAATGTTCTTCTACAAAAGCACATCAATATCTATGTACCTCTTCTCCAAGCTTGTGGAGGTAAGAGAATGCTTTGCATACGTTTTGTGGGTGCATTGTTTCTGTTACATGACAGAAATATCAGCCGCTATTAGTGCTGCAAGAACTCGCACAGCATTTAATTTCTTTTATAGATTATTCTTTATTGTTTTTTATTCGAATATTCCTTCAAATATGGAATATTCATTTGCAGCACTAGCCGCTATCCACAGCAAGCGCATATGCTGTTAAGAATTGCATGGTAATTTACCAAAACTGTAAAAATATATATATATCTTCCTCTTCCTGGAAAATGCCACAAATCTTGTTAAATTTGACTATTTCATATCCTGTACAAATGGGCAGTTTAACACTTGCATGGGCAGTTTAACACTTGCATGGGCAGTTTAACACTTGCATGATGGCATGTATCCTTGGAAAACTATTAGTTAGTTAGACAATAGACATCTCAAGTTAATAATGGATATATTAACACTTAGTGCAGTGTACTTAGTCTATTTGGTTATAATTTAGCCTACACACTCTAAATATGGATAAATGAACACTGAGGATTTTAGTGCAGCGTACCC
Source organism: Protomyctophum parallelum (assembly GCF_964188405.1). Classification (NCBI taxonomy): domain Eukaryota; kingdom Metazoa; phylum Chordata; class Actinopteri; order Myctophiformes; family Myctophidae; genus Protomyctophum; species Protomyctophum parallelum. Next base: position 56,812,009 of record NC_139697.1, read on the forward strand.
GGAGGTGGTGACAGAGTAATATTAACAGTTGACAATTTTAGAGAAGCCAATTGTAGGGGTTGTTTTAAACACACTGTTTAAGTTCTCATTTTTATAGAGAGACGGAGGGTTGCGATTTTCAGTGGACCTGATTTAGTGCGCAACCAAGTAGGATATGAGAAAGATATTTGATCATCTAATTGCACAATAGGATAAACTGTTCTTTCAGTAGCATTTGAGTTGACCGTGAAAAACTACACCTTATAACTTTACACACACAAAGCAGCTATGATCCCATTACTATAACACTGAAAATGTTAACTGCGTGTGTCAGCCTGGTATTTAATGATGTGTTTGATGTTTGTCCCTCTATAGACCATGTACTTCAAGGGTATTGAGGCTGGCCACTTGCCCTATTTTCCTCATGCCGATACCTTCATATATGCCATCTCCACTGCCATTTGCTTTCAGGCTGTAAGTATTAAAAGCACACATGTATAATGATATTGTTTCATGCTCAGGAGTCAGGACAAAATTGAAAATGAAATTACAGCTGGATTGCCATGGAATTTGCTGTTCATTGTTCTGATCCTAGGAGGATGAACCATACTGAATCTTTTTTTTAACCCATTCTGACCTGAGATCAGATTCATACGAGGTTTCCACTGGACACACACTGGTCTGATTAACCCATTCTGACCTGAGATCAGATTTAAAAAATGTCAGTCGTTCTTCGATTTTTCAAAAATAGCAGACCTACAAGCTCGTATCGCGCCACTCGGTGGCGCGATATGAGCTTGTAGATCTGCTATTTTTCAATAGCTAAAGCATAACATGATGCCAACACCAAAATGGGTGCCCGTTCAGAATGGGTTAACCTCTACTCTCACAAGATATCTCAAAATCAAATGAGCAGATTTTCATGGAGCACAATCAGGCAACCCAGAAGATGAACCCTAACCATTTACCTATCCTCTTGGATAACCCTCCTCAACCCAAATTGTCAACTTTGCACAAAATGTATCTCATAATGTTATAGTTACATAATGTCAGTTTGCAGGATGGACCCTACAAATGTTGGCACTCCCATGAGTGGTGACTATGCTGGTTAAATTTGTCATTATGATTTTACATGCCAAATATGGTTTCAAAATAGAACAGGACTCTTCAGTGAGGTGCCTGGTGTTAATTTGAATACAAGAAGACTCACCCCGTTTCTGTTTTCCTCCCAGAATGTTCCCCAGTGAGGGGTGGGATAGGCTGGACAGCAGAAGGCTGGATTTTGAATTTCTCTAACTATAAACTTTCATGACAGCAGACAGCCTAAGTACAAATATAATTTATGAAAAGCTACTACAGTGAAGTCTGTTCACAGAAGTTGTTGTAGGATATGTGGGGATTATCTGACGAGGTACCATTTGAGGGAGCAAAACCTTACATAATACTAAATAATACTAAATTGTTTATAGGGTCAATATAAGTAATATAATATAGCCTTTCCACAGGAGTATCTTTTTATATTACAAAGTTATCCCCCTCACTGGGGAAAATTCCGGGAGGAAAAACAGGCACGCACCGGGGTGAGTCTTCTTGTTACCGTTAATTTCCCTTCCTGACTTTTACTCACACCAACTCACAGGCCGTGATGGAAGTGCAGACCCTTAGACCATCATATTGGAAGTTCCTCCTGCGATTAACCCAGGGCAGGTATGTTAATATGCACTTTGTATATTCTTTTGTATGTATTGTGTGTGAGTGTGAAATGTTTGGTTTCCCACGTTGGAGATCTGGGTTTCAATCCAGGTATCCCTCGCATTTCTTTCTTTTTAGTGGTGGGTTGGTGAATGTAGAAGAGTATATAGAGAAAATGAATATGTTATGCCAGCATATCAGTGTAGTGATCAGGTATGCTTATATCAAACATCGTAGATCATTTGAAACGCCACCAAGCAAATTAATTTGTCCTTTTGATTTGTTAGAAAGTATAACACTATATCCATAATATATCACAATTAATATACACGCTGCTGCCAGCCTGTATCATCACCAGAACCCCTGTCATCAGTCTCATTACCCCTGTTTTACACCAACTTCACTGGCTTCCCATCAAATTCCGTATTGATTATAAGATCCTCCTTCATACATTCAAGGCCATTCATAACCTCGCCCCCCCCATACCGGTCTGACCTTGTTCACGTTGACATTCCCATTTCCCACCCGGTCTCTCAGGTCTGCCTCCTCCATCAAACTGAAAGTCCTTCTGCCCTTCGTCTGTCCACCATGGGCTCTGCCCCTCACCTCTGGAATTACCTCCCCCTGATATTAGAAACAAGCACACCATATTCCAAACCCACCATTTTATGCAAGCATATGGCTGACCTTTGTGTATCTGCTGCAAGCTGTACTATACTTTTTTGCTTTTGCTTTTAACTGTTCTGTATTAACTGTTTTTAACTTGTTGTATGGCAACCTTAAGTGCTCTGAAAGGCGCCTTATGAATAAAATGTATTATTATTACAGTAGTTGACAAAAATATGACGATAGAATCTATCCCTTTCCTGTGTCTAGGTTTGGTCTGATGAACCGGAAGGTGCTGGACGTATTTGGAACCCACGCTTCTAGGGATTTTAAAGGCTTTGTGCCCAAACTGGACCCCCGTTATACCACGGTGCTTCCGCCAGGAGCTGACATTACACTGGGCTGACCTGGGACAAGGCTTAGGGATCAGAGGGGCCGTGTGGGGTGCAGGGAGAGAAAGGGGGTCTGGGACTCCAGGACCCCCTTTTCTCCAACCCCTTGGCTTCAGTGTTAACATCCACATGAAACGAGCAGCACAGAGTCTTCTTAAGACCGGTTTGAAAGGTTTTTGAAAGCTGTAATGGCAGCTCAGAAATTGTATTTGTGTAGAAAGGCTGTAATTTAACAGATTTATCCAAAACAGTCTACTCATACTTATTTTGTATACATGCGTAACTGCTAAAATAAATTTGAAGTCCAAATTATGAACAGATGATTTATTTTATTTACATTTAGCCTTTGCCATCAGGGAAACTACTTTAGTGTACAGTCAGCGTTGGTACCGGTGGTTTTAATACCTGGATAGCTCTTCGGTGTACTGTGGTTAATTTGTCACAGGCATTTTGCCATTTCGTGAAACAGGTTGTGTTTATGCAAGGTCACTTGGGAGAGGGATTACAGAGCGGTTGGCACCTTCCTCCAGGTTGACTCGTGACTAGTGCATAACCTAATCAGCCAATGTCTCAACTATTGGTGCTTTCATTGCTGGCAGAATGCGGAAACAAAACTAAATATATTATGCCCACCTTGAATGTCTGACCAATCACACTGTCCAAACTTTATTCAGCTAGTCGGAACATCTCGTACAGTACATTATGTGCAAGAACAGCCAAACAATGTTTTGAGGGGCACTGCCGAAGTTCAAAATTATGTCATTTTGTAGTTCTAAACTACTCTGTCCTTCATTCCTTCTCCATTTCTTTTTAACGCTTGTTCTATTTTAGAAGTTACCTGTAAGTAGGTGGGCGGCGTGTTTGGCCAAGTCTGAGAGTTTATTGTAATTGCCTTAATTTTGATGGGTTAGATGTTAGACCAATATTCATGATTCATTTTTCAGTATGAATATACAGACTCAAGTGTGATTTTCACTAGGACTGACGAGGTGAAACTGTTTGAGAGCAGCACTCAGGATCATTTGTGTGGCATAATTTAATAAAATGTGAAATTGCTTTGCCTTACAGAAGTAACATTGCTATTCTGTACAGTCCAAATGACCCCCGGTCGATTTGCTTGTGCATCTGGTTGTAATTGTTATTTGGTTAAGCACAGAGTTGTCTAGTTATCACAACTAGTTTTTCCTCTACTTTTTTCTTCTTTCATTAGATTCTGTATTTGTTACATCAAGTACAGTAAGAACAAGAAGTGAAAGCAGTTCAGAACTACTGCTCTGTAGTTGAGGAATACCACAATGATGGATGCCTAAATTCAGGAGCAACTCCCATAATCATTTTGCTCAAGAGTAGCAAGTAGATATACTATATGTGGTATGTAATTAATTGTATTATACTTTTATTTTTACATTAAGTGATTATTTTCAGTACTAGTGATGCAGTATAAAACTTTCTCAGTTTGGTGTATGCATTGAAGTAAGACAGAGATGAGCAAAGGCTCAATTGTGTTCCTTTACTAACACATTTATTCAGGTGTACCATCAGGCTACGTTGGGACTGTACTCCAGGTGACTGGGAGATTATTGCAGGTGGTTTAATTGCAGAAAGGATACCTAACCCTAACCATTTGTGTTGTCTGTAAACTCAGGCGGTTAATGCTGAAATGGAAGTTTACTAATTACACAAGTATCCATTCCCTCAACTGACGATGGTGATTGTGAAACAAATAAAAAATAATGCCATGCAACAGAACTCTTGTGTAGAATTTAGGAGAGATGTTTTAAAACGAAGCAATATACGTATAAACAGCAAATGTATCATACATCATTATCAACAATTAAGATGTACATTTGTAATTGATGTAAAAAAGAAAAAAGATCATTGACTTTATAATAAAACATTTGTTCACTCTTCGTGTGGCAGTGTTATAAAGTTGTATTGAGATCAAGTAATGTTTTATTTTATTCTTTTCCTTTTGCTTATTTACAAGAGCAAGATCAGTATACTAAAGTCCTGAGTCCAAAACTGTCTTTTCTTTGGGACTTTATGTGGAGTTTGCATGTTCAAGTGGGATTCCTCCACCCCAAAGAACTCATTGCCAGTGCCATTGTGTAAAGAACTGGTCTCTGGTACCCAGATACGGCTAATAGTATAGGTCAAGAGTAATGCAATATAACAAACTGCTTCAATATGGGCATTAAGCCTGTGAGTCAGTGTATTGGATAGATTTAGAATAGAATTATTACTAATATGACTAAACTATATTATAGGCTTAATATTCTGCAAAACTAACATAAGTAATTGGCTACAAATACAATTAAAACGTGAGTTAGATAATGGAATATTTAACTGATAGGCCAGAAATACTACTGTTTGTGACTTACATTAAACGATAACAGCTTAAACACACATCCATGCTAACAAGTAACTATGTATATACACTGTATGATTGATCAGATTTGGAAGTAGATAGACAATCTACAATTTGATTTTATTACTAATTGTAGTAATTGATGCTTATAGGCTGATACAAAAACGTTTTGACATTGACAATGTCATATTGACACTGACCAAAGGTGAAAACCCAAGAACAGCCTCTGTGCTGTGAATTTGTTGCCTGATCATTACACTAACAAGATATGTGGTCAGTCAGGGCTTATAATCAGACCATGAAGGCGGTTACACAAATCTGAGTGGAAGTGGCCTTGGTGAGAGAAAGGATGCCATCAGAGGATCAGACACTAAAGTATAAATAATATCCATCACATGACTCACTGGATAATCCATGCTTCCTGGTTTATCACATAGTTGAGCCTGTTTGCTGAGGCAATGTGGTTTCTGATGTGCTGACTGCTGAGTGGACCATTTCCAGACAGAAATGCCAGGTGTCAACACTGTCATTAACCTTAGATGATTGTTGGTACAATGTGGCTTCAGAACTCCTGAGTGGACTGGTTCAAGCAAGCAGTCAGTTGTCTCTTTAGCTTATGAATGGTGACAAGGTACACTTTCTAAACTGCTGAGTGGGACATTTCAAGCCAGCAGGGTCATTCGTCCTATTAGACTGTTGTTATTGAGACTAATGGTGAGGTTGGAAATTATTGGGTGAGATGTGGATGATGTACGGTAATTGTAAGCTATCATGCCCTTGTGGTTCAACCAGATAATAATGTGTCCTACACAGGAACCGACTTCATCACAATGTACAGGCTTGAACCGTAGGCCTAGGTGAAATAGTGACAAAATAGGATGTGGTGAAGGAGGATGTTTAATGTTTTTATTGTAGTTTTTTAATGTTGCCCTTTAATTTGTTGTAAATGTAAGGTAAATACCAGTGCTTATTACACCTCTCGGAGAGGATAAGCCTGCATTCCTGCAGTGTACAATGATGGGTACCATTACCATAACTGTCACCAGTGACCCAATTAGAATGGTGCTTTAAAATGGATGGAGCAGCAATAGTGTAAATAATGTCCCCATAGTCTAAGACAGAGAGAAAAGTGACTTCAACAATAATTGTCTTTTTACAGGATGCCGGAAAGCAAGCTTTGTTTCTATATAAAAAAAACATGTCTTAATTTGGTGACAAGATTGTGGATGTGAAATTTAAATGTCAATTTGTCATCTATAGTCAAATGCCAAGGTAGCCTAGCCTACTTATATTCATGTGAGTAGGCTACGACAAATTATTTCAAACACTTTTTAAATAACCTCCATAACATATTGAGCACCTTTATAATGTAAAACTTTGGGGAAACTGCAATATTTATGTGGTAGGTGTAAATTGAGGACAGTAACCATAGATGACAGCAACGCTCTTTTCTTCTGCAAAAGTCACAACGAAGAAGAAATCGCAACCGCGGAAGTGACCTAACGGAACTAGATTCATGCATTCACGCATATGTCAAAATGAAAGCATAATCGACGTGTACAATCAGGGCTCTGGGGCTTTGAGACGTTTATTTTGGAGATTGTAAACCGGAAGTTATAACGAATCACGTGCAACTTTACAGTAAATGTGTTTATGGTTGTAGGAGGAACCATACTGTATGCTACCACTTCTACTTATTTCTTTACGTTTTTAGATATCCAACTAACGGATGAATTAAAAGTATCTCATGGGGGGCAAGAATAAACAGCGAACGAAGGGAAATGTCCGGGTAAGTGAGTGAGTGAGTTAGACATACAGTAAAGTAGCCATTCAAGCTAGTTGTAGCTTATGCGTGTGTTAGTAACTTTTTGACAGCAAGGGCTGCGTGTATTCAAGTATTACTCTACAACAACAACATCACAACATATAATGTCCGTTACTTCCAGCCGTCTAGCAGCGGTCGGGCGGCTGAGCTGCTGGCCCGGGAGAGCGGCGTGGTGCCGGGGTTCGTTGGCTTCGGCTCCTCGGTCACCACAGAGCCGGGCTATGTCCCTGCGGTCCACGGCGCAGAGGAGATAGACAACCTGGTAGATGCTGAGTTCCGTCTGGTCCTTAGGAAGCTCACAAAGAGGGACGCCGTCACCAGACTGAAGGTAAACTGAACTCGACTTACTATACTTCACATGTTTGGACACACACGCACACGCACACACACACACACACACACACACACACACACACACACACACACACACACACACGTCTCATGATGATAACCATTCAGGCCAGGTAAGGTCCATTTGGTAAAAGTTGTGCACTACATTTCTACTCCGTTGCATTAATATAACCTGTCTGGTTTCTGTAGGCTGTTCAGGAGTTTGGTACCATGTGTCAGGAAAGAGATGCAGAGGTCGTCAAAGGTGTCCTCCCGTACTGGCCGAGGATATACTGCAAAATATCAGTGGTAAGATAGTCGCCCCCCCCCCCCCCCCGTGCGATGCTAATTTGCCCAGTCAATCATTTGATCCACGCTACGCGCATGTGTTAAACGGTCTTATGTCTTCCCATCAGGACCATGATCGACGTGTACGGGAGGCGAGTCACCAGGCATTTGAGCAGCTGGTGCTGAAAGTTCGCCGCAGCCTGGCTCCCTTTCTCAAGGGCATTATGGGCCACTGGGTGCTGGCCCAGTGCGACACCTACGGCCCAGCAGCCTCCGCTGCCTGCCAGGTCTTCCAAGCTGCATTCCCTCCAAGCAAACAGAGCGAGGCCTTCAGCTTCTGCCGGGACGAGATCCTCAATGTAAGTGAATGGTGGCAGTGATGCCAAGCATGGTCCTCGTCCTCATGAGTACAGTCAGTGGTTTAAACAGGATTTATTCAGGCACTGGAACCCTTGAATACTGAGTGAACCTCACAGTGCGTTTTAACAGCGGGTGAGCTTTGGGCGACACATCGCCTAATCGCCCGTTAAAGCCAGCGAAAAGATGAATAATTTTATCGGGAGACGTTCCTCGGCCCACTTTTCGACTATCGGCCATTCGCCTGCTATCGGCGGTAGTCGCCGGTTCCCATAGACAAATAATGCACTCCCGGAAAATTCTTCTGTCTATCGCCCGCTGTTAAAACGCACTGTCAGGGTACCTCGTAACCTTGAATATACTTAAAATTGAATGTGCTGCCTGGGACTAGGAATGGGCGATAGGACATTTCTGGTGGATATCAATATCCGATATAATTAATTGGTGTTATGGCAAATAACCGATATAAACCGCTGTTGATATGATCTCATTCTGTATATATATATATATATATATATAAATCACACCTGTGTGAAGTAAGTGGTGCAACTCCGTGTGGGGATCCCCGGGGAGGGGGGGGGGTCCAGACCCACAGGAACGCACCCAGGGTGCTGGCCAGGTTCCGCCGAGCCGCCCCGCGTCCGGAACGGTGGAGAAAGGACAGAGTTACCGTGTGTGTCCCTCTACTGCAGTGTTTCCCAACCTTGCCGTGGCACTTTAGTGTGCCGTTTGAAATGGCCAGGTGTGCCGTTTGATTTGAACAGAAGTAGCCAGGCTTTTATTTTCGTTGAAAACAAGTAACTCCGACCCTCCACTGCAGGGCTCAGTGGTCCGGTCCGGTTTTGCAATTTGCATCATTGTTGCCCATCCCCACCAGTCTAATGACCCTCGTCCATATAAATGCTAATGTGGCTTTGTTTACATGAGGAGATCACCTACTCGTCTGGCATGTACTGTATCAAAAAACACTGCTTGTCTCTGTGCATTCCTAACCTCGCGTCACCAGGCTTTCAGTGCGTTCCTGCTGGTGCGTTCACACGTGCAGTTGAAATGATGCAAAATGCGTTGTGAGTTGATCATGTGGAGCCCGCTTTTTGCTGGTGTCAATCTTTTAAGCTGACCTACAAGCCCACACTGTGTTGCAAAAGCGGCTGTGGTGGGGTTACAAATCGCTGGGGCAGAGCTACTGCATAACAGTAACGGCAGACGAGACGTAACTTTCAAGTGAACTTTATGGAAACTTTAGGGAGAAGGATTTCTTGCCTGGCTGCGGTGAACAAGCATGTGTGATTCAGCGTGTCACAGACACCAGCAGTGAAGACGTTCTTAACTGCAGTGATGTGTGCACAGCATTCACTCAAACTTTGTTGATCATGCGTGACGTGTCAGGAAATAAAATATATTAATATTAAAAATATATTTGTTAAATATATAAAACTAGCCATCGTGTGTATAGAAAGCAAATATTTTGTTCTGGTTACAAATACATTGTAGCAGGTGTGTGTGTGTGTGTGTGTGGAAAAGAGAACAGTCATTGGAACTCCATGTAGAGGTCCCCAACATCGCTTGGCAGCCAAGGCGGCATCAGCCTCTTTAGCTCGATACTAGCCTCGATACCCAGGCTTTCATTTCGTCTGCGCGAAAGATGAAAGCCTGGAAAAAGCCGTGGGCTGAACCAGTCTAAAAGTGGGAGTCAACCCTTCCGGGTGGGCGTCGATCTAAATGATGTGACGTAGCGCTGCACTAGGGGGGAGAGGAGGGGCCGGGGGTGACGGACAGATCGATGAGATCCAATCAGGGTGCGCGTTTTTCTGAGGCGCGACCCTCCCATCTAGGCCAGAAATGTCTCTGCTTAGGTCAGGCTAGCTCGATACCTAGCCTCCTTGAATGTTCTTACCTCACCATGAGAACATAAAATCATATATAAAATCATATATAAAATCATATATAAAATCATATATAAAATCATATAAAAAATCATATAAGAAATCACAAAAAATCACTAAAAAGCACTAAAACAATCACAAAATCACAAATATATCACTAAAAAAATATATTTATTACAGCCGTAGGTTGCTTATTGATTAAAAAAAACATAGAAAATGACAGTCATTGGACAGTCATTGGAACTCCATGTAGAGGTCCCCAACATCGCTTGGCCTCTAAAACAAAACAAAACGCTGATCTGCAGCCATCATCATCACAGAAGGCTTTTTCAGGCAATTTTTTTTATAAAATCAACATTATTATGAAATAAAATATCTGCTAATACCAATATATTATTTTGATATCTGTTTGATACTGATATTGCATTTTTAGGCTGATACCAATATGATGACGTATTAATTACCCATCCCGGATGGTTATTGTCCCAGATAGGGGTGGGCCATCCCTAGCTGGGACATACTGGTAGCTGACCAGATAATCCGTCTACCACACAATTATTTGAGGATCCATCAGTAAATAAATACTTATACTACTAAGAGTATAACATCTCTATGTTGTTTCTTGCTGTTATGTTCCAGGTGCTTCAAGACACTTTGTTAAAGGAGACGGCAGACTCTCTGAGTGATCCTCAGTAAGTTGACGTTTTTCTTGCTTGTTTGTCCATGATGAATTTGATATTTTTTTTACCTACGGTTTAGTTTATTACATGTTGTTCTATTCATGCCAAGGAAGAGTACTACAGATGCAATATTTGCTTTGAGGATGTTGACGGAAGAGGTCAGAGGAGGCTGCATTGTGTTTTTGTAGATCTGGAGAAAGCATATGATAGGGTGCCGAGAGAGGAACTGTGTTATGAGTAAGTCTGGAGTGACAGAGGAGGTCGAACCCTGAGAGACGCACCCGACCAAGGTGGTCTTTACATGAGAACGGTGTTCATAGAAAACGGCAATATTCGTTTGCTGGTGTCCCTTTAGACGAGAATGGTGTTTTCAGGAGGTGAAAACGCAACAAAGTGAAAACACCTTCCAGAGTGGAAATCTTTGAGAACGCCGTTTTCTCCCCTCTCCATGTAAACAGGCAAAACGGTGAATCCGCAAAACTTATGACATCGTGGCTCACATTGGCTCACAGCGCATATGTTTATTACATTGATGCAGAGCCATATATGATATAATGGAGTTCCTGAACAAGCCTCCCTCCTCGCCTACAAAGTGATGCTCATCAGCGATGGTGAATGTAAAACCATGATGTAAATAAAATGCCATGTGATAGGCGGCAGTGTTTATGTAGCCTAATGTATTATAAAATATATAACCATCCCGTGGCACGCTCTGCACTCGATGCGTTAGTAGAAAGCAGGCAGCGAGCGACGGCCACAACCACGTTGTGTTCTGGAAGCGTCATTCAAAACCCTGATAGGGTTGCGTGAAGGGGGAGCTACCTGGTTCTTCTTCTTGTACGTGGGTGACTGGTCTATTTGGCAGCCCGTTACCGCCACCTAGCGACATTATAGCGTTTTCATAAAGTGTGCGTTCTCGTGTAAAGGGTCAATAAAAAATTAGAACGCAACAGGACTTTATCGTTTTATCTGGAGACCGTCGCCTTCTGAAAGAGGCGCAAGGCACTAGCCAAGAGGACATGAAGTTAGTTGGTGTGAGAGAAGAGGAGGCAGATGATTCGCTGTGACGACCCCTGAAGGGAAAACGAAACGGAAAAGGACGAAAGTAAAAGTAGAAGTTCTATTGTTATTCTCTGTTGATTTGAATTCAGAGAAGGGCTGTTTAGGATACAACAATTTGGTAAGTCTTTCTCAGCCTCTGTAAGACGAGCTATATTTTTATAGATCCCACTGAGTTTTATTAAATGGAATATTCCTAACACATTATCCACCCCAAAGCATCATATTTTGCCACGTGAGCGAGTGCCCAGCAATGCAGCTAGGCATCACTGTCTGACGGCCTCAATTCCCTTTAGCGTCATGTTTAGGTGCTTGAGGAGGGTGGTACAATTCTATAGAACATTCCACATTGTCTGAAATGGTTCGAACCCTGAGAGATGCACCCCGGACCGACCAACCAAGCGAATGACCTACCCATCCAGGGTGTCCCGTTACTGCTGAACTGGTGTCATTTGAGTGTTGCCAATAGGCAGAGAATTGGTTATGAATACAAAGAAGAGGAAGGGCTGCGTCGTCCGTGTGTTGCCGAAGGTTCGACAGTAGAATAACAAAGGAGATCAATGTGCTCTGTTTCAGTGAAGTATAAAAAGCCTTTATAGTAATGGCATCAGCTAGGCAAAAAAGGTCCAATGGACATTGGACCCTGATGAAGGCTTGACAGCCGAAACACGTTTTCTTTGCCTAGCTGATGCCATTACAATAAAGGCTTCACTGAAACAGAGTGCCTTGGATCTCCTTTGTTATTCCAGAGAATCGGTTATGTTCATTCCATCGGTATCAATATGATCTGTGAGAGGACACTCGGTATCATCAAAATGCACTTGATTAAGGGGCAAATATGATGCCTTGGAGTGAAATCGTGTTGCCCAATGACAAAATAACTTAATAACACTCAGATATGCAGATTGTCATGAAACTTTGGTGAGAATGACCAGGAGACTGCCATAAAGTGTGCTGGCACAGTCATGTTGGTTTGTTTCATTGGCTGTTGTGCCCTTTGCTTCCCTAAGCTAGACTATATTTGCTTCATACTGCAGTTTTTTTGTTTCCTCTTTTCTCCAGGGGTGTGCCAGAGGAGGAGAGAGAGGCTAAGTATCTCCGCATGCTGACCAGCGCTTTGCTTGGAGTGAAGAGACTGTTGTCCTTGCTGTCCCAAACAGACAGACAGGCCTTGGAAGAGAGACTGGCAAACTTGATCAGTCAAGGGAAGTTCTGGAAATATGGCAAACACAAGACGCCCCAGGTAAAACATATGGCTGTTGAGCAGCTTGCCCTTGATGCAAATGAGCTAAAGTTTCACCATTGATGTTGCAGTTGTTAATACACTGGCTCTAACACATTTTGCCTGAGACTTTGCTTGACTTTGCCAGATGACTCTGGCAAAAAACAAAACAAATAAACAATTTGTTCTTTGGCAGGTGCGCGGGGCATTCTTCGAGGTGGTGTCAGCTCTGTGCCAGTACGCGCCGGGGCTGGTTCAGGCTGAAGCGGCACGAGCCTGTCCTGCTGTCCTCCTCAGTATTGACGACACGGACCCCATAGCACTGCCTCCAATCTGGGAGTCAGTGCTTCACATCGTCTCTACTGTCCCAGTAAGTATTGACGACACAGACCCCATAGCACTGCCTCCAATCTGGGAGTCAGTGCTTCACATCGTCTCTACTGTCCCAGTAAGTATTGACGACACAGACCCCATAGCACTGCCTCCAATCTGAGAGTCAGTGCTTCACATCGTCTCTACTGTCCCAGTAAGTATTGACGACACAGACCCCATAGCACTGCCTCCAATCTGGGAGTCAGTGCTTCACATCGTCTCTACTGTCTCCGTAAGTATTGACGACACAGACCCCATAGCACTGCCTCCAATCTGGGAGTCAGTGCTTCACATCGTCTCTACTGTCCCAGTAAGTATTGACGACACATGTACCCCATAGCACTGCCTCCAATCTGGGAGTCAGTGCTTCACATCGTCTCTACTGTCCCAGTAAGTATTGACGACACAGACCCCATAGCACTGCCTCCAATCTGGGAGTCAGTGCTTCACATTGTCTCTACTGTCCCAGTAAGTATTGAGACACGGACCCCATAGCACTGCCACCAATCTGGGAGTCAGTACTTCACATCGTCTCTACTGTCCCAGTAAGTATTGACGACACAGACCCCATAGCACTGCCTCCAATCTGGGAGTCAGTGCTTCACATCGTCTCTACTGTCCCAGTAAGCACTCGCTGAATACTTTGTTTGTTTTGCCTTGTTTTGTTTGAAGTGAACACGTTGACGTTGTAATTTATTGTTGTTGATGCACCTTTTTATGGTGTGTAATGTGTATACTTGTTTCTGTTCTAGGTGTGCTGGACACATGTTAATGCCAGGAAGGGTTTTTTACCGAAACTCTGGAGTCTTCTGAAGGAGGGTGGGAAGGGCATGGCTACAGCTCTCCACCCCAACCTGATGCCTCTCATCAGCAAACTGCCCCAAGAGGTCACTGAGCCGGCTATAGACTTCTATACCACCTTCTTCACCGCACTCATACAAGGGTAAATGTATATGTTTTGCTTTTTGTGCTGTGTATGTGTGTTGTGTGCACAATAGGACCATGTTTTTAGAACCTGAAAGAGTAAAAGAACCTAATGCAATAATCATCCCTTAAGTAGATTGATTATGTCAACCATCGTCAACATAATCAAACACATAATCAAACACTGGTTGTGCAATAAATGTATATTTAGTTATTTACTCTAATACACATTAGTTATTGCACAGCAATAATAAACTGATGTGCCTGACAGTGACTGTATGGTAGAGTATATATTGTGGTTTGTGTGCTTTTATTATAAAATCTATCTGCAATCCAATCTTTTTTAATGGGGAACACTAAGCTTTTCCTTTGAATTGAATTATGTCTTTGGGTGTGAACTGAGAAAGGGAGAACTGCCTTATGGCAATACATTAGATGTTGTTATTGCCATGACAGTGAAGAGGTTAGGAATGAGGCACTTGCACAGAGTTCCATTTGCGTCACTGAAGTAATGCCAATAAACTACACTGTGTCTCATCATGTAATATTGTGATTATACAACCGTTACTTATAACATTTATTAATGTTATTCAACAAACCTATACATTTTTTTTTTTTTTTTTTGCTGAAACATAGAGTTTCTAAAGTACTTGTTATTTACAGACAGCATAGCAAAGCAACAACATGTTGGCTAGACAGATTAACATCTTCACTACCATGGAAATGTATCCATATTTACATTTTTGTATCAATGGTGGTGTGATATTTACAGTGATGAGGCATATTTCATTTGTATCAGGTATCGTGATTTGATTTGAACACGACTGAACTAACTGTATGTTTGTGTGTTTGTTTGTCAGTCTGTCTAGTGAGCGTGCGGTGGCCAGTCCATCAGAAAGTGCAGCAATAGTGAGTGCGACCATAGAGTGTCTGAGGTACTGTGTACTGCACAACACAGACAAGGAGGAGGAGCAGGAGAGAATACGGACCATGCTCATTTCCAAGCAGGTGAGACCAAATGCGTACAGTACTGTACGTGCTCATCATTAGAAGAAATTACTGTTTAAGGGGGAAATTGTGCAACTGAATTTTGTATCAATAAAATGGGGGTTTGAATATCTTACAATTTGAATATGGTACATGTGCCATTTCATTTTTTTAAGCTGAGGTATATGCTTGAATGAAAAACAACTAAAAACTAAAAAAAATATATATTATATTGTATTATTCGATATAGATTCTACTATTAATACCAAAATAAAGAGTTGTGGCTACTGGCTTGATGTAGATTGTTTTGACTAGGCATTTTTAAATGCTTTGAAAAGCAGCTCAAACGCGCAAAAAATATTGATTTGTCCTTTCTCTCCCTGTAGCTCCTCCCACTATTGGACAGTGCTCTTGGAAGCACCTCCCTACAGAATGGTCCTCTCTTTCTATTGGTCGCCGAAATGCTCGTCTCCTGGGAAAAGAGGGCAGGTTTACACGATGGCGACACATCAAACGAGGAAGTCTTCCTCAGACTTCTGGCAGACTTCTGGGAGGAACTTAGCTTTCTCTTTGTGCGTTACGTTGACACCGTAGAGGCAGAGCCGAAGGCTCTAGAAGGGGTGGCCACCTTGTTGCAGGTGAGCCATCATGCTGCGAATGTTAAATATTTTTTTTGAAACTATATTCTTCTTCGTGTGGACATCGTCTGATGATGATGATGATGCAAAAAGGGCTTAGTTTTTCATATCGACAACAATGTATTGTTTCAAATATGCTGTATACTGTACCCCTATACACACAAGTATGTTTTCCTCGGTTTCTCTGCCATGGCATTTTTACTCTCTTTTACTCTTTGTATTCGTACTGTATGCACCAGAAATCTCTTTATGTGTACAGATAATTTATTTGATTATCTAGAGTGCAGTGAACCAGCAAACTGAACGGTATTTCGAATTCTTCCAGGTAATGCGTTATCCTGAGAGAGCAATCAGGAAAAAGCAGCTCCACAAGAGGAAATCTGTCAAGATCTGTTTCGCCGAGCCGGAGGACATGGAGAGGCCCGGAGCTGAGGAGGCCAGTGTCGAGAAACCTATCCAGCCGGCATCTGATCTTCTGGAGCCCCAGAGGGCAATGGTTTCTGTGAAGACCAGGCATCTGGAGGAGGTGGTGTGCCAGCAGGCACAGGTCTGCCTGGTATACGTTACCGACAACAATTCTGAGAGGCACCTGGTCTTCCTCTCCAAACTCCTGCGGTCTTTCCACACTCCAAGAGTCTTCACCGTAAGCCAAGCTTAATGTTAAAGATAAGGTTATGCTATATAATATAGCTTTGGTTGGGGCGTCTCTGATAAGAAATTATTTTAGACTTTGTGTGAATAGTCCATCTAATTAAATGATGAGTGCATAATCTCTCATTTTTCCGATTCAACAACTGAAATGATTTTAACAGAATGAGACTGTTTACATGATTTCAGACCTTAAATATCCAGGTAACAATTTTCTCTCTACCACTCTTCAGATGCTGGTGAAATTGGAAGATACGATTGCACATGAAGCAGCTGAGCAGAAGCAGGGAGAGGCAGAGACTCTGACGAACCCAGCGATGCAGTTCCTGCTGGAGCGGGTGGTCGTGTGGCTGTCTGAGGAAGGCCGAAGTGACACCAGTCACATCGTAGAGATGTTGTTCAGCTCGCTGTACTGCTGCAGACGGCAAGAGACCACACGCATCCTCAACCACATCACCACGGTAACTGCAGGGTGTTCAAGTTTCATGTTTTAAAGGTATATTCAGTGATTTCACTCAAAAAACCATAGGTTTCGTTTTTGGCTGGGACCTTTCATCCAATCAGGATAGAGAGCCAAAAACGAAACCTAAGGTTTTTTTGACCCCCAGGGGTTAACTGGGGACAGGGAGGAACTCCTTATATGGTCAGCGCACTCTATAGTAGAGAGGAAATGTGAAATCACTGAATATACCTTTTATTTATGTAGTTAGTTTAGTTTAGTTTATATATCAGTTGTGTTGTAGTGTACTGTATAATGAATTACTGTAGCTGTCGTTTCTAATGTAAATACTTCATTCCTCTTTCTAGATGGATCTACAGTGGGGTATTATCTTGCAGATCATACAAAGGGTAGGTGTGATTGTTTAGTTAATAATTGTTTTTCAGCTTATATATATGCAGTATATAATTGTGAGTGATATAAGTGATAAACAATAAATAAAGTCTGCTCGGCTGTCTCACCCATCAGGCGTGTGCAGACACAGACACTCTTGAGAGCTGCAATGATTGGTTGAAAGGTTCAGTGTTGGGCGAGCGACTTCTTGGATTGGCTGAGGAGCTGTGCAAGGTGGGAGGCAGCCAATCCAGCGCTGCCTCTTTCAGCAGCATCAGCAGCCACAGCTGGACTCTTATCAGCCTAGTGCTGTCTCAGCATCACAACAATGGTACATTATGCACGCACGCACGCACGCACGCACGCAGCTGTTTAACTGTTCACTAAAACTGTTGGCTGGCTTTTTATATGGACAGAGCCTCTGATCGGGGAAGTCTACATGCAGAAGATCCTAGAGAAACTACATGCCACACTCTTGGAGAGCAAGAGTCTGTCAGACGCCGGCAACGTGGAGCCCCTGGTGTCGTTCATCTGTGACGTGGCCTCCACTTTCTTCTCGTCTGTTCGAGACTGCCTCCTGCTGGCGTCTGCTGAGGAGCTGCTATTCACCACCTTCCAACTCACAGCCCAGGATCAGACGCACACACACCTGTCTGGTGGGTGCACACACGGCACACACGCACAGCAAAACATCATGGTCTGATATGATTTGGTTCGAAATTGAGAGAAATACAACTTTGGTAGTGCCTACCTCAATTTGAAACAAAACACACTTTTTGCTAATACTCGTACAGATTTTGTCCAGAACTCATACCAGTCGCTACACAGTATCGCAAATCATGTGTTTAACCCATTCTGGGCGGGAACCCCTTTTGGTGTTTTAACTAAGCATTATGTTATACTTTAGCTATTTTTGATAAATCGTGCAAATGCAGCACAAATCTTTGAATATATATATTCAGAAGACTTTTCGACGTCAGTCCTAAATGGGTTAACAATGTATTATTTCCGATTTTTCATTGCCTTATCAAAGTTTGTGGGAGGGGCCCATTTTACAAAAACATGGCAAATAATATGAACACAGCATCCAGTCTACCCAAAGTTTGAATCACACATTGAGGGACCTCTAAAGTCCAAACAACACATCAAAAATTTTCTTCAACCAGATTTTGAACAAATGATCTTGTGAGTCATGTGCCAATGAGTGTCAACAGGGTTTTGGCTTGTATTATTTGGTAACAATCGTCGTGAAGGTTGGATAGCTAATTGTTTGTACCTTGTTTGGACAGACTCCCTTTTAGGAAAGCTGAGGAAAGTGTGTGTGACTGGAGTCCAGTCATTGGTCCATCACTCTGGGAGTAAGATCAGGGAAGGAGGCTTCCTGTATAGCACTGCGCTCTGGGTCAAGAACCAGCTACTCACAGCCTCTCTGGACATCAAGAGGTAAGAACCAGCTACTCACAGCCTCTCTGGACATCAAGAGGTAAGAACCAGCTACTCACAGCCTCTCTGGACATCAAGAGGTAAGAACCAGCTACTCACAGCCTCTCTGGACATCAAGAGGTAAGAACCAGCTTCTCACAGCCTCTCTGGACATCAAGAGGTAAGAACCAGCTACTCACAGCCTCTCTGGACATCAAGAGGTAAGAACCAGCTACTCACAGCCTCTCTGGACATCAAGAGGTAAGACCTTTACTCTGGGTCAAGAACCAGCTACTCACAGCCTCTCTGGACATCAAGAGGTAAGAACCAGCTACTCACAGCCTCTCTGGACATCAAGAGGTAAGACCTCTACTCTGGGTCAAGAACCAGCTACTCACAGCCTCTCTGGACATCAAGAGGTAAGACCTTTACCTCATGATGTTAGCACCGCGCTCTGGGTCAAGAACCAGCTACTCACAGCCTCTCTGGACATCAATAGGTAAGAACCAGCTACTCACAGCCTCTCTGGACATCAAGAGGTAAGAACCAGCTACTCACAGCCTCTCTGGACATCAAGAGGTAAGAACCAGCTACTCACAGCCTCTGGACATCAAGAGGTAAGAACCAGCTACTCACAGCCTCTCTGGACATCAAGAGGTAAGAACCAGCTACTCACAGCCTCTCTGGACATCAAGAGGTAAGAACCAGCTACTCACAGCCTCTCTGGACATCAAGAGGTAAGAACCAGCTACTCACAGCCTCTCTGGACATCAAGAGGTAAGACCTTTACCTCATGATGTTACAGATTGTGTGGAACCACGTGTTTCCTTTAGCAGAAGCTCTTATCCATAGCATTACGACGTGAATGATCTGAATAAGCATTTCTACTCTGGAAGGGGCGCAGCTTCCCTTTCCAGCACGCAGCTGCAAGCTACTGAAATCAATCAAATCAAATACTCAACCATATTCATGACGTAAATGACACATTATGACGTAAATTTTCCCTTCCCCCTAAAGAGACAAATTACCGGTATAGTCTAGTTTAAAAATTTGTAAAATCATGATTATTATGCAGTAGTATTATACAGCCCTTGCACACAGAATCCAAAGCATTTTGTTTTCATTACGCATTTGAAAAACCACAGGAATCAATCTGGGTTTGTTTGGAAAGAATGCCGAGTCCTAGCGCCCAAGGATATTTCAATTTATTTTATGTTTCTCAAAACAATATTAACCCGGCCTGGTGGAGATTTGGAGGATTGCACTTTTCTAGTATAAAACGTTTTGTTTTTATTGTGTGTGCAAAAAGGCCTTAAAATAACTTATAAAACCTTAACCATGAAATTGGCCCATATTGCTCCAAGCCTAGAAATGAACTTTTCAACAACACAATCTTTGCAAACTTTCTAACTTTGTCCAAATGTCTATGTTCAATTACAGTTTTTCACTGTCACAAAAGAAATAAACCTTAGGTAGGGAAGGCTCGTTTTTTATAAAGAAATACCGCAGATAAGTGGTGCACAGTTGAGTCAGAGTAATGATCATTTTGTTGATACTGGTGGCTCATTATGCATGAAGCATCAAAACTCAAACATTTCATCCTTACAAGCAAGTAAGAGCAAACCTCCGCCAGCAGTGTACTGTACAATAACCAAACGATGATATTTGTGGACTACATTACTGGCACTCCGCCTCCAGAGATTTTATTTCTCACCTCATCTTCCACAATGGCATGTAGCACAAAGCCTTATATATGAGAAGTGCAAATGTGCAATGGAGGCTGTAATTACCTTTTTTAAGCAAAGTCCTGACTTAGAGAGGCGTGAAACAAGTTTTTATTTTTCTTAACACCTACCTGTGTCTCTGTCTGTTCTGCTAGCTGAAGTGGAATATTTCATTTCAGCATTGCCGTTTCCTACGCATAGCTCCTTTTATTGATCAATTGTCGTCCTCTTTAATACAATACCATTAGTGCCCGCACTGTAGATTTGAGGCCAAACTAGAAAAAGTGCCCTTCTGGGCACAGGTCTCCACCAGGATGAGCAGATGTGAAGAATTCCAGGCAAAGGTTTTTCCTTGGCCTCTAGGGAGTTGGCATACAAAGTTATCCACAGATCCGTGCAGTTAGAGGTGAAAACACTTTTCGGCCAGTTATAGCGCCACATTGAGGCTGAGTTGAAATTGTTCATGTGGCATTTCGTCCTCGGCCTAGTGGGAATGTGGGTGCACAATTTCACGGAAATCACGCGATGTGTTCATGATTTGCAGCATTTTGTTTGAAACTGAGCACTCCTGTGAACTTTGGAAGCCAATCTTAACCAATCAGGATGGAGTCTGAGAAATCTGAAAGACCGGTTTCGTTGAATGGCTCTAGAGAGACTGTGTACCAATTTGCGTGATGTTTGGACAAAATCTGTAGGTGTACTGTGCACAAAGCGGCCTCCTGGTGGCGCTATAACAGGCCGTTCTGGAAAGTTTGGGGCAGAGGTTCATCGTTGGCATCCAGGGAGTGTGTGTGCAAAATTTGGCATCGACAGGGTTAACGGTGGCCGAGATTAGCTGCTCACGGACACACGGACGGACACACACACACACACACACGGACGGACACACACACGGACGGACGGACAGACGGACGGAGTGCAAAACATACTCTCCCCCCATGCCTTCGGCCTGGTGGAGACAATTATGAATGATTGTCTTGTTGTTTTAAATCCGCCGTTAATTTAAGTATTTTCCCCTCTACATCAGATTTGTTATTCAAGAATGCCAAATTATAACACAATTTTCACATTATTTGAGTTTCCAGCATTTAAAATAATCTGTTGTCCTGTCTTTGAGACTCATTCTAGTCCAATCCAAACCAACTTTATTTAGAAAGTATATTTAAAAACAACAGTTCCGACTAAAGTTCTGTACGGTCAATAAATAAATTAACAGCAATACAATACAAATACAAAACATGTACAGTATGTGTACAGCTCTCAAACTAGGCTAAAAGCCAAATTATAAAAAGGGTTTTAGGGTGGCTGCCTGTGCACTGTTCCATTGTTAACAATCTTATCCACCTGGCCCGTGATTCTCTCCCAGTCTGCAGGTTCTTGTTTTGGCCGTACAGAATCTGGTGGAGACTCTCAACTCGGTCTGTCACCAGGACTCCCCCCTCCTCATCCACTTCCTCTCCCTCCTGACCCCCAATCAATTGGAATGGACTAGAATCAGACAAGCTCTACCCACTCAGGTGAGCCTGCTACATGAAGCCAGCAATTGCAGTTGTGGGTACGGTATTGTATTTGTCCTCTACACATTTAAAACGTTTTTAGAACCTCTTTCTACTGTGCTGTATATTTCCCAGGAGTGAATACAGTTCTAGTTTGGTCAACCCAGTGAAAATCTTAGCCTGATATTGTTTACAAACAAACCTATAATGAGATACCAGTGAAAATGTATATCCTACTTATCCTTTCAGTCAGGTTTGTTAAGAACATAAGGCAATACAATCACATCAAAGTAGTTATCTTTGGTTAGGATTATAACTTGATATATAACTTTATGCCTCTTGTATCTTGTCACTGCTTGTTCTCCACCCTCCAGTGGGTGAAGAGTCCCTTACTGCATGGCCGTCTGTGGATGGTTAGCGACTATCCCTGTATGGACGTGTGGAAGTTCAAGGTGTCCTCAAGGTTGCCAGCCCACCTGTCTGCCTGTGCCCTGTTAGGAAGAGTGGTCCACACCGCTGCGACAGTGCCACGAGACCAGGAGGAGACGGCTTTTTCCTCCTCCTCACACCTACCAAACCTCAAATTCACTGGTGAGCTAACTTTCATAATGTAGTGTGGTCGGTTCCAAGATGGCGGAACGCTAGTTGTTGGTAATGATGCAAGTCAGGAACGATGCAAGTTGGAAATGCACGCCCCCGCCCAGTTATGCACTGCATACCCATTGTCGGAATACCTTTTGTGTCCCTTTTATACCCATTATATGGAGTTTCGTATCAGGCATGCCCAAATATACGACTATATACGACTGATTTCAGTCATTTGGATTCCATAGAAGTCAGCATGTCTTCTATAGAAGTGTGTCCAACACATCACAGCCTATTTTTGGTTATTAGTTATTTCAGTCTTCCAGAAAACCCTAATGATCTCAGATATTTCATAACCACAATCGTTAACGCCTCAATCTGCGTATGGCTACCAAAACATCATACATATTGTGTTCAGTGTGTGGGACACACAGCGCTAGTGGTGGCTCCTTTCACACTGTTTCACAAATTACATATTAGCACTTGGCCTAGCAAAAGTTTTCTGTTGTGTGAGATTTTATTTAGCTTTTATCCATGTGGTTTTACTGGTGGTTCTACACCATGTAATGTGTATCTGTCTGTGATTGTGTTGCAGTTGCAGAGCTGTTGTATGCAGTGCAGTGGTGTAAGGAGATGGAATGCAGTCCTGCTGTTGTGGCTGACTATCACAACCTGCTGGCTGACTGGGAGCTGCCAACGGCACTCCTCCACCAGGTTACAACTAAAGAGCTTCTGGAGACACTCTACACAAGGTAATAATAATTAACCTAATTAATTATAATAATATGATCCCCACTCCTTGGGGGTATTTTAGTCAGGAGGCACGTGCTGTAGCATGCGGAACTAATGTGAACTAATTATGCTGGTCGTTTGAGTAATAACAATTTCTCGTTCTCTACAAATACTAAAAGGGATAGTATCGTCAAAATATATTTTGATACATTAGGTCTAATATCATTGGGTTACAATGGGGAGCATGCCCCCAAAAGGGGGTGCTTTGGCGGTGACGCACTTGCCGGTCCGGTGTGTGCTGTCTGCTTTTTAGACAGACATGTCATGTTTGTACCTAAGGCCAGGTGAGCATTATCTGACCCCTTGTCTGCTAGTTTTCCATCCTACAGGGAAGTTGATTGCATTCACCTGAGGCTGGGGCCCATCTCAGTCTGTCTAATCAGGCACTTGCCAGGCGAATAACTTCCCTGTAGGATAGAAAACCGGAGTTGAAGAACCTTGCCCAAGGCTAGCTTGTAGCAGAGTAGGAAGACACCTGTCTCAGGTGGAAACTTTGGGGTAGCAGAGGAATCGAGTAACACTTTGTCTCTGGGTAGAATATTTCAATATTACACATTACACAATGTCCTACACAATAATACATCTCAGGGGGCGGACTAATAACGGACTAATAGACTAATGCTACACACATAGTCAGCTCTCACTTCACACAAGCGTGATTCCCCCCCCCCCCCCCCTGAAATTACATCATAGGCCAGCCAAGTCTATGGACCTTTAATGTTTGTTTAGAGCCTATTTATTAATTCCCCATCCCAAACCAACTCTATGGACGCAGTAAATGACGACGTAAGACGTCATCTCGCTGATATAATACATCTTGTAATACATTTATTTCATTTTTCATATTTCGCGGACATGAGAACATCAACATGCCCCCAAAAATCTGGATGCCTTATTAGTGCAGTTGCCTCACAGGGCAACCAAACTATAGCAATTGCCCGACTTTATTTATAGAGCAACAATTCGCCCCTTGTGACGTCATGTGGGTCAATACATTATCATCAGTGTACGTCAACACACACGCTTTTTTAATTATTATTATTTTATAACCTTTTGTCTGAATTGTATATGATATCATTTCCCTGTAGGTCACTGGAAGACGGTGGTCTGTGGTCTCTGACCCTGGACAGCTGCATTCAGACCAGTGATCTGGCTAACACAGACAATAACTCCTTCAGAATGCTGTATGGCAGTGCAGACAGGTAATGGAGATTGTACAGAATATGAGGAGATAATAATGAAATATAGAGAATATGCTTACATGTAGGCAAGGTGGTGTGCTGTGACCGCTTTGTCTAGTAGGCGATTATTGGCTACCCTTGCCTTGTTCCATTATAATTTACATAATCGGAATGCTTCTTAACCCATTCTGACCGGGCACCCATTTTGGTGTCAGCATCATGTTATGCTTTAGCTATTTAAAAATAGCAGATCTACAAGCTCATATCGCGCCACCGAGTGGCGCGATACGAGCTTGTAGGTCTGCTATTTTTGAAAAATCGAAGAGCGACTGACATTTTTAGAATCTGATCTCAGGTCAGAATGGGTTCATCAGACCAGTGTGTGTCCGGCGGAAACCTCGTATGAATCTGATCTCAGGTCAGAATGGGTTAAAAGATGTTCAATGCATTTCTTCTCTACTAGCTAGAACAGAGAAGGAAAGGAGGGTATGGATGAAGGGGGTCAAGTTATGTGTAATGCAGATACGTTGAGCCTGATTCGAACCTGTGACATTGCAACATGCACGACACAGCAGCACTGACTGGTTGTTCCACCAGGGTGGGGCAGGGGGTGTCTTGACTGAGTAAAAGAATGCTCATGTTTGTTGAATACTTCATAATGGTCTGTTAGTTAGCAGTCATCTCAAAATGTGTTAAACACAAGTTGCCCGTGTTGTGTTCCATTTCTCAGTTTATTCCCGGTCTCCCAGAGCACATTGAGCACACTGCAGGTGCTCTGTCCTGCCATGACCGACGAGGAGAGAGACACTCTCATAGCCCTGGCCACTGCTGGAATAATCAACTGGCAGGAGACCGATAGTAAGACCACACGCACGTACGCACGCCACACACCACACACCACACAACACACATACATTCATATGCTATATTTGTATTATCTAAAAACAGTGGTCTTGCTTTACGCACGTTTGCACTTTCACTTTACCATTATAGTCCGGGAGCTCATACAATTTTTTGCTACCTTTTTTACCAGCAGCTTCGAAGTAGGTGCTGGTTAGTGTTTACCCTCGTATTTTTTCCTAAAAAGTCGTCGTATTTTTTCCTAAAAGTCGGGCTGTTTCTGAACTTTGGGGGGAGGTCATGTATTGTACCTTCATGACTTCCTATGACTGTACGTATCGTAGGTGTGTGTGGGTGTCTGTCCGTAGCTATGACTTCCTATGACTGTGCCTACTGTATCCTAGGTGTGTGTGGGTGTCTGTCCGTAGCTATGACTTCCTATGACTGTGCCTACTGTATCCTAGGTGTGTGTGGGTGTCTGTCCGTAGCTATGACTTCCTATGACTGTGTACGTACTGTATCCTAGGTGTGTGTGGGTGTCTGTCCGTACTGCTGTGCTGTCTGGAGGCACAGACACCCGTACAGGAGGAGATCCTGCAGGCTATACTGGCTACCATGATGCAATGGAGGAGCTGCAAGGAGGACTGGTTCCTCTTTAGCAGGTAACAAATGAATGCACACATACCACATGCCTTCTTAGAGTCATATGAGCTCATTCATATTTTCCACCAGACTATTGTTGCTAGGGGATGTATGATAAGTAGCAAGAAGCAGCCAATTTTACACATGTGTATAAACAAAAAGACAAAACTAATACTAACAATACTTAAGTGAGAGTCACTGACCAAATGAATACTATATATGTGTGTGTGTATATATATATATATATATATATATATATATATATATATATATATATATATATATAAATTATTTTCACTTATAATGACGTGCTCAAAATTAGGATAAATGTTTTTGGTAAATTATAGATTCTTTTTTATAATTGAATCGATTAGTTTGGTTAACCGCTATATGTTGATCATAAATATCATATCATGATGTCTTTAAATGACTCTGTTCCTGGGAAATCCACAGTACTGCTGTGTCGTTGAATACAGTATCTATTCATGGGCTGATTTAGAACTGGTACACAGGGTGAAGGCAGCAGTCTGCCTGGCGGAATAGAAAACTAGCTGTAGTGTGTGTGGGTCCCTGGAACACTGTCGTCTCGTGTGTTTGATTGGTCTTGTTTCTATTTCAGTGACCTGTCTAAAGCATCTTCAGCCCAGCTCATTCTCACTGTGGAGATGATGCGTTTCCTTTCATGGCTGGTGACTCATTCTCCCACAGTTCTCGGGGCCAGCCAGTGGGACTTTTTACTTTGCTCTATGCTAGCCTGGCTGGAGGTAAAAAAAACACAATTTATTATTTTTTATTAAGGGAGGGTGTGTGAGTCCAGAGAGTTGCAGTTAATCAGGGGACAACATGTCACCCTGAACCCCCAGTTTTTTTTATTATACAGTAATATCTATAAACCATAGCTTGGGCCTTTCAAATTTAGCTTTAACGTTTCATCAATATCCAAGTCTCAACCAATATAACGCTACATCAGTTAATTTATCCACCCTTGAGTCACTCCTTTTCCTGTCACACATTCAGACTGCCAGTGAGAATGTTAGCAGTTTTTGGAACCCATGGGTGCAGCTCTTTGCGTGTGAGGATGCCGCGCTGATTGTGAACCTGAATGGGTTCTTTGCGGCCCTCCCTGCAGACGTCCTGGACAAACTACCGGCAGAACTGAAAGGAGAATGGACGGACTTCTTCATAGAGGGAATCTACAACCTATTGCTGCCTCTGCCTGTCAGAATATCCGGTATGTCTGACGTTTGCAGAAGTTTTAACCCATTCTGACCTGAGATCAGATTCTAAAAATGTCTATTACATCCTGACAGTTTCATTATTAACCCATTCTGACCTGAGATCAGATTCTAAAAGTGTCTTCGATTTTTCAAAAATAGCAGACCTACAAGCTCGTATCGCGCCACTCGGTGGCGCGATATGAGCTTGTAGATCTGCTATTTTTAAATAGCTAAAGCATATCATGATGCCGACACCAAAATGGGTGCCCGTTCAGAATGGGTTAAAAGTTTTGGTTTTTGTGACGCCCTGCAAGAAAGCTTAATGAAGAGGCTGAAGTTGAGAAGTTTAGTAGGGGTTTAACTTTTTCTGACAATCAAGTTTGCACACATTTAAACTAGAATATAATTAATTTGAATTAGTTAAATTATTCCAGCATTACTGTCCTGATTGTCCTCTACCCATCCCCCCATTTCACTGTTGCAAAAAAAGTGGTGGTACTGTCATATGCATGTTCTTACTGAGTCAGCAAATAGCCTTATCGCGAATGTTGCTGTAAGCCTGTAATCTAACCAAATGCTTCCAGTGGTGAGTATTATCTATCTGTTCAGAAGCACAGCTTGGCTCATTAAGTTTCAATTGTTTGACGTTAGTGTGTAAGAACACTATTCTTTCTATTGTTGATTCTCAAGGCAGTCTCCCCTTTCAACACTGCATGCAATACAATGTCTCAATAAAATAGCTGTCTCCTACAGTGGTGCCAGGTTAGGAATGTTTGGGTACTGGTTTAGTCCAAAAGGTTGCAAATACTGAGTCAACCTTCAAAAGTAGCGTCATGTGATTAGCTATATTAATTTGACATGGCTTGTGTCTCCGTTTACACGGTAATCATTCCTCTCACCTGGCACCAATCAAGCCTTTAGACAACAGATGAAATGATTACAAATTGGATTTTTTTTTTTTTTAATTTTTTTTAATTTTATATTAAGGAAGTTCACCAGGTTCAAAGCCTTGTGTTCAATGAATGACTGTTTTGTGGTCATCTGTGGGTTTACTGGGGAACTCTTATGCTTCAAATGTGTGTAACTCTAAAGTGTGTGCCAGGGTTTCACTGTATATACAAGCATTCTGTGCGTCCTCAATAAGAGTTTACAAATGAGAAATCAGAAAAGAACCACCCGGGCCAGGGGTGAGATTTAACAGGTCTGGTGTCCCCTTTTTGACCATTTAATGTTCCTCTGATTGCAGACACTTTCAACGAGCCAGATGACCCCCTGTTCCCATTGGCTGTTCTGCGGTCAGTGGGTGTGGCTCTGACATACATTCCCGTGCAGCAGCTGAGCCAGAACTCTCTGCCGGCCCGGTTCATAGCAGACCAGAAGACCAACCTGCCAGAGTCCCTCCAGACACTTCTCAACACACTCTCCCCTCTACTGCTGTTCAAGGCTAGACCTCTGCAGATCACAGTCTACCACCTAATGGACAAGTTAGTGTGTGTGTGTGTGTGTGTGTGTGTGTGTGTGTGTGCGCGCGCGCATGCACGCAAAGTAGCTGCTCTCAAGTCAAAGAGTGTTACATTTTGGGTTATGTTTGAGTTCTTAGATATACAAAAATGCCATGAAAACACTTGTTCAGTTACACAAGTATATGCTTGTGTAATCTGCAGTACTGCATACTACAGCACGTACTGTGGTTTAATATCTTCATTAAGTTTTTTCAAAATAAGACAGACAGAAAAAGAAAATAAATTGACAAGAAAATCTCAATGAGTCATTACATTACCATAAGAGTGGAGGACTATATATTCAGTGTGACATTTGAGCAAGGTGTTTGAATTGGCCATCATATCGTATACAAGTAAGTTCAGTTAACCAGGTCTTACTCTTGAAGTGAGGTACTTCATCTGATTTCCAGAGTCTTAGAATCACTTTTTTTTGCAATACCATACATTATTGTTATTTTGTTCAGAAACATTGTGATTTGACAGTATTTGAGAAGAACCAAAAAGTGTGCCGTAATAGGCGTCTCCTTGTCTCCAGCTCTTCAGTAAGAAGAGCCCTAACGCAATGTTAAACCCTTGTCATGAAAATCAGGATAATGCCTCAGCTGCCGGAGTGTGATGGAGAAGGAGACGTCAGCAAGACTGACGACGACACAGAGGAACCATGTCTGTAAGTCAGAGGGAGGCCCATTACGGATCATTTCTACTTAACCTGGATTTGTTCAGGGGAGGTTATCTCACCGACAGAGCATGGGTTGTTGCTTTACAGTAACGCCGTGCATCAAACCCACACACAGTTGTACGTTATTACCTAAGGAGCTGCCTCTACGCAGATTAATTTGCAACAATTAAAATATACGGTTATGCACAATTAATTAAGCTGATGGAACCGTTTTGCACTTTGGGTGTGGGTACATTTCAAGTTTGACAGTGCCACAGGATGAAGCCAATGCAGGGCAGTTTAATCATGAGAATATGAGAACACTACTTAGTAATTTACTGAGTACCCCTTTATTTTATACAGCCCAGCCTGTCACCAGCAGCCAGCAGTGCATAAAGCCATATTTGCTCCGCAGCGTTTTTAATCGCTTAGCCTGAATACGTTTTTTCCTTATTTAGTGCCTGCAGTAAGTGGTTTCTCTACCATGTTCTTCTTCAAGTGTATTTATTGCCTTTTTTGGAAACCCTTGACCTTATTCTACTTCACGTCATCGATACAGCACGATGAAAGCAAATAATACACTATACTGTACATGTACATTAATAATATAAAAGGCTTATAACTCAAATTTAGACTGAATTTCTTCCTGTGATCAGCTCTCCTCCCATGCCTGTGATGTCCCTCCTGTCTGCCTGTGAGGACCTGTGTGAGAGCATCCTGGCAGGGGTCCAGGTGGGAGAGTTTGCAGCGGTCCAGCCTCTGAGCGTCGAGTACTCCTGCATCCTGGGATACCTTCTGGCTTGGAAGCTCCTCCTCACCTTCTTCAAAGCCTCACCCTCCCATGTGAGTCACACACGCCCCCTAGACCCTCAAACCGCCTTATAACTCTTGTAGGTTTGAAGAGTCTCCCCATATGTCCGCACCTTTTGCTCTTCCACCTACAGCTTTTGTGCAAATCTCACAAAAAAACGTAATCGCCGTCCAAAGTTAGTGGGAGGGGCCTGTTTTACAAAAAAAATTGAAATCACCAACGGAATGTCTAATCCACCCCACATTTCATTCACATGTTCGAGGGTGGTTTAATCAACAGAGAACAATTCCATTTTCATCCATAGGGGGGCGCCGCAAATGCAGAATTTAAAAACCTTTATCGCAAAAACATGCTTTTTGGGGGATAAATCCGCTATGTTTGCCATAGCGTAGCCTACGTGCGCTATAACGAGACGGGACAATTCCCTCCGAATCAGTAATGTGATCTATTACATTGCATTACCCACACTGTACATAATTTGGTGTTCATATATTCAGAACGGGTAAGGTCTAGTACAGTATAATATACCGTAATAATGGTGAAGATATATTGATAGCTATCAATATTTTAGGTGCGAGCTCCCTAGAACCCCACCAGGACCCCTGAGGTTCTCCTGAGTCCTGACACCACAATGAGACCCACTGTACAGTATGTATACATGCTAACAATGTTAATGATGCAATAATAATCATTGAGATTTCAATAGGGCTTCGCACTACTGTGCAGTGCTCGGGCCCTAACAAGGCTGCCTAAATGCAAACCAAGGTTGTTTGTGGTTTTCCCCTCGCTTCAGTGTTCAATGGACCAGTCTAATCGCTTTAATTTAAAAAAAAACGTAATTCTGTTATAGAATCGCTTTAAATTAAAGTTTTGTATTTGCTTTCCCCACTAAGTAGGCAAACAGACCTAACTGTATTAGTAATTTTGCCATCATCCATCCATGCAGTTGTACAGGTGCTTTGGTATTGACATAATTCTTTCAGCAATACAGTTTGGCCCTTTAGTTTACCCAGTTTTGACAGAATAATAGTCTAGGCTACTATTGTACTTGTCCATTGTATTTGTTGACTATGGCAGAGCATTGTTTTCTTTTATGCCACTTATACCACTGTCATTTATGGAAGAAATGTCCCTTGTGCAAATAATATAGCCTGATAGCTTGGCCTCTGGACTATGAAGGAGCTACGGGGTAATGCTTCACTTCAAATGGTCTGCTTCAAGCCTGGAACACATCATTATCCCACTTTGTCAATTCATTTCTCATTATTATAATTAACAAGGAAGCTGGGGACTTGTAAGATGAATTCACCAGTAGTGACAAACGGGGCTTTCTGAAGTTCATTGGGCTTTGAAGTCTATATTCTTTTAAATGGTGCATTATAGATCTAACCCTATATCAGCTCAGATGATTGGATATTAATTTGGGCGGTGTTTACTTGTTGATTTTTAAAATCAGGCATCCACTTATAATTGGATTTTCTTTTTTGGCTGATGCTATGATGTACAATTTAAGCATTTAGCATAAGCTCATGCAGAGCAAACGTATTTAGTAGGAACGGTGTGGGGAACTAAAAAGGCTGTGTCGGTAAGTATTAGAAGGATCCCACATCAGCAGGGGGTACGTAGGCTCCCTCTGACGGGAGCATTTTCCAGAGAGTGATGTCTCTCTCTCTCTCGTCGTGTTTCATCTACAGCTGCGCGTTCAGTATTCCCTCTATCTGAAGAGAAGCCGCTCGCTCCACAAGCTACTCCTCAACCTCTTCAAAATGATGCCTGAAACCCCCGTCTATCCTGGCCAGGGGGCCGACTCCAAGGATGCCAAGACCTTCTTCACGGAGAGCCTGTCTCTTGCTGTTGACAGTAAGCACAATACTGTACATATCACTCACACGCACACACACACACAAAATGTTTATTTATGTCCACATAATGAGAAGTACAGGAATACCTTGTACAAAGGACATAAACACTGCCAGTGCAGTTTGACAATAGGAGAGCAGCCAGTTACAACGTGCATGGACGGCAAAGCATGCAGTACATACAGTACAGCTGACACATCAGACACAGGACAGCAGACATAAATCATTGATATTAAGGAAACAACGCCTCCTCAAAATTGAGCGGCTTCCTATATTGGCTGAAACTGAGCAGTACCTCGCTAACTGCTTGGCTCTCCTTTTGGAAAGGCCGGCCATTTGTAAGCCCCTCTCACAACCAACTTATGCACATGCCCTAGGCTGCACGCACGCACGCACACACACACACACACACACACACACACACACACACACACACACACACACACACACACACACACACACACACACACACACACACACACACACACACACACACACACACACACACACACACACCCACACACACACACACACACACACACACACTCAAATATTCAGTACGCACACTCACTGTGAAACTACATTACACTCAAGCATATGGCAAAGCATAATTCTTCTTTTGGTTATTTCCATCCTGTGTTTGTTATGCGAGTGGGCACTCCACTCCCTGCAGTGTTTATTGAGACAGAATGTAGGATAAGGGAGGTACCGAGTAGAAGGCTCTGGCACAATGAGATCACAGGAAGGCCAGGAAGGGAGAGAAAGCCTTCGGCGTTTCCTAATATAACATTACCTTAGGGTTGCATTTCTTTATATTTCCCCCATCCATTAAACCATTACCGAACTTAGTTGAATGAAAGTCAATGTTGGCTAAACATGAGTGGTTATTTGGCATTTTAATTTAATTTGAAATGCTTAAAAATGTATTGAAGCTATAATATAACTCGTTTTTTGACGTTTACAATACCTTTTCCTTGACTCTATCTTTGCTCTCATTTAGTATGACATTACCTTCCATAATTCCACATTTGCTTCTCCAAAATTTGAGAATGCAAAAAGAATGCACACCAAACGCACCTGCAACCAAATAGCCTTTCACTTCCTTGTCGATGGAAAGACTCCTTGGATGCTTGTTCTGTATCACAAAACGTACATTGCATACTTCCTTATTGACTAATGCTGCATTTATTGAGGCTCTGATTGCCGTTCGGACATTGTACATCTGGGTTGTGTGCCTTGCATTTATTCAGTGCTGGTCTGAAACCCAGAGTTTTAGTTCAGTTGTATATACCCTAAATTCACGCTTTAGAGATATGCAGAGAAACATGCAGGATTTTCATGTGTAAGCTTGAAAAGCCATTCTGACCGGGCACCCATTTTGGTGTCAGCATCATGTTGTGCTTTAGCTATTTAAAAATAGCAGATCTACAAGCTCATATCGCGCCACCGAGTGGCGCGATACGAGCTTGTAGGTCTGCTATTTTTGAAAAATCGAAGAGCGACTGACATTTTTAGAATCTGATCTCAGGTCAGAATGGGTTCACCAGAGCAGTGTGTGTCCGGCGGAAACCTCGTATGAATCTGATCTCAGGTCAGAATGGGTTAAAATGACTTTCCTTGACTGTCTCTTGTGCGCTCCTCTCCCTCATCCCTCATCTCCTCCAGAGACGGAGGGCCTTCAGTGGGAACTGCCTCACTTGGCGTGCAGCGTGTACTACAGCGCGGTGCAGGACCTGCCTGCCATGGTGCGCCTGTGGTGGAACAGCCAGGAGAAGAGAGTGTGTGCCGTCGTGGAGAAGTTCACCATCAAGTATGTCAGCCCCGTGCTGTCAGCCCAGGAGATTTCTTCTGTCCACAGCAGCACTCAGACATTCGACAGCATGACAGTAAGTTGGCAAATACAATGCTGGCTGTGTGCAAGTATAAATATTTATGTGTGTGTGTGTGTGTGTGTGTGTGACTGAATGTGTTTTATCCCAAAGAGGTAGGGATGAGGGTCCAAAGGCGACAAACTCTCCACACTGCTGCTTTCTGAAATTGTGTGTGCGCGCGTGTCCATGTTCTGCACTAAACCAGGCTTAAACTTTATGAGTTCATTTCTCCAGGTTTTACTGTTTGGTGTTTTACTATTGTTCCTAAATGTCATCAAATTAATTCTCTATATTCTGTGACTTCAAACATCATAAATACTGTGACCATAGTTAAATCCTAAGTACAGTTACTTTTTATGTCTTAAAGTTAAAACCATAGCCCTGGGGAATAAATGAATACATTTTTATTTGATATGCTCTTTTAACTCTAAGGAATTCACATGGTCTAGTGCAGTGTACTGTTGCAGTGAGTTGGGTCAGGCAGAATGTATTCTGGGAACAGAGAGTCGTGAGCATAGATCATACAAGAACAATTATAAATGTGTTTAGTTTTTTTCTGTTTTTATCCTATTCTGCTCAATATCAAATACTGTTAAGATTCTGCTACTTTATTGCCCATTTACTTGAAAGACAATCACCTTCAATCCTCTTCCCTGCTGGTGCATGTCATGAATGGGTTCCTGATACATTTCTGAGAAAACATATGTGCCGATCCAGTTAGAGTGCTACAGTACGAACGACAGACAGCTCATAATCATCATATACTGGTACACGTACTCTATGATACATATTGCTTTTATGTCTCCTCCAGTGGCTGACTTCAGAGCAAATGTATATTGTAGAGTTGGTTTAGAGCTAAGCTATAAACGGTGCTGTGTAGCGTTCGTGACATAAATATATTTATGCTGCTCATGGTAAATATATTTACTGCTAGTCTTGTTATTGATTGATTCAAATTGCCTTGTTTGACTGGAAGATTGTAGAGGCTGTCACAATCTCCTGACCTGAACCCCATCGAAAATCTCTGGTGGGATTTGAAGCCCAAGAATATTAGTGAACTGGAGGCCATTGCACATGAGGAATGGCCTAAGATTCCTTAGGAACACTGCCAGAAGCTGGTGTCTGGCTATGCATCATGTTAGCAGCAGGTCTCATAACAGCAAAAGCGTGCTCTACTAAAGATACTTGGGTTGAATAATAATGTGAATTTTGTCAAAGCTAAATTTGCAATTTAATACATAAAATTAGGTTGAATAAATTGAATGCATTTTGAGTGCAGTGTGGATGGGTGGAAACCTCATAATATGTCCAAAACTTTCAGGATTCAAATAAAAAAAGTAGCAGGTCTACAAGCTTGTAGATCTTGCTCCTTTTGAATACTTTAGCGTGGCGCTAGTAGAATGATCAAGTAGAGAATTAATATACGAAACACAAAAAGTTAAAATATGGCGATAAAGAGGTTTGTGCCCCGTCAGCGACGGTATGTATAATTATGTGTTCTCAGGTAAAGGCTCGCTCGGCAGCGCGGGAGGTGATTGCTACCTACTCTGTGGATGACATCTTCATTGAGCTGGTGATCCAGCTGCCCCAGAGCTACCCTCTGGGCTCCATCACTGTGGAGAGCGGGCGCAGGGTGGGCGTCTCTGTGCAACAGTGGAGGAACTGGATGCTGCAGCTCAGCACCTACCTCACACACCAGGTACAAACACACACACACGTCACGTGCCTTTATCAGGTGGAGTAACATGTCTTACGTACAGCCACACCCGATTTCCATGTTGTCCATTGTGGGCAGGACGTGGTTTGACACCTTGCCAGCAAAACAATTGTTCCCATCTGGGGTTTGGATGATACATTTAAACAAATGTATGTGTGTATGTATGTCCTGGTGTGTGTTTATGCGTATCGGTCTATCTCTAGCCATTCATGTGTGTATTTTACATACACATGTCAATGGGTGTGCGCTGCATCTAATTGAGCTGTCTGTATGTGTGTGTGTGTGTGTGTGAGCATAGAACGGCAGTATAATGGAGGGTCTGGCTCTGTGGAAGAACAACGTTGATAAGCGCTTCGAGGGTGTGGAGGACTGCATGATCTGTTTCTCTGTCATCCACGGCTCCAACTACTCTCTGCCCAAGAAAGCCTGCCGCACCTGCAAGAAGAAGTTTCACTCTGCTTGTCTGGTGAGACATAATGGATGGATGTCACTGTCTCTGAAGCGCACACACGCACACACACACACACACACACACACACACACACGCACACGCACACACACACACACACACACACACACACACCCCTGTTTTATTTATTTTTGTCAAGTTTTGCCTATAATGATGACATCCACAATAGAGATGCCAGGTTGAAGGTGGTTAATACACTGGAATAAAGCTATTGTACTCTTTTTCAACCTTCTTCCTCTACAGTATAAATGGTTCACCTCCAGCAACAAGTCCACCTGTCCACTGTGCAGAGAAACGTTCTTCTAAGAGAGAGACCCTGTACATTAGCACAGTGGTGGGCCAGTGAGCGGCTCCATTCAACAGAGCCACTTCGCCCACGAGGAGGGAGGAGTCACACTGATGCGTCAACGAGGAGGTTAAAGACCTGTTCCACCCATGTTTTTTTTGCAGAGATGTTTTTTTTTCATAAAGGAGCTTTAATCTAATACCGTATCATATATAGGCCCTCATTTAGCATTCCTGGACCAATTTATTATGCAAATATTCCACGCTTTGTAGATTCGAGCCGCCATTTATATGCCAATATGACACACCCCTCTAGACTCATCATGCCAAAACCTCCATGCCCCACTGTGCACCCTCTGCCCCCCAGCAAAACACACACTTCCTCACACAACACCTGTATCTCTATGGCAAGAGCCAATATTTGACTAATTCTGCCTCAGGGCGCAGACATTTTTATATATTTTTTAAAATATAATTGGACGTTTTAATTAATGACCTAGAATTGCCATAATGTTATGTCTAGTGTCTACAAGACAGCGTAGCGTAGGCAATGCTTCTGTGCAAACATACAGTAGAATACCGTAGAGTATAGAGTGCCTCTGTATAGAAACATGAGAAGAGAAGATGAGGATGACGGCCGGGATAACCTAAACATATTTTGGGGGGAGTGTGGGTCTTTAACGGTGAATGGTGGCTACTGTTTGGACTGTTTTAAGCTCTTTTAGGCAGATCTACAAGCTCACAATTTGTTGCAGCGGGACATCTGAGCTTGTGTATATCGGCTATTTTCAGCATTTGGCAAGCATAATGAGGGTATAAGGTCCAGTGCGACTGTAGCTTACACATGCAAGACCGAGAAGCCTTTTTGGAGTGCCCTGTGGATTACAATTTGGCCAGAATGATGAATGTTAATTTAAAGTCTTCAATTTCGTCCCACTAAGACACCCTAATTAGACCCTAAATTCCTGGTCAACTTGAACTGGTATTAAAGGAGAATTCCATGCTAGAATGCTTTCTTATCTTTCTTACCTTTCTTTGTAGTTGTTACGTCCCCATTAAAGAGGTCCAGGTGTTTTTTTGTGCAAAAACTCCTTATTGGCTATTTTCCCTACCATAAGCCCTCAATGAATTGCATTGCATTGAATGGGAATTGAATGGGGCTATGGGGTGTTATGCTAGTTCGCTTATTTCCATCGAAATAAGTAGTAAAGTGTGCTGCTTGGGATATTATTTACATTATTATGAGAGGATATATACAAAGAAATTATAATTTTGAGCAATGGAAATAAGCGAATTAGCACAACACCCCATAGCCCCATTCAATTCCCATTCAATTCAATGCAATTCATTTAGGGCTTATGGTAGGGGAAATAGCCAATAAGGAGCTTTTGCACAAAATATCACCTGGACCTCTTTGGTGGGGACGTAACGACTACAAAGAAAGGTAAGAAAGCCTTTTAGTATGGAATTCTCCTTTAAGGGTAATTCTCAATCCAGTATGGTTGTAGTTCTAAAAGAATCACTGCACATTTTGGTGACTTTTTATTCAATGGGTTACCATCTGTCATTTTGTTCCATGACATGTACAATCTGAATAGAACACTGCTAAATGTTCTTTTCTACCCCCCCCACCCCCCCTTTTTAAAATTACAATTCATGGGTTTTAATTTATTTCTGCACTATACGTTCCAACATCTCAAACTTTGTAAGAAGAACTCAAAACGGTGTCAAGAAGAGCAAAGATTGATGATTGTGGTAATTATTGTCTATTCTTCGATGGAAGATATGCAATACAATGCCTTGTTTCACACGGTCAGACCCCACCTGTCTTGCATCACGAATTCAAATGTCCCCAGTATTTAGTTAGAAATGTTCGAAATCTCTGGTTTTTCACAAATATTTCCTAATATTTAGGAGTTAAAAGTTTCACTCTTAATTCTTGACTGTAGCAGTTCAGCGAGTACAGAAATACAGATGATGGGGTATTTACTTTAATCTCAAACAAAGCTGTTATACAAGGTTATATTTACAGTAGACTGCTATGGCCCTGAGTCACGGCTTAACTTCCCCAGGGGATCATTGTCATGGTTCTGGGCCTCCAGAGCTCTGCTGGTTTTTATTCTAGCTGTATGGCCAGGTTAATTTACTACAGTAAACCTGTCAAGTTGATTGCGATTAACTTTTGGGTACAATTTAAAACATAATGATTGCTTGCTGGCTCCCTTGGATTATAGTTTAGAGACACTAAAGCCTGATTTATACCAAGTGTTAGTTGCTGAACTGATTTTCTGTCAAAAAGTGTGCCACTGTAGGTAGGCGAGGGGGGGGGGGGGGTGCATTATTTCTCTGTGGTTGCAGTGGTTAAAAATTTCAATGGAAATTAATTTCTGCCTTCTACTCGGTTTGCCTATGTATGTAAATGATGTTGAAAAGTGAATAAATCCCAATAGTATGGGCAGACATTCAGTTTTTTTTTTTTTTTTTTTTTTTTCCATCATCACCTAATTAACTCATTTACTGACAGCCCTCCCCCCTGATGCCTGTTCTGTCCTTGCCAGCCCCACCCCAGCCCGTCCAACTAAGTTAGATTCCTGTAAGTCACAAGCGGAGCAGTGGAGTC
Organism: Protomyctophum parallelum; assembly: GCF_964188405.1. Classification (NCBI taxonomy): domain Eukaryota; kingdom Metazoa; phylum Chordata; class Actinopteri; order Myctophiformes; family Myctophidae; genus Protomyctophum; species Protomyctophum parallelum. The sequence continues at coordinate 56,850,785 of NC_139697.1, forward strand.
TGATACGACCCCACACTGTCACAGTGCAATGCTTTGCAAGGTTGTACATGGGAGGTTTTCCGCACATGGTGGCATCATACTGCAGATATATCAGGCCCTGAGTTCCATGCAACCGTAGCTCACACATGCAAGAGTGTGAAGCCTTTGTAGAGTGCCCTGTGGATAAAACTTTGGCCAGAATGATAAATGTTATGCTCAATTGGTTCAATTATTTAAAGTCTTCAATTTGGGGCACACTGAGATACCCTAAAAGACCATTCCAGGACATCTTTAACTCAATTCACCCTTAGGTACGGTTACAGTTTATAAGAATGACCTCTCAGTTTGGTGATAGTAAAAGTCTTATTGATAGGGCGTTTTGTGTGATGTGTACAGTGAATAGCACAATTCTTTTATATACGGTATCTCTTTTTTTTTGTCTTTGAGTTAAATCAATTTTTCATGAATTGATGGGTTGTTTTTTAGGCGGGTTAATTGTCTGTGGTTCAGTTACAAAGATCTGTTAAAGTGTATAAATCCCAGTAGATTGGACAGACATCATTTTATTACATTTTTCCCATCTGGTTCTGGTATCTTTTGTATAAAGCAGCTGCAATCATGGCTTCCATGATCCATTGAAAATATCACCCTTCTTTAAGAAATTTGTGTAAAAAACATAATGGCAGGTTTGTTACAAAGTTCTTTGTAGAAGAAGGCAAATAGAAATTAACCAAGCTAAAGAGACATGTGATATGGAAATTAGAAAGGATTATCATTGTGTGTACATTGTGTACACACACATTAATTAAAACCTTTAGTTATTCTCGAAAGATATTGAGGTCACCCTCATTTGCAGTATCGTTGAGATACATTTCAAAGCAACACACGCACAACTATCTCTGTCTTTTCACGCATGTGAGAACACATTGTGTATGCATCTACAGTATGAATGTGTGGGTGCATCTGCATGCAAAACTGACATTTCAGAATTATTCTATCATAGATAATATCTTGTGGAGGAGTATTCAGGGCACGTGTTGAAAGTCAGCTGTTTTCTGCTAGACTTTAAAGATAAAAATGGTAACTCAATCTCTGCACCTGTAGACAAAGGTTAAAAGGCTCTACTTAACTCCTGCTGGCTCTTTTCAACCCCAAAGCTAACGGGCCGTGAAGTGTTACTTTAGGATGACCTACACCTCCAATTAAAGTTTTTAGGTGTCACCATTGCTATCCGTGTAAGTGAACCTGTGCCAGTTTCCAGGAGAAGACTGTTAATTAGACTACCCGTGACTGCTGGCACCAATCTCCCACGGTCATTCATCTCGTTCTCCTGCGCTCCCTTGTCTTGAATAATTTATCTGCTTTAATGGAGGCCTGCTCTCATCACAGTCGCTCCTGTGGAATTAATTATGACAGATTAAACATGATCAATGAATTTAGCCCTATCGTTTGGTCTGCTGCCTGTGTGTGTGTGTGTGTGTGTATGTGTGTGTGTGTGTTTGTGTAATTCATTACAGCAGTCAAAAATGATCAATATATTTTGTCAGCATCCATCATCACATGGCCTTGACCTTTTTAATAGCCATTGATCTGTTTGCCATGCATTAATATTTATCCTGAACGTCCACCTCTCCTGATTCTGCGCTAACTCTTTGACACATACACACGCACGCAAGGGCAGCTTCAGAACACATTGCTCATCATCTGCTTAATTACACAACTGTACACATGTCTGAAGCAAACAACTGTATACCCTTATAGAGTACAGTCAATTCTTCCCTCAGTTATGTCGATGTTGACCACCAGATGGCAGTGTTGACTAAAGACTAAATTATATACCAGAAGTATCGCCTATAAAGAAACTTTGGACAGGAATTTGGCTTGGTGACTTTCTCACAAGCTGATTTTTTTTTATGCAAATGGTAGAAAATGGAAGCATGTACTAAAGTACTATATGTAATATGGTAGGAATAGGAGTATTAACTTAAGTATTATCTATATACACATGGTTTAAAAGTACCTGACCTGGCTTCAGGAGTGCAGTACACTGTCATACATAATAGCTACAGATAATATCTACGGATCTAGTTTATTGGAAATATTTAAAGGTTGTGTTGAGATAGGCAGCTGTGATACATTAACTGGAACAACTCAAACACCTAACCTCACTGAACCTATTATTAAAGTACAGCAGTGTCCCACCTCTTTCCCCCTTCTCTCATGAAACTATTCACAACAGCCGATCTACAAGCTCACTATGTGAGCTTGCAGATCTGCTGTTTTGGCTAATGTTCCACCCAGAATATGGATGCTGGGGTTCAAGTACGTGGTTAATTGATCTCTGTCAAACTACTATAAAAACATGAATGGAGAAAGAAAATCAACAAAAAAAAGAACCAACCATATAAAGTGATGACAGTGAGTGACACGGTGTTGTAAGCTACGTATATGGGGAGTTCATATCTTTGGCCGAGTGAAGGAGGGAGACTCAGAGGGAGAAAGAAAGCACGGGTCAGATGCTCCACGTTTCTCCCTCCTGAAAGCTGCGAGCGCCTGAGGTGTTATCCATCCCATTAGCCAGCCTCCTGCTCTGACCCACTTGTGAGAGTCTACTCCAGTCCCACGCAAATGTCATTAGCAATCGGCCCGTACACGGCCAGCTTTCATCATCCCTGCTGGGTGCCGGCCTCCCAGTTCTGATTGGCGGCGACTTGGGGTTCTTCTGAGCTAACCGCCTTGTTGTGCAGAATATTGAATGCCCAGTTGCCCACCAGGAAAGACATGCTCTGATGCACCTCACAGGAGCGTGTACATGTTGACTCCATGCGCTTCAACAAGGCATGTGTCCACTCCCACAACTTAAGTTGCATGCCTTTCCCGGTGGGCATGTAGAATTTGGCACCACACCTGCCTTGCAGTCTGATTGGCAGCCACTTGGGTTACTTCCGAGCTAGCGAAGGCTGCATATACTCCCATATATAGCTCCCATTCAGCTCCCCCTGACCCATTTGTAGCCTATTCGCATTCTCAGCCATTTGTAGCAGGCCTGTTCCTCCTCTCTGACTCTCACGGGCGCATATGTTTGTCCGACGTACTAACAGTCCGACATGCAACAGTCCGACACATGCGTGGCTGGTTAAGACACATGCGTGGCCGGTTAAGACATGCGTTGCCGGTTAAGACACATATGTGGCTGGTTAAGACATGCGTTGCCAGTTAAGACTCACGTGGCTTTCCTGTGAGGTTAGGGTTAGGCTAGGCTTTGGGGTAGGGTGTCGGACTTATGCCTGTTGGACTGTTAGTACGTCGGACCAAACGCATGAACCCCTGACTAACGCCCTTCTACTCTTCAGCAGCACTTTGAAACTGTCATTCGGAGGATCAGGCCCTTCCTCACCAAGGAGTCTGTCCTGCTCCTCATCCAAGCCTCGGTTATCTCCAGGCTGTACTACTGCAAGTCCCTCCTTGCTGGTCTGCCGGCATGCGCTGTCAAACCCCTACAACTGATCGAAAATGCTGTGGCATGTGTTCTCCAAACATGTTCACGTCTCCCCCTGCTGTACCCCTTCTGTCTCTTCTGGTTGCTGCCTGCATCCAATTCCAAGGTAAATCAAGGACATGGCGTCCACTTACTTACCTTCAGACATGATCCACACCTTCACGGACACTTAACAGTAGGTCAGCTAAAACGTGACGTCTGTCTTTCCTGTCCTTTCCTGACACGGGCCAACGCTCCAAGTCTCCTAGACTCTGGAGAGTTTTCTCCCTTCAGTCTACCAAGCTGTGGAATGAGGGGGTCATTTGCCACCACATTGTGAAAGCTCCTCTACCTCACCCCCTAGCACTACTCATTCCTTGTATCACTTATTTTTCCCTATTTTGATGCTAGTTATACCATGATGTTGGTTATTTGTTCGCCTGTCCTGCATCTTGTTTAGAGCATAGTATGGTGTTTAGATATATATTATTTTGAAGGCCCACGGGAGCCAATATGTGAACCGGATGTAAACAAACGTGTGTGGAGTGACGGACAATCATCTGTTCTTTCACCCGAAAAATAAATGTTGTAACCGCGTTCTTTAGTTATGGGCCGTTGAATAAAGCTTGTTTTGACCGAAAACACGATCTGGGAAAAGAATCTGAGATCTTTTTGTAAATCTGTTTACATCGAGGTGGATGGAGACAGAGTTATCACTTGCGGTTCATTTCATTTCATTTCGGTCTCCTAGCAATCTAGAACTATTCATACGTTGGCGAAGAGAGATAATTAGCATACAATCACTGAAAACAGTTATGATTATGACGTCTGGGGATGTTAATTGTTTTCTTTGTACTTGACCAATTATACCCTTTTTGTTGACTAGGGATCTTCATGCCACTTAAGTTGATCTGCACTTTGTAAGTCACTCTGGATAAGTGTGTGTGTGTGTGTGTGTGTGTGTGTGTGTGTGTGTGTGTGTGTGTGTGTGTGTGTGTGTGTGTGTGTGTGTGTGTGTGTGTGTGTGTGCATGGACTTGTATTATTACTGTGCTGATGTTGATTTTATTGCAATGAATCCCGCTCCACAACCTTTCTCGCCCTACAATGCAATTCCTTTCCAGAACTCTCTCTCTCTCTCATGCCCTGTCACACACAGCATATGAAATTACAAACAGCACTCAATCAATACCAGAATCTCAATGTAATCTTGGGGGCATTTATCAGATTCATTTATGTGAAAGCAGAGTAGAGAACTATACAATTCCATCGGGGCAGCCCTCCCTCCGATCACATTCGTCTTCAAGGCTCAATGATCCATATTTATTACGAGTTGCTGTTATGAATGTAATCAACAGACATGATTATTGATCTCACGCTATTGGCTCCCATACGTGTGTTTCTATGGGTCTTAATCCGGAGGCCCTCAGCCATGCAATTGTAAAAGGTGTTATGGGGAAGACTCTGCCACAGTTTGAATCTGTTCTACTTTAGAGTCAACTCACGAAGTCTGACTCAGTCACCTTACAAGACAGTAGGCACCATAGATGCCCACCTTTCAGCATTCATCCCTCTTATACATTCTCTGTCTTGGGTATAAATTAAAGGACCACTTCACCACTTTTCAACCTATCTTCATATAATAGGTCCTCACTAATAATCATGATAAAATGGCATGATCTTTTTCTACTCAGTCTGTATCTCATAGGAGGGCTGTGGGCAGTTTACAAACCGTCTTCCAGTGACATCATTATTAGGCAGATTATTTTTTAAACAAGATTTTTTTACAAAAATGTAAAATTATCGTGAGAAAGATGGCTTCCATTTTCGCATTGCAACTTTTCAGGACTAGAAAGCCTGCAGTTTTTATTGGCTTATATTCCCCATCGACTGGAAGACGGTTTCTGAACTGCCCACAGCCCTCCTATGAGACACAGACCGAGTAGAAACAAATTGTGCCATTTTTTCTAGATTATTAGTGAGGACCTATTATATGAAGATAGGTTGAAAAGTGGTGAAGTGGTCCTTTAATAGCTCAGAAAGCATGCAGTGAAAAGGGGGACTACAGTATGATCTATTGAGTCTTTACATAATGGTAATGGCTGCCATATTGTAGTAGGGAGAATATTATATATGTATGCTTTTCTGACCCACTTACTCAAGGTTAAGCACCTGCAATGCATAGGCCTGTACAAATATTTCTCAGTTTATTTTGTCTGGAGAATATACAGTATGTCAGTTCTGACTGGGAGCCATAGTGTCATGATCTATTGATCTTGGCCTGCCCTCCCTCCCCTTTCCAGCCCATGTTTTGCCCTGTTGTGACTGCCCTTGCCCACTGTGTCTCCTCTCTTGAGCTCTTCCCTCCCTCCCCTCTCCTCTGTGGACATTGATTGAGAGACTGGTTCCACCTGGGTTTCCCATCGGTGACTGTTTGTGTTAATTAAGACTGTGGGTATTTAATGATCCGCTCGTAATTCCAACGGCGCATTAGTCAGACAACGTGGCTTTGCGTGTGGTTAGGGACAGGGTTAGTAATGGGTCGAGTCGGATCAACGCGTCATCGCCGTCAGAATAATGACTCTGACCAGGATATCTATGGGTCTGAGGATATTTATGGGTGTTTGTTAGAATTGCCTGTTTGTTTATCAATGTTTCCTGGGAGTTCGTTCTTGTTAGTGTGGGTACCGTAGTTGCCGTTTTGATCCCTCTGTGAAGTTGTACTTATGTTTTAGTTTTATTAAGAAAAGTTTGGTTTCTTGTGTGTTCCTGCATTTTGGGTCAGGGCCGGATCTACCATATGGGCACTTTGGGCACGTGCCCAGGGGCCCTTGGGCACCAGGGGCCAATATAACGTCATAAAACTGGCCCAAAACGGCTACAAAACAGCAAAAAAGTTGGGTGCGCGTGAAGGGGGGCCCTTCGAGCTTCAGTGCCCAGGGGCCCTCAGAGGTGTTAATCCGGCCCTGTTTTGGGTCCTGCACTCCTCTTCCTCAGGCTTATCCTGACACATACTGTAGTCCACATTCAAATAATGACACCTTAAAAACACGTCCAGGAAGCACGTCTTTGATCCTACCTTTTGCACGCAGCCATGACAAATACTTTAGATGTTTAGCTGATACTGACAGTATGACTTTAGGTTTAGGCGAGGCTTGGTTTTAGCAATATTACACTTGAGGGTGTGTGTTACTGTCTTTAATGGCACGCTTGTGTTGCTGCAAGTTCTGTAAACAAGAAGTGCCATTTAGTAACGCACACCCAAGTATAATATTGCGATTATACAACAGTTACCCTTAAAACTAAGATAGTCGCCAAAAATCATAATGTTTTAAGCCACTACGACCACAAATGTCCCAAGAAACTAGCTAGCCTAGCCACCGAGTCTGCTGCGCTCTGGGAGAACAACACGGCTGAATTATTTGTTTTAATTAGGTGTTCCATAATGCTGGTTTGAAGCACGGCTAGAAGGCTGTTTCAACCAATTAGATTGCTTCCTCGAAAGACCTGTTGTGTAATAGACTGTAGACCGCTAAATGTGAGTTCCCTCTACAGCCTCTGAGGTTCACACAGCTGGGTCTACTCTGCCAATCACAGCAGGAGGCTAGTGGCAGTCTCTTATCATGTTGCTCTCCCCATGGATGCTTGGGAAGCCTGCAGGCTCGTATGCTTTTTGAGGAAGTGCTCCGTAGTGTGGTACTGGCCATGGAACGTAGTAAGGAAATGGCCTTTTATTCCCCTCAGCTAAATTTGATTTACTGTTCTTCCTTAAAACAGTGGCACTCTGTGAAAGATGGTGCTGTTTCCATAGCGAATCCCAAGGGCATTTAGATAGATCATACTGGAGAGTAATCAGACATTGAACATGCTGGAGAAAAGCCAAGAGTGAAGGTAGAGCTGAAACCAAAGCTGTTATTCTTACATGCCGCGTTAACGGTCGTCCTCCAGACAAGACAAAACCACTGCAAGGTGTTAAAGGCAATACGTTCTTATTGAATCTTGTCTTGTCCAGTTTAAAATCATTTACCAAGTTGGTGCCTGAATGAGTGGCAGCCTGTTTCAGGAGCTTATCTTAAACCAATCATGATCTATTTGAAATAGAAGAGTATGTCGGTATTCGTTACAACTGGACCCCACACGGCAACATCCTGAGGGAGAATTTAACTTGCTTAAAAATGTTAAATTACATTATTGCAATGTACAGTCCGCTTATTTCCACCTATGTGTCTATGCTCTTCAGTTTGCCCCAAGAAATTACAATTTCATTCTTGTGTGCGTGCGTAAGAAGGGAATCCTCAGGAATTATCACAAAAGAGAGGACAGGCATGGAATAGGTGCAGTGTGGGTAATTATCCATGTGTAAAAAAGAACATATGGATACAGTGATAGCAATTATAACAACTGATTCACAACAGTATGAGTAGTAATAAATAAGAACACAATAAGGGATATCAAAGGGTCAGATGCTATAGTATAAAATATCAGAGTCAGACTACAGCTACAGTATAAACTAAACCCCTTTTCAGTGGCCTCCACCAGTGTTCTTTCTAAGATGGACGCTGGATGGTCAAATTGTGGACCTGTGTGAGAAAACATTAAATCCTCAAAGTTTTGTACAATTACGAGAAGCTTAATTGCCAATTACTTTGTTTTGTAATCCTAAAATAACTTAATGGGTTCATTTAACGGGGCTCAGTGAGCGTGATGGAATATGTTAATTGGTTTTTCTTCTATAATCCATTCTGACCGGGCACCCATTTTGGTGTTGGCATCATGTTATGCTTTAGCTATTGAAAAATAGCAGATCTACAAGCTCATATCGCGCCACCGAGTGGCGCGATACGAGCTTGTAGGTCTGCCATTTTTGAAAAAATCGAAGAACGACTGACATTTTTAGAATCTGATCTCAGGTCAGAATGGGTTCATCAGACCAGTGTGTGTCCGGCGGAAACCTCGTATGAATCTGATCTCAGGTCAGAATGGGATAAGGGGTGCAAAAATCAAGGTGTGCTTGTGATGTGAGCAGGCTCCGTAGATATATCATGGCATTGTTTCAGAACGGTGAAGACACCTATTGGTCTTTTACCACGTATAGTTTACAACCTTCAACATGAAGAGAATGATATGCCAGATTCTATCTTTCAGGGACTTCCTATATTTTATTTAACTCCGGCAGATTTTGTGGCAGAAATTCAAGCCATATAATCAAATCGACCAGCTTGAATTGAATTGAATTGAATTGAATTGAATTGAATTTTCCCATTGCCTTTACTGGGAATATGCGGAAAAGATCATCATCGGGCATGGTGTTGTTCCATTTTCCAAGAGATATCTTGAATAATAATAATTTAATATAAACATGGTATACGGACAAGCCATATAGAGTCGAAGGTCGAAACGTGTCCGTCTACTTGTTACTATATCCTATTGGGGAAACTCACCGAATGATAAGAAACGGTCTGCTCACTCCTCATGCTTTGAAGGAAGCATGAGTCAGTTTGGGGCTCTCCCCATGTTGGCAGAGGGAGAGTAGCGCCCAGGATTACAGTTTAGGCAATTGGCACCGGGTGAGGATCCCACATTTCAATGTATTTCAGCACAATCATTTCCGTGCTGTCCGCCAGGAAATGTGTGTGCACCTGACAGGTTGCACACACAGAGAGTATAGTCACCAGACTAGCAACCAGCAACCTCCCCCCTCCGAATGGTGACAGTGACACTTTGACGAAACAATGCACCTATCATCAAGGGCAAAAATATGTTTTCTAAAAGCGTTTTGTAGTTTTCTGTTAGTTTGTCCAGCTATGAAAGTGGATGTCTCACTCCACTTCTAACAAGGTCAGAGCTGTCAGGCAAGAGCAAGGCTGGCGTGGTGATATACTTAGGTCAGAAGGCAAAGCTATCCCTCACACACGCACACACGGAGCGGACTGGAGAGATGGAGGGAGGGACGGCATGAGACAGAGAAATGAACAGAGATTGGACCGGGGGGGGGGGGGGGGGGTGTTGAGATTAAGTCAGACCAGGAAGGAGAAGTAGGAGCGAGGAAGAGGCCAGCCAGAGATAATGGTGAACTGGAGCAGAGAGAGAGAGGAGGAGGCTCGCTGCCCTCGCCTAAAGCTGTGTTGATATGACAGCGTTCTGAAGCCTAATCTGGGGCCAACTCATTCCACTGATAAATGCTGTGGCTTCACCAGCCTTCACAATGAGGGATGCATGAGTCTCTCTCTCTCTCTCTCTCTCTCTCTCTCTCTCTCTCTCTCTCTAAAACCCCCTACTCTACATCTACCTTTGACTTTCTTTCACTTCTTCTCCTTTCTTCAGACTGTACAATTAGTTTTAAAAAATAAATAATTAAAAGAGCCAATTAACTCCTGTGTGCTACTACTGTAGGCTATACATGCACAATACCCCATGCTGTTCATGGAAGACCTTTATCTTTGTGACATTCAGTGCAATTCAGCTATGTTGATATCAGCCTGTAGTGCTCGCAAAACCCTCAGATATGCCGGTAATTATCGCCACCGTGTTTCACTGGATGTACTTGGCTAATGGGTAATAAATAAAACCAATTAAGTTTATGATAATGGCATGATAATTAGACAGTGATTAGTCACTTACCGCATGACCACTTTGGTATTTCAATGGAGTGGAGTGCAGCGATAGAGGCGGGCTATAGCAAAGAAGAAGAGTGAATCTAAGAGGAAGATGGAGGGAGAGAGACATTACAGCAAGAACATCAAAACCCACCCACCTGCCTTCTGGGATCTGTGTGGCTTGTGGACGACTACTCGGTTTGTGCGTATACACTGTCATTGTGCAATGCCCCATATCTATGCTAGCAAAAATAACGAGGCAATCAATTAAGTTAACCATGCAATTAAGTTAATTAATTACTTGCATACCCAGGAGTTTCCTCGGGGTTGCACAGTGGAACAGTACCAGACAGACCAGTGATTTGATTAGCGTGTCACTTATGCCAATTGAGGCTGTGTGAAGTGTGAAAGCCTGTGTTGTGACGTTCTGCTGGTTCTCATGCCTCCAAATGAGTAGCATAATGTTTCTTGTACCACACAGCACCAGTGAGGGTGTTGTCTGCCAAGGGAAATGCTTTGATGATGTGTGTTTGAGCCTTTTGCTGCTTACTTAAGTACAGCAAACACGAACTACATTGTTTAGAGAGAGTGAGAACAGCAGAATAGACGTGTGTATATATGTGCATACTGTATACAATAGAAGTCTTATCCATTCTTTGAAAATGCTCGAGTTCCATTGAAGTGTGGCTGTGGCAGCAAGGATCAAACGTATACCACCTACATTACACAGTTTTCTGGAGAGGGGTCTTTTTATTGCTATAGTATACAGCCTTGATCTATGATCTAAGCTTGTTATGTCATCGGACTGTCACAGAATTCATTATGTTAAGATGTGCAATCCTGTCAAGAACCGTCAAATATACCACATAAAATAAGACGGTTATTCATAGCTAACTGGCAGGCAGACTGCATATACCCTGCAGACCGCATGTCCTGTCTGTTCTCGGTTTCATCTCTCTAGTGGTTTCATTGTAATTACTCTGTAATTTGTACATTATTACATTGTGCCATTGGGACATTCTGTGTTGTTCCGCTGAATGTGCTGTACAAGTTGGACTCCACTCCTTAGAAAAATACAGCTTTTCGCGAATGAATGTTCAGGCAAATTCAGACTCATTCAACAGCCTTTGACCTGTCTATATTTCCACTGCTGTGCTCTTTGTAGTCTGCACTGCGGTGGCTACCAAATGCAAAAGAGAAAAGTGGAGACCTCGCAAAGTAGCTATTAATATTTAACATGACTGAAAATGTTAAACAATTCAGTAACTGTTTTTCTCTCCATTGCTTCCTTGTATAGATAGATAGATAGATAGATAGATAGATAGATAGATAGTTGTATTGGGGGAATTTCAGTCGCCCAGAGGCAGGCAGGCAGCACAGCAGTTAAGAGTTACAGGTACAGAGAAGGAAAGCGCTGACGTACAGCGTACACATAAGAAATCACACTTGTGTGAAGTGAGGGGCACTCTTATACATCATCACATTCCGTGCTCCGCCAATCAAATCATCACATTCCGTGGTACACACAAACACACAAAGCTGGGCATAGGAGGGGCTAGCGCCCCTCAATAAAAAGGCCTGAAAAACAATAAGAAACATCAGTACAGAACAGCAGTTATACAATACAATATACACCCACACCTACCTCATACAGTGTCCTCACTGTATCCCACTGACTGTATAAACACATAGTGTCATTTCAAATAATCAAATAAAGTACCCTAAGCATGTAATTAGAACTGCACCTTTAAGAGATTCAGAAAGTGGCCTTCAAATCCATCGTAGATTCCTTGACGCCTGAGAGTGCATCAGAGTTGTCAGACCAGTCCAATGACCAATCAGGTACACTCCTATAAACGTGTGTGATTAGAGTGCCATATTTCTTGCAAATAAAGCAATTATTCATTATGGCATTTTATCAGGCAATGATCAATTGATTCCAAACATCCCACTTGTGGCTCCTGCTACTCGTTATGTGACTCATGAAGTATTTTGAATGAATCAGTTATTTATACTTTGAACAAACTATCATTGCTGAAGGTAGACTATCTCTTTACACACTTTTATAATCTATGTGTTGTGTTGTATTGTTGTCCACCCTGACAGGGCCATACCTACACTACTCTTGAACTGGTCGTCTCAGTTCAAGAGAACACACACACACACGCACGCACGCACGCACACACACACACACACACACACACACACACACACACACACACACACACACAGACACACACTCTCTCTCTCTTTGCCTGGAGCCTGCACCTGGGCCCTAATAGTGCAGGTGAGGGGAGTGGAGAAAATGTATGTTCCCCTGAGTAAACTGGGGAAGCTCGCCCATCACTCACTTACCCATGGCATCTATTTTTACACATGCCCACACGGAAATACAAACCAAATGCACATACCGGTACACAGACCAATTCTTTAACGAGCTCCCATGGGTTGGAATGTAAGGTGGGTTCAGACATGGTACACACTCAATGATCGTAATCAAGGCCACACACACTGTAATGTATAGCATACACAACAGACAAGTGTTTACAACTGTACATTGACTGCATTCTATACCATCACACACGCACGCACGCGCACACGCAAACACACACACACACACACACACACACACACACATCATGACTTCCCTTGTAGTTCTGCCTAGATTCGTATCATTGTATTCCATGTAGATAATGTACAATATCTTGGCGAGAACTGCATATTCTCTTGATGGTAGCTCATAAGCTACTGTATCGTCTGTGGGTGTGTGACTCACTCGACAAGCATCTATTCAGCTATGTGTGTATACAGTAAGTATACACACATACTGTATATTTGTTTTTAACAACAAAATTATCTTGATTCATATTTGATCAGCACTGCCTAAACTTTGATTGGAGTTTCATAAGTCGTGTTGTGCCGGAAGCTCATGGCTATTTAATAATGATAATAATAATAATAATAATAATAAAACTTAAACATTAAAAAACAAGAGCAGTAATGCAATACAGTGAGGACATGAATAACAAAAAAAATAAAAGATCAATTAAAAGCAAGAGTGTAGAAGTAAGCTGTGCTTTAAAAATGTCTACAGAGGCTGCCTGTCGAAGGTACAGTGGGAGTTTGTTCCACGCCGTCTGCCCGTAGAAGCAAAAAGCTGCTTCCCCGTATTTTTTTGTTGCCATTTTTTTAGGCAAAGCGAGCAGGCCAGCAGTGGAAGACCTTAGGGAGCGGTTTGGGACATATTTAGGCAGGCAGTCATGTAGGTAGGAAGGTGCGAGACCATTGCAAGCTTTATAAACAAGTAAAATAATTTTAAAATCAATCCTAAAAACAACCGGAAGCCAGTGCAGTGAAGCCAAAACTGGAGTAATATGTTCTCTCATCTTAGTTCTAGTTAAAACTCTGGCTGCTGCATTTATTTAATATAGCAGAAGCCATGGAATCATGTTTAAGTCTATAAAATCTGTTGTATTATTTTGTCAAGTAGTCGTGTAATATGTGGGATAATGAATGATTGAGAAATGACCCCTTCAAGATGATTCAAGAGCCCTCTGCTTGGCGTTGGGGTCCTGCATCACCCTGTCAGTGTTTTTCTCAATAACGACCGCCGCGCTGTTCAGTGTTCATTATCCCTTACTTATCCCATTCTGACCTGAGATCAGATTCATACGACGTTTCCACTGGACACACACTGGTCTGATGAACCCATTCTGACCTGAGATCAGATTCTAAAAATGTCAGTCGTTCTTCGATTTAAAAAAAAATAGCAGACCTACAAGCTCGTATCGCGCCACTCGGTGGCGCGATATGAGCTTGTAGATCTGCTATTTTTAAATAGCTAAAGCATAACATGATGCCGACACCAAAATGGGTGCCCGGTCAGAATGGGTTATAAGCCCTGAAGTATCATTGAGCAGTGTGCTATCATTTACTGTACATCCATTTCTGATTTGACATCCACGCCTCTGCCCAGACATGAATCACAACCCAACCTAATGGCAGAGACTGGTATGGCAATCGAGTTAAGTGTATTATCGGCAAGTAATGGATGCTTCGGTGTACAGTTCAGTACATGTTCCCAGACATCTGGGAGTTTTACCCTCTAAAAAGGAAAATGTATTGGTGCTGTGGTATTTTCATCTTGAATGTACATTGAATGCCTTACGTTCCATAATTGCAGTTAAATGGCCGGAATGTGGGTGACAATGGCAGGTACAACTTGAAGGTGCCTAGTTTGATACCCTCCTTCTTCCTGACGAAGTGTCCTTGAGCAAGACACCGACAAGACACCAACTACTCCTGATGTGCAGGTTGGTGCCTTGCGCATTGATAATAGCAGATCTACAAGTTCATGATGCAACACGTGAGCTTGTAGATCGGCTATTATCGGCACAATGTGCAACCAAGAATATGTGAATGTACAGTAACTCATGTGTTGTAAAGACCTTTGAGTAATTGTGAGGCAAGAAAAACTGCTAAAAGTTTTGAGCTTTACTCACTGTTACTTTAGTTCACTCAACTGTTAATATGGCGTTATGTCATGGTCTGTGTGCTTTTAAACTATAAATGTGTTCTGCACTTCAGCACATCTTAACTGGCCTTAAGTTAAATCCTTAACGTTTTTTTAATATATATTCTGAATTAAACTCGCTATGGTGGCTGAAATGCCTGCAGACACATAACAGACATGCAGGTGTACACACACGTGCGCACACACACACACGCACACGCACACACACACAGATCTAAACTGGGGCATGCAGGGCCTGGGAGGGAGATCTAAGCAGGACAGACGGAAGCCAAATGGAGAGGTGGAGAGGCTAGAGGGTGTGTGCGCGGTGTGGTTGTGTGTGGTTTGGAAGTCGTGGGGGGGGGGGGGGGGGGGGGGAATGGGGGAATAAAACATAGAAAATTGGAAGAGATACGGCAAAGAGGGAAATGAGAAGGGAGAGAAAGGGAGCAAAGGTTTTGCAGCCCCTTCAGCTGTGGAACACCTTGAACTCAACAGTTTCTTAATCTCTCTGCTTTCAGAGGCATTCATCTTGATTCCTCTGTAGCCGTATAGCCAGACAGAGTTCCCCTCAAGCTTTTTTTACCTCGGACCCAAATGTTGCCTCCTGTGTGAAGTAAAACCACCCAGTATATTTGATGACGCACGGGTTTCAAAGTTCACTCTGTGACCCTTTACCTGTATTCATATTGCAAGTTTGATTTAGTAACCACATTTGACAGGAAACGCCAAACTATAAAAAGTGGTATATAGGGTTATGGTTAGTTATACCAGATTTAAAAGTTTATTGTTATAGCATAACCTTACACATACATTGCACAGAAATGTCATGTCCAACCGTGTCATTGGGTGGCCACAAAATGAATACTTATTCATATTAATGTCAATGTAATCTTAATTAATATAATCTTAGGTAATATTTAAAAAGGTGTGAAACGTGTGTCCTAAGCATTAGGACCTTTGCTCGTATAACTTCCATTCCTGTCTTCTTGACAGAAACTGTGAGCTCCAGATTATCACGTCAAAAGTTAGTCATGAAGGGCCTCTGTGCTTTACATACAGAGGCGTTGCTCATCCTGGAGCGTGGCCTGCTCTGCAGCGACATTTGCGGCCTCGGCTTCTAATCTGAAAGTGTATTACAGAAGTCAAACAAGAGTGTTTGCTTATAGTCCAGCACTTGGTCCCTTTTGGCTGATCTTAATGGCACATCTTTAATAAATATTTATAGGAGGGCATTGGGGCATATTAAAAAAACATGACTTTGAGACATGCCATGATTGCTTTAATCCCACCGAGATAGGGATCTATGTGGGGTTAGGGAAGGAAGGGGGGAAATAAGGCAAGGGCGCTCATTTGTTTGGCAACGGCAAATCAACAAATGACTTTGGCAAGGACACGCATGATAGGCATGGAGTTTAGCCCATTCTGACCTGAGATCAGATTCATACGAGGTTTCCGCCGGACACACACTGGTCTGATGAACCCATTCTGACCTGAGATCAGATTCTAAAAATGTCAGTCGCTCTTCGATTTTTCAAAAATAGCAGACCTACAAGCTCGTATCGCGCCACTCGGTGGCGCGATATGAGCTTGTAGATCTGCTATTTTTCAATAGCTAAAGCATAACATGATGCTAATACCAAAATGGGTGCCCGGTCAGAATGGGTTAGAGAGCTAGAGCATTGAGGTTTGATTAAGTAATCAGTTGGTTAAATGCTCTTATCTGTGTGGTTGGAATATTTTACCAGCAGCACCTGCATATCAATGTAATCACAATACCAAAAAAAAAGCAATATTGTGCTATAGCCTGTACCACCTAACGTATGCTCGGAATTGGTTTGGCAAAATGATGAGGCAATCAGAATTACATCAGCATTAGAATACATTTGATAACCTTATTCATAAATAATCCTCATAGCACATTTATTGGATTAGCTCTCTGACCAATTGATGAAATATTACACCATAAGACATAGAATGGTGGTCATATGCTGTGGGGGCTGTTTCACAGCAAGATGGAACGTCAGAACCTCTGAAATTGAAAATATTTTTTTATGACTTTAAAAAACCCTCTTTTAAACTCTATGGGAATGTACACTATTATTGTACTTCATATCATATCATAATGCTTGTATAACAGGCATGTAATGCTGATTTAAACAATGAAAGGATGGTTTGAAAGTATATCTTTATACAAAAGTTTCTTCTCACTTGCCATTTCAGTACTGTAGACTATACGTATGTCCTCCCAGACATCCCCAAGCAGCGCTTGTGAGGATTTATGGAGTCTTAAGTCGTTTTGGTTTGACAGTGAGCCCCAGTGGTACTGGCATGGAACTCATTTCAAATGGAACTGGCCTCCTCTGTTGTCACTTCCTAGCCGAGGTTCTATTATTTGCCCCACATTCTTCCAAAGAACAACTTTCCATGGAATCTTCCATTCACCCTTTAGGCCTCATACGGATATTCCTTTGTGCGTACGTGCGTGCGTGCGTGCGTGCGTGCGTGCATGTCAGTATCTTTTTTTTTTTTTTTTTTTTTTTTTGCGGCTTACGCCTTTTATTGATGTTTGAAGGGACAGACAGTAGGCTGACAGGAAACGGGAGAGAGATGGGGGGATGACATGCAGTAAAGGCCGTGTCGGGTCCGGGAGTCGAACCCGCGGCACACTGCGACTGGATTACCAGTCCGGTGCCCAGACCGTTACGCTACGGCCTGGGCCGTGCATGTCAGTATTAAGCTTGTCATTTATTTTCCCAATGGATGTTTCTCTGTAAACTTGAGTGAGGCAGGGGCCTCTATTTGGATAATGTAAAGTAGCCTACGTTTATTTATAATATGTTTATGTTTACTCCGTGAGATGAAGTACAGTATACTGTAAGTAAAGACTGTAAAATAATGGATTAAACCCTCCAGCAGGTAAAGGTCTTGTCACCAGGCAGACTTTAGGGATATTAATTACACATGATATACAGTATCGGCTACAGATTACATTTTTAACAATTTATGTATACAACATTATAATGGATTTACTCTAAACAGTGTGATTACTTTCAGTGGGATTGATTAAAAGGTTCCCAACTCTATACTCTATAATGTAGTGGTTCTCAACTCTGGCGCTGGTGGCCCTGCCTAGCCCATTCTGACCTGAGATCAGATTCATACGAGGTTTCCGCCGGAGACACACTGGTCTGATGAACCCATTCTGACCTGAGATCAGATTCTAAAAATGTCAGTCGTTCTTCGATTTTTCAAAAAATAGCAGACCTACAAGCTCGTATCGCGCCACTCGGTGGCGCGATATGAGCTTGTAGATCTGCTATTTTTAAATAGCTAAAGCATAACATGATGCCGACACCAAAATGGGTGCCCTTTCAGAATGGGCTAGACTACATTAGTTTTCTATTCTCATTATATAGGGGACATGCATTTGGATTCAGTATTTTCTTAAGTAAATTAAACTTTTTAACCAAAGTTGCTGAAAACTGACACTTGAAGGCATTCTGAAGGAACCTCCTGTCTTTATAAATAACATTCAGCCATTGATCACGTCTGTCCCTATCAACTTACATGCCGCGTTCACACACGTGTTTGTGCAGCTCCGCCCACAAAGGTTGTACTATGATAATGAGGGGGAGGTTTATGGGTGGGATTGATTTTAGTACATCAGTAAATCACTGTTTTTTGATTGGCACATGGTTTCAGCCTCCAGGAAGAAACTCAAAATACAAAGGGAAGACATCATTGCACAGAATAACCACAGCAGGGGGTCTAAGGCGCCGTTCACACCTGAGAGACAGCTGTCTCCTCGGTGTCTCTTCTGTGTGTCGCACGGCTCGCAATGCGTTTTCAATGGGAGTCACATGGTTTGAAGAGGCTGTCTTCTGCCCTCCTCCCCGCCATGAAACAAGCTTGTCTCGTCAAACCAGACGACTCCCATTGAAAATGCATTGCGAGCCGTGCGACACACAGAAGAGACACCGAGGAGACAGCTGTCTCTCAGGTGTGAACGGCGCCTTATGAAGTATACTGTCACCTCATAAAACAGAAAAAATATAAAGATCATGGCACCACCTACCCTAGGGGACACCGGGAGAACATGCAAACTCCACACAGAAAGGCCCTTTCGCCAACCCAGCCTTGGGTATTGTCGTAAACTCTAAGTACTGAACCCTCGTCTGGTTTGACAGACAGGTGGTGTGTGCCGGCTGGGTGGTGTGTGACAATCTGGTTGAAGTATACCTTAGTACGGCGACAGCGGCGGCGGGCCCGGGAGAACAATAACGCGACACGAGACAGTATCACGCTAAAGGTTCACAAAGTTTATTACACACACAGGAACATATATAGTGCTGGATCCCAACTGACGTGACCACAAGATATCAGACATAATAACGTGCCTACTGCAGCAAGGCTGACCTTGCTGTCACCGAGATGACTCTCGTAGCCTAACTATTCAAGTATGCTACAGTTCAGGCAGTACACAATACATAACAAGTACACTGTGACACAATAATACATATCAAGTACACTGTGCTCTCACGTACACAGCCATGGGCGATCAGATTATAACCGGTATGGGCACAGATGACGCGGAGGAGAGAACACGCCCACAGCGCCCCCAGAGGGAATCGAACCCAGGACCTTCTAGCTGTGAGGTCGACAGCACTACCGACTGTGCCGCCGTGCCCTTTAAGTTACGCTAATTCAGTCGTATAAATGTTTTGATCCTATCTAGTCGAAAGGCTACTCACATTAGCTTCGGATGGCTATTTGTTGTTAAGCCATAACACTGGACTGCGCCATCTTGATTTGTACGTGCACCCACACGCGCACGCTTTCAGACGTTTTTATCTCCAATTCCCCGTCCCAGGCGGCATTTCTGGTCAAAACAACGCTTATTTCACGGCGCATATAACACCAATAGGCAATATGCTCGACTTGCTCGTCCAGGTTTTTTAGGTTGAACCTCCAGACTTGTATCAGTTTTCACTTTACCTCTGGTGCCTATTGCTGAAGCCGTGTGTCAGTCATCAGTCAGTAGGCCACTATTCAATATTACTATTCAGTCTCCATGTCGATGGAATCTGGGATTTCGTGCCCAGCACAGATCTTGTGAAATGCACCTATAGGCAGACAGTGTTCAGTCGATCGCGCATAAATCAGCTCAGTGTGCTTTGACTCCTAAGCTGATTGACAACAGTGGCAGTCAAGGTGTTTTCATTGAGAGATATTCTGAAGTGTTTCCTGAGTTTCCCCTTTGAAGTAGATGGCTTCGGCGTGGCCATTAATCAAGTCATATCAATGAAACGTCTCAAAAGTTTGCCAAAGCTAAATGCAACTCATCCATCACCTTGCAGAAAGGCTTCATACGAAAGAGATGTAGACATTTTTCTTCTCGTTCCCTTGTCAGCACTGGATATGATCTTTATGCAAAGTTACCCATCCCCCCATTGATTAGTTGCTGAGGTCCAGGAAAAAAGTGAGAGAAGGGGTGACAGACAGCAGGGAGAGAGAGGAGTTGGAGAGAATGTAGATTGAGAGTGGGAAAGTAACGTTAGCTTGTATTTATAGCTGCATGTACGTGTCGTGCACCAAAAATAGCCCATCTACAAGCATTGCCCTTTCTGGATCAGGACCCATTTGAAAATCTTAAATGTGTTTCGCAGCCCACCCACCTGACTACTTAACATGGCAGCCGAATGGTTAAGTAGCCAGATGGGTGGGCCGTGTGTATTTTAGCATGATAAATCAATCAGTGTTCCGGCTTGCATCAATGAGACTAACATAGATTACTTTAGATTCCTATTTATCAATATCACAATGCAAACACATTTTAAGGTTAAAGAAAAAACAATGCATATACCATTAAAATAAATGTTATATTATCAATATAATCGTAGCGTTTATTTGCCAAGTATTTGGGGTCCCAATTGCAATATCCTCATGGTCACCAGTCGGCCCCATGGCCCACAGGTTTGGGAGTCGCTGGTGTGCTGTGCACAGAGAGGTGGCTATAACGAAAGAAAGGAGACACAGGGGAGTGAATGGAGACTGAGATACTTGCAGATAACATCACGGCGGTGTGATAGATTCCTGCCGAGGCTAAATTGGGCTCGCGGGCTGTGAGTGAGTCAGGCTAAGTCTGGATCTGACAGATGCAGGCGAGAGGAACACTAATCAATGACTAGTGAAGGGAGAGTGGACGTCTCTTGAATAGCCAGGAGATAAAGCCCCTCATTTGTGTGCGAGTCTCTCAAAAAGGCGCACGCCACAGTAATTGATAATTCCTTTGTATCAGATCCAAACATGGCATTTACCCCCTTGTCCAATTTGTAGGCAGAAGGCTGCGAGAGGTATTAGTCAGGCCATTATAACGGCACTGCAAGTTAAGGTTAGAAGCAGCTCCCTATCGCTGATAGCATGACCTGGGATAATCTTTTTCCCTCTGGCCCGGGTTGAGGGAAAGAAATATCCGCAGCTTCTGGTTAGGTTTTAGGTTTTACCACAAACTTATACGACTCACTGGCTGAGAGAGTTGTGGCGGGTGGGTGGGTGTGATGCAAGCCCCCAGTAAGGCTATCCAATGTTGAAGCTGCCACTACCTACTGGCAAAAAGTGGGACTGCAGAACGTTCATGGAGGTGGGCGCCCCCCACTTCACCACTTTTCAACCTATGTTCATATAATCAGTCCTCACTAGTAATGATCATAATAAAATAGCACAATTTGTTTATATACCTAGTCTGTGTCTCATGGGGGCTTTTGTTATGAGCACAGTGCTCACTCACATTAGCTCAGACCCCTTAGCTATCATTACAACCAGTTACATGTGCTCAGCGATGCGGTACAAACTCACAAATGATTTACAATTGTCGGATGTGCGACGGCTCACCATGGACAGCGCTCCGCCTTTTGAGATACAGCGCTTTGAAATGTGCGCAAGAATGTCTGGATTGAATGACCAGATGACAATTAGAGCAGCGGAAATGATATTAGTCTAATGCTGTCACTTAACACCAGATAGATAATGTGTGCACGCACGGTCGTACACGCTCTCGCGGTGTATTTGTCGTCTGCGTTCCTGTCAGTCCGTACTTATTTTGGACGTCAAAAACCGGGATGAAGTTGGTGTTGAAATAAGGCTTATAGGGTTAGGCATGTGTCAACTATGGAGACACATCGGACCAGTGGTCTGTTGCTCACTGACTATGATGACTCACACTATATACCGATAGTACTAGTACTTGACAGTAATGCTGATTATTGTGTATTGTGCATATCATCTTTTGCTCGATCTTTTAGGAAATCAGCTCGTAATAACATTACATAATCACAATTAACAAATTAGAAGAAATCTAACACTAAATTGAGTTAAAGGTATTTTGTGTTTTAAATTGATCCTGGCAAACGTCTTCAGGTCTGTGAAGAAGTGAATCCTCAGCAGTCAGCTGGGGTACTTTTATCTGAAGGATAGGAAGCAATTGGTGGACAAGTCTTTTTCCTTTTAGATATAAATGACCTGAGATTGTCTGTCTTTTTATATGCAGATGATTCTGCACTGCTGGTGTACCACAAAGATAAACCTATTGTAGAAACTACAGTGAGTCCAAAAGTAGGCCTATTAAATGTCAGCAGCCTGAGGTAAATGTCTGACAATACTGTAGGTCACTCCATATAAAGAAATGGATTTCACACTGTTGAGTCCCCTGGTTTTAAGGTTAAGGTTGGGGACGGCTTACAGTTAAGGACTCAGTTAATTTCATTGTGTTGGATAGGATTGCCTGGAGTGGGACAGCTATAGGCTCAAAGGGTGCTTTTGAGATATGTGTTTTTAACTATGCCTAAACGTTTAGCTGAGCATAATCATATGAGATGCAAACATGAAATATTTGTATATATATTTTTTTATTAAATCTGAGTTTTCATAAGGAATTAAAATTGAGCCCATACTCATTATGGGTCATTATGAGTGGGTCATTATGACCCATTAGGAGGCAATTTTGGTATGAGTGGTTGGCCATGAGTAATCGCCAACCACTCATACCACAGTTGCCTGCTTCCTGCTCACAAAAAAAAGCAAGCTTTTTGTCACCTTAATTGGCTCCAGGTATTCAGATGCAATAAATTCTGTAATAATGGCCCTGGCTAGAGACGAGTGAAGACATAGCCTGAAAGAGCCCTATGCTTTTCTGGGCAGAAAACAAACTAGCGCTGGTAACCGACGCAGACTTCCTATTGGTTCACCAACGTACAGTATGACAAAATTATTAACTAAAGATATCATGTAAAAATATAACATTTGTTGACCAGAAAAACCTCAACTCGACTCAACTTTTCATATAGCACATTTTACATGACCAGGTCAACCAAAGTGCTTTACAGGTTCAAAAGAAAACAATACAATATATACAGGCATTTAGAACATGAAAACAAGCATTTAGAAGAAATGAAAGCAAAACTAGAAAAAGTGCCCTTCCGGGCACAGGTCTCCACCAGGTTATCCACAGATCCGTGCAGTTAGAGGTAAAAACACTTTTCGGCCAGTTATAGCGCCACCTTGAGGCTGAGTTGAAATTGTTCATGTGGCATTTCGTCCTCGGCCTAGTGGGAATGTGGGTGCACAATTTCACGGAAATCACGCGATGTGTTCATGATTTGCAGCATTTTGTTTGAAACTGAGCACTCCTGTGAACTTTGGAAGCCAATCTTAACCAATCAGGATGGAGTCTGATAAATCTGAAAGACCCGTTTCGTTGAATGGCTCTAGAGAGACTGTGTACCAATTTGCGTGATGTTTGGACAAAATCTGTAGGTGTACTGTGCAAAAACTTGTTTTGCACAAAGCGGCCTCCTGGTGGCGCTATAACAGGCCGTTCTGGAAAGTTTGGGGCAGAGGTTCATGGTTGGCATCCAGGGAGTGTGTGTGCAAAATATGGCATCGAAAAACTTGTTTTGCACAAAGCGGCCTCCTGGTGGCGCTATAACAGGCCGTTCTGGAAAGTTTGGGGCAGAGGTTCATGGTTGGCATCCAGGGAGTGTGTGTGCAAAATATGGCATCGACCGGGTTAACGGTGGCCGAGATTAGCTGTTCACGGACACACGGACGGACGGACGGAGTGCAAAACATACTCTCCCCACATGCCTTCGGCCTGGTGGAGACAAATATACTATATAAGCAGACAATACAAAGGAGCAAACAAAGCAGACTATTGCACTAGTGAAGGGAACAGGGCTACCTCAACTGACATTAAAAGCCAGGGAGAAGAAGTGGGTCTTAAGCAAAGATTTAAAAGTTATTATGGACTGGGCAGCTCTGATGTGAAAGGGCCGCGAAGGCTCCATCACACTTGGATCTTTTGTTGGTCACTATCACATCTGATTTCTCAGGAATTCAATTTTTCAGAAGAACAATTAAATAAGCTGCAGTTCCAGGTCAAACTAATCAAATGATACCTCATTTTATAAAAATGATATACCACCATTCGATCACAGGGGTCGGGTCCGTTTTGCTTTGACAATATCTGATCCTAGCTCAATGTTCTAACAGAACCACAGTAGAAAGGAAAATACATCTACTAAGAGCAAATGAGCAAGATGGAATAGATTTAAATTTTTGATGACCATATTAAGGCTTCTCGGGATAAGCAGAGGATAAGTACAGTATACGAGAGTGGGGATGATTTACATTACCATTCCTCTGTCATTTTTCAAGAATACCTTTTTGGCTCTGAAATTGGATTATTGGACTGCCATTTAGCATGTCTCAGTACTTACTTTTTGTTTAGCTTTATGCATATTGCATATAGCGTAAGGTGCCAAGGAGAAAAAACATTTCAGATGAATGTATCCCTCAAACGACATCGCATGATCATTATGCCTAATTTTCCACCATCGTAGTAATGTAATTCATGTAATTCCAATGTAATCTACTCTATCCATTACTCAACACATCCTTTTACAGATTAAGTAACGAATAATGTAAGCCCCCGTACTGTAAGCGTGTAATGTACCTGGCAATACAATTATAATTTTTTAAGTGATCTCCCCAGCACTGCTTAACATACATAGAGAAAACTTAAGAAAAGAATGAAAAAAAAATAACACATCTAATTTCAAACAGTCTATATTATCAGTGTGACATCCAAAAGGACTTGGTAGGCGAATATTCCCATGTAAAGCTGACTGTGCATTTACGTGTGTTATTTGCTCTGAGCGGCTGTTTCCATGTGTGAGTCAGTGTTCTGTGGCCTGGCCTTAAGCAGTGAAAGTATAAAGTGCCGGGAGCTGGAAAGCGTAATGAAAATTGATTGATGATGATATGTAAATATACACAGTATAGATAAATGATAAAGAGGATTCGTGCGGCGTATTCCTCCAGAGGGAATCGTTCACTCCTCTCCTATGACAGAGACATATTAATCACCTCGGGGAGGGAGAGTTGACAGCATGATAGTTCCATGAATTAATAAAGCGCTCGCTCTATACAACAAAGCCTTCCGGTTAATTCGAATAAGGTCATAACTCAGACGCTTTTGTTTGTGGGAACTCACACGCATACACTACAGCACGCATGAACACACACACACACACACACACACACACACACACACACACACACACACACACACACACACACACACACACACACACAAACACTCTACAATTCTTGATGTCCTCAAGTATTGAAAGATGAGGTACATTCTGCAAACCGGGGACAATTTACTGGTGCTTACTTTTCAAGGGGCTGCTTTAGGGTTAGTGGTTTAAATTAAAGGGTAGTATAAGGTGAAAGCTGAGTCATGCGGTTGGAGAACTTATTGGGACTGGGGGGGCTAATTATAAGGCTATAGGTTCAGGAATTAATGTATTGGAGGACTCCTTTTTATACATGTTCATGACCTATTTATTTATTATGCACTCACGCAATTGTATCGTGCATATTAGTCATATATTATGCATATTTATTATTCATTTATTGCGACCACAGGTCACATTTACTATGAAATGGTACGTTTCCCGTCAGTCAGTCAGTCAGTCAGTAAGTAATGCAGAATTCATTCACGTTGATCTGACCACGCTTGCCCAGCAGTCTGCTGTCACCTAGGCGTGCACGTGACCCCGCCCTATACCCTTAGATCTCCATATATGGAGCTGACCTGTTCTGACATTCCATATGTTGATTTTATTATTTTATTTAACCTTTTATTTAACCAGTAAAAAGTAAAAACACATTGAGACTGCGTCTCTTTTTACAAGTGGGAACTGGCCAAGAGGCAGAAATAAAATGACACTTCAATACCACATCGTCAATGTTACATTTTGGACCGGCAAATACAACATCCATAATACACCTCAAAGTACCTATGCATAAATACAACAAGTCACCAAAGTCCTACTTTTTTAGTAGCAGGGCAAAATACACAATATACACGATCTGAACCGACATAATAAATATTTAGGCATGAACATATAGGCTAGTTACAGTACATATCCAAACATGTGCAAGTGTTGGACTGTGCATCTATAAGATGATCCTTTTGAAACTTCCCAAGGGAACTTTCAAAGCCAATTTTAGTCTGGACTAGATCGTTCCACGACCAAGGGCCAAAGAAGGCCAGACATTTTTTACCCCCCTCGGATTTGAATGCTGGTACTACACACCGCAGCCAAGCATTTGACCTGAGGTTTGAGGCCGTTTTGGACCAAGTCGAATTTGGATGAAAATGTACGACGGCAGGTCACCCAGAATGGTGACCTGGCCTGACCACATCAAACCCTGTACACTAAAGACACACAGATGCTCCATATATGGCCAGTACAAAATTCATATAATACAATATAGTACATGTAGTACAATAATCATAATAATAAGATATAATATAAATGTACTACTACACCCCCAATTTATAATTTAGGCTTTAAGCACACACACACACACACACACACACACACACACACACACACACACACACACACACACACACACACACACACACACACACACACACATAAGGTCATAACTCAGACGCTTTTGTTTGTGGGAACTCACACGTAAACAGCATGCATATACACACACACACACACACACACATTTCGATTTCTTTATTTGAATCCACAAATTACAATTAATTTTACAAGGAAACAAATATAACGCGGTTGACAGTTCATGTTCACTTAGGGATACACATGGCACCTCCTTCTCCACACAGATAAACTGCTGATGTATATTGAAATCACAAATTCACATTAAATATAGCCTATAGTATTAGTAATGTTAAACTAGACAGACTAAATATGTTTAAATAAACTAAAGTGGATCTTTGTATCTCTGCTCAAATGAGAGGAACAAACATGTCTGGACAGAGACAGGGGTCCCTGTATGTCAAATAGATCACAGCTGGTACTCTAGGGTAAATAGCTGTGGGCCTACTTTGAGCTTGCTCGACCACTACCTACTACCTTATTTAGACATGCATGGACCATTTGGGACAGTGGGGGTTAGGGGCCACCTTTTGGTCATGTCTCTTTGATCTCTTTGTCTTGACTTGTATTTAAACCTATTGAAATGTATCTACGGTGTGTTAGTGCCCAGAGAGCCGTGAGGCTGCCTGGGTGCCTGGGTGCATGGGGCTCCATGCCCCATGGCTGTGAATGCTGTACTCTACAATCTACAATAAAATGGACACTTGGAAACTCTCATCTGATTGCACCGTCGTCGACTCAATCTCCGTATCTTTGCCTGAGTATTTAGTCACGTTTACGTATGTTTATGGGCTATATAGTATTTATACTTTTAGTCTCATTTACTTCACTGCCTATAACAGACGAGACAGAACAGTATTTGGCAAGTTGTTTGGCTTTGCTTTTTGTCATGCCAGCTATTCTTAGGCCACTCATGGTCAGTTTATGCACATGGCCCAGGCTTCCGAATATCAGTATGGCAAATCTACAGCGATACCCCAAGTTTGTTATACTTCCAAGTAATGGTTGATACTTAGAATATTTATCTTGGAATGCCTGGTCCATGTACAAATCAAAGACACAGCCCACCTCCAGAATCAGGACCTCCTTGTGTCTGGTGTCAACAAAGACAACATCAGGTGTATTGGGGATGTTAGCAAAGACATCGCATGCACAGCTAAACCAATCTGGTAACACTCTTGAATGTTTATACATTGCTGCACTAGATGGCACATACTTTCGAACTGCATCAGACACTAGGTCAACAATCCGGTCGTGGCGAGCAATATATAAGTTTTTGTATGCACTACATCCATTTGTTATGTGTGCGATGGATTCTAGGTGTTGTTCAGAATCATGATGGTTTATACAGAGTGGAGTGTGGGTGTCGGGATACCAGATTGACAGATTGTACTTGGTTGGTAATACTTGTAGTCTTGCTTTGATGGTGAATTTTAAAACATCCTCCCCAATAGCAGCATTTTTGTACATCGAATGTGAAACAGAGTGATCAGCTGAATCAACACAGGCCAACTTTCCCTGCAGTCGAAGGCCACGCCAATGTTCTTTGGCTTCAGCCTGTTTCGTGCTAAGCAGAACCCTTCTTGCCGTTTCTTCCTGTAGTCTAGTGTCCGCACCCTGGTGGGTGAGGGTAGCCTTCACTACCACGCTGGAGTCTGTAATTAATCCATCAGAGATGGGCACATTTTCGTTGTTTTTTGCCCATTTTAGCTGGACTCCTGTTCGATGGCAAAGGTCGTTGAGATCTGGCCAATCAGACCAGACCCCGAAGCCCTTGGCTTGTGAGTCCAGTTTCCCAGAGTCTTTCCTCCTAAAGCCTAGGAAGTTATTCTGGTCTGCAGCAGCCAGGGGTACCTTCCTCCTGCGCAGGTCCAGTAGGAGTGATGCCCTGGCCATTTCTCTGACGGTGCCATCATCATTATTGAGCATGTGCAGTAGGTGGCTTAGCCGTGTTGCTGCATAAGTCCACTCTACATTTGGGACCCCCAGCCCCCCTTCGCCATATGAAAGGAAGAGTATGTCTCGTGTGGAGTGTGAGTTTAGGCCAACCCATTTTCTGGCCAGCTTGACAGTTCTATTTGTCATGTCTCTCAGTGCATGTTGTGGGATGTGTACATTGGAAAATAGGTGTTGTATCTTCGCCAGGGCCACTTCTCTCACAGCCTCGAGCTTCATGACTATAGGGAGGGGGGACAGATCGATCAGGTCGAGTCGACGGTGAAACTCTCTGGTGAGCTCCTCGACTTGCTCCCCCCACTCACCAGCGATGTTGAACTTATGGCCCAGGTATGGGTACGTCTCATTACGGGCGTACACCCTGATGGGTTGTCCCATAATTAGGAAGGAGGGAGGCTTGTCTTTCTTGGCCTTGTACCAGCGGTTGCCGCCGCTGCGGCGTTCGTGGAGCACGGCACATTTTGTGTGTTTCACCTCCAGCCCGGACCAGTGGAGGAATTCATCAGTGCGTGCCAGCATGTTGGTGATGACGTCCTCCTCTCTTGATGACACCTGCACGTCGTCAGCATATCCCTGGACGGGGTTTGGGGACCGGACGTGTGGCGGAGCGCACTGGTGGATCCATTTCATCCATTGATTAAGGGCTAGAATTAAATTTACAGCACTCCATGGACAGCCTGTTTTTATCCCCACCTTGAGGGAAATTGGGTCTGTGAGCTGCTGCCCACAGATGACCTGGAGAAACGAGTCTTGGTACACATTGGAAATAATATTCACAAAAGGCTGAGGTAGATGTATTTCCTCCAGTGCATTCAGCATCACCTTATGTGAGAGTGTGCCAAACGCATCTCTGAAATCCAGGAACACAGTATAAAATCTAGAGGATTCATGTTTGAAGTCATCTATTCCTGTTTTTAGGCAGAATACGTGTTCATGCATTCCCTGTCTATTGATAGGCCTATAGGCTTTCTGATGTGGGGAGAGTGTTCCTGTGTCTACCAGCCAGGGTAGGATGCGGGCAAGCAGGCACTTCATAAAGACTTTGTATATGGTGGGGAGTAAGGAGATGTCACGCCAGGTGGACGGATCATCTGGATTATTGTCTTTTTTTGGTGTCCTGTAAATGAGGGCACCTTTCCAGGAATCAGGCACTCTCTCATTAATTAGGCAGGTATTAAAAATATCTGTAAGGTTTTGTGTTGACATAGGTCTAGTAGCTCTCAGAGTCTCATATGTTACTCCATCAGAGCCACTGGCTTTGTTGTTAGGAAGGGAAATCAGAACTGTATCTACCTCCTCTGCTGTGAACCTGCTGGTATCTGGGAGATAACCTGGTTCTATATTTTCAATGACGTCATGCCATGGGGGCGTGGTCAGGGGCATAGCGGTGGGTGCGTCTTGGTATTTAGCTTTATAATAATCATGTACAGTGTCTGTATTACTAACAGCGGGCGGTGGTTCAGGGAAACAGCTGTTGTTCATGATAATATCAATTGCTTTTGACTTACGATGTTGCCAAAGGTATGCCAGTTTGTTTCTGGAAACTTTTTTCCGCTGCCGTTGTGTTTGAGTCCCAGTGGCACGGAGTGCAGGTTGTATCCTTTCACGGATAAAACATAGTTGCGCCTCAATCCAGACACACACACACACACACACACACACACACACACACACACACACACACACACACACACACACACACACACACACACACACACACACACACACACACACACACACACTGTGTACATAAAGCAGCAGCATTCCCTGCAGTTTAGTGTCTTTGTAAAAGGAGTCACCAGGTTATTGATGCTCATTATTCAGAAGCAGCATGGAGATGTAGAGCACAGTGCGTTTTCCATTTTTAATACACAGCCCATGCAGCACTGAGCTAAATTATATCTACCTACTCTGTGTGTGTGTGTGTGTGTGTGTGTGTGTGTGTGTGTGTGTGTGTGTGTGTGTGTGTGTGTGTGTGTGTGCGCGTGTGTGTGTGCGTGTGTGTGCGTGTGTGTGTGCGTGTGTGCATGCGTGCGTCATCTAACCACACACTCTGTACAAAGAGGCCTATTTACAAAGCAGATGATGAAAAACAAAGCATTTTCCCTCTTCACTGTAATGTAAACAAGATAATTTGAATTGCATAACTGAATGTCATTATTATCTCATTGCATGCATTCACATACGTACACATCGACACACTCTGAATCATCAAACAGACAAACACTGGAGCAGTTGTCGTCTTGAATGTAATACCCCAAAACAGACTGGAGAGGAGAGGAGAGGAGAGGAGAGGAGAGGAGAGGAGAGGAGAGGAGAGGAGAGGAGAGGAGAGGAGAGGAGAGGAGAGGAGAATTAATCAGGGCAATTGGAATAAGGCTTGCAAATTACTCCATTAAGAATAGGCTGTTTGTCAAGCGGTGTGGTCGTATGATGAAGTATAAATGTGCGCTGCGTTTGCAAAGCAGAGGTCCATAGATGGAAGTATTGAGCCATAATGCTCAAGTGTGAGAGAGAAATATAGATATATATGGAGAGGGAGCACGAGACTCTGCACGTTTAATCACTCATTTCATCCTCATGCAGCCTGGAGCTCGGAGCAAGGCTCACTTCACTGAACAACCTGCATAATTGGGATTCTAAATGGGGCCGACTTCCCACATCCACTTTCTGAATCTCTAGTTAGTGATGATATCCTGTAAATGTAATACGGCATAAATAGGCAGTAAGTGACGTTTCACCTCAAGGTACAGTGCAGCAGTGAGGTGAAAGTGGCTCTCTGGAAAGTGTTTCCCCTCACTGAGAAATCCTCAGTGTTCATTTAACTAAGCGAGTGTACAAATTATATATATAGTATATGTATGACTAGCTCTCAATGATGACGTAAGACATATGGTCATGTATGTAATCTGGTCCCAGCAAATCAGGCACAATTTGCTGTTTTATTTGCATACGCATCAAAAGTGGCGGGTTGGCTGGGACGGTTTTTGGCGCAAAGTAACCACAGTATACCGCTAATCAACTTACAAATTACATATATATATAGTATATGTATAACTAGCTGTCAATGATGACGTAAGAAATATGTGGATTAAACGACCCAATGCCAGAGTGTAATTGGTTTTCGATGGTGAAGTAATGACGATATGTTTTAGTGTTGGGAGGATTAAAGGTAATGCTCCTGTGTATACTATGTATGTAATCTGGCACCACTGCCGTATCAGGCACAATTTGCTGGGACGGTGCATACGCATAAAAAGTGGCGGGTTGGCTGGGACGGACAAATTACATATACATATACATAGTATATGTACTGTATATGTAATTGGTTGACAGTTTGTATCGGTCGAAAGTACTTGCGCGCTCTGCTTGCGCACTAGTTGGCCATTTATGGCCTACTAGTGTGCAACAAGCAAGTATGCACTCGACAGAGTGCAGTTCTAGTTAATATATGTATTTGGCTGCAGACTCCAATCTGAAAATATTTCATGCCAAGGACCCCAAGATTTGTGTTGTATAGCACAGCACTCGAGTGGCACAGTGGTGAAGTGCCTGCTCACCACCATGGGGTCGAATCTGTCATGGTACATCTGGCTTTGTTGAGCCTTAGTCTACACAAACACAATTGGCCCGTTCGGGCGGGGAGGGTGATAACTGCATGTAATCGGCTTGGGCGGCATCTGTCAGCAGGGAGGAGTAGGACGTCCTCCTGGTGGGGGCTCCTCACTGCGTCTTGTCAAAGTCACAGCAGTGACAACACAGAAATGTGTGTGGGGAGGAATCAAAATTCAAAAAGCTTTTTGAAAAATAATATAGACGGTTGAAATTCATGAAACAGATTTTGATGCTGTATAAACACATTTCGTTGGGGACCGCCTGGAACTTCCTCAAGGACACCTGGGGGTCCCCGGACCCCATGTTGAGATTGAGAACCACTGACCTGCATACATCATGGTACCAACCTGCCTGAGGATGAAACACATTCATCTCAACATCTTTCAACATTCATGTCCACCAAATATAGCTTGTCTGTCAATCAGCCTCAGTCGGTGTTATTGTACTAATTTGCTGCTGAGTTCAAAAGCAGATGGCTGAATCCAGAGGCACGGAGAGGACAGCTGCCAAGGATGTGGAGTACAGGACATTGATGGACGAGTGGGATGCGAAGAGAGTGAAACGAGCAGGCCTGTGTGTTGTTTTAAGGTATGGGGAAATTATAAACACACAAGCTGCAGGACTTTTATGGTGTATATTTAGATGTGTGTGTTGATATATATGATAGTGTTTTATAACTTTTATCATGTCATTTAGCTTTTTGACACTTCCGCGATGATGGCTGATGTCTTTTGCACGACATGCACGTGCACTTGCACCGCATGGAGTATGTCTCATTTTTGTATCTGCTACGCTTATTTTTGAGCGGCGCTATTAACCACAACAACGTGTGGTTTTGTGTGTAGGCTATGTCTATTTATTCCCCCATTCAAGACAATGACATCAACATCAGACATCCCTCCATCATCATCTCACTTCACACGAGTGTGATTATTTTCTGGCTATTCCAGGATATGGTTTCATAAATGAATGCCATTCTACACCATACAAGAGTTTCACACGCATGACATGCATCGCAATGTGTTATGATTATGAACTTGATGTATTAAAGGTGTAGTGAAATGAAACAAAAAAAAATCACGCTTTTAGACCATATCTGTGGTCATCATAATATGGGCTTACCTAACAATGAATGCCAAAACATTGGCAAATTCTCATTGTTGTGTCAAAAGTCCATAAAGATATTTTTTTAATTACTTCCCGAAAACAAAAACGTGCTGCGTGATGACGTGTCAAGGCCCACATTAACCCATTCTGACCTGAGATCAGATTCATACGAGGTTTCCACTGGACACACACTGGTCTGATGAACCCATTCTGACCTGAGATCAGATTAAAAAAATGTTGATTTTTCAAAAATAGCAGACCTACAAGCTCGTATCGCGCCACTCGGTGGCGCGATATGAGCTTGTAGATCTGCTATTTTTCAATAGCTAAAGCATGACATGATGCCAACACCAAAATGGGTGCCCGTTCAGAATGGGTTTAATAAAAGCAACAAAAGCTCACCAGTTTGATTCCCATTGCTTCATTGTCCTCCTCCACAGCTGGTTTTGATTAAAGATGGAGTGCTATGATCTTTTTCCACCCTAAAACATGATCATCAGGTCTTGTTATATAAGGAGGAAGGATTTTTTTCAAAAAAGGGTACAGTATTTGTTAAAATGTTGTTTTTATGTGGGCAATCCCACCAGTTCATTAAGTATGCCTGGTGGGTGGTGATGGATGGTGAGCCACCTGAACTGAAGCCGCACCCACAGCTGTAGTTGTTTGATAAAGGGGGAGGGGTTAGGGGAGGGGCTGATAATGTGATGTCACTATATTACTGTTTTTTTTTTTTCTTTTTCATTGGCACGTCTGACTTAACCTGACGCTGCCAGATGGCGGCGGTAATGTTCCCCAACACAGCAACCATCACCAACACCGATCCGCTCCGCACCGAACCAATCAGCGTGAGCTAAGGCGGGATATGTGCGAAACCGGATGTGAAGCTATATAGACACGTCAATATGATTGGTTGTGTTTGCACGCCCACACGGTGATAGACAGACGGTCCCATCCAATCATCTACCAAGTATCTTGAAAAAAAGGAACAGCCCCGTCATCGAATTTGCTTCCGAGATCCCAGATCCCAATAAGCTGTGAAACAAATTTGTGTAGCAAGCTTCTTGGATCTGGCAACGTCAGGTTACGTCTGACTGTCAAGGGTTCAGCCTCCAGGAAGAAACCCTAAATACAAAGGGAATACATCATTGCTCATAAAAACGACTCCAGGGTGTCTAATGAAGTACTGTCACCTCATAGACACATGAAAAACTGGAAAAATACAAAGATTGTGGCACTCCATCTTTAAAGAACTACTCAGTTTTTAATCTCATTCAAGATGACATCCAGTTCTGATTGGTTCAGAAACTTCAGAGCTAGCGTTTCAAGCTGAAACTTCAAAATAAAATGCCCACCATTTTTTTATTTCTTTTTTTTATTGCTGCTACAATGTTGAGGAACCAAAACCAAAGACCAGAGATTAGTTTACTCCTGTGTTCTTGTATGTAACAATAACAAATCTTTAATTGAGTGTAGGACTGACAAAGCTTAATGATATAGTCCCCTGCTCTCCCAAGTGGATGCCATCACATTAGCAGTGTGTAAAGTAGGAGGGATTTACTGTAAGCCCTGCTGTGGCGTTTCTGTGAGGAAATGACAAATGGGATTTTAATTGTCTTGAGTGCAGTGGTTATTGGATGTATCATTAAGATTGAAGCATCCAAATGTAGCTGAAAACTGAGTTGATGAAGTGGTTTCAGGAGTGGAGAGGCTTGTCTCAAATGGATTTCATAAGATCTTTGGTTGAAATTTGTGTGATTTATCAGCCACTCAATTCGCGTTCGTGTTTTATACTGCAATCTGTCAGCAACGCGTCGTCCGAAAGCCTACACGATATACGGCACAACACGATAGCCACTTTGAGTGGCAGTCGGGGAAAATGCTTTCGCAGGAAAATGATTTACTATTCTCTGGCTATCGGGGCGCAACTCGAACGGCCCTGAGTCGGCTAAGCGAACTTCACAATGTTGGACATGGCAACTCGCTCGCTTTAGCTCGCTCAGTGGTGTCTCACATGCCTCAAGTTCGCTTGAGACAGCGGGCCTCTGTCGTGGTCTAGTCCATAGAGTTACATATTAGGTCTAGTCCGCAGTTGTTGGAGGCGAGAGGCACTTCCGCCTTGGACAATCCGAGTAGGATTTAGAATGTCGCGTACCATGGACAGTTTTGAAAAAAGGTTGACTGAGGATAATCCCTCTCTAAGAGACTGCACAGTACACAACCAGATGACAATGCATTAATGAAATGGACCACTGAGTGGACAGGGTTGAACATTCATAAGTCAGAGCTGAGCGGGTGTATGCATGGTGGCTTATGGGTTAGGGAAATTGTGTTGTTTTGAAGAAAGGTTCCAGGAAGTGAGGTAGGGCCTACAACAAAAAAAGTTCCAGGAAGTGAGGTTCCATTTTGGGAGTGATGATTTAGTTCTGATGTGAATTTTTTACTAATTTAGTTTTCTGTCTTTTTCTGTGCAGTTTTATTTATTTATTGCACTGCTGATATTAGGAACTGAAACCGAAAACAACAAAGGAACAAAGGAATCTCCTGGAGCCTCCTGACAGTTTGGTGAGTGGATTATCATTTTTCTTTTTATGCAATGCATAATGCATTGCTATTTAGTATTTTCTTTGGGGACTTTAGAAAGCATTACTTGATTCTTGTGGGCGGCGGTGGCTCAGGGGTAGAGTGGCTGGATGGTAACTGCAAGGTTGCCAGCTCGAACCCGGGCTCCCCCAGAGTTAGTGTCCAAGTGTCCTTGAGCAAAACACTGAACCACTAATTGCTCCTGGTTGCTGCCCTGCATGGTTTCCGCAGCCAATGGTGTATGAATATGTGTGTGACTGTCTATGTAAAGCAGGCGCTATATAAATGCACCATTTACCATTTTATTTTACCATTCTTGCAGTTTCAGTTTTTGCTGAATATTACTAGATTACTTTGGAATATATTTTCATTGGAATCATTCATTCAAGGAACATTAAATGTATGACTTCAAGAAGAAAGAAAGAAAGATCAGGGTTTGCTATTTTTATGTATGTTTTCTTTTTAAATCAATGCACTGATTGATGTATTAATTGATTTGTTTGAATTTTGGGTTATATCAAATATTGGAATTTAATTAAAAAAGCTACAGTTTTGTATTTTTATTTGGTCTGCAGTTCAGGGTTTAATTAAAACCATGAAGAATACTCAAGCAGGTACATTTATTTGTTACATATAACTGGGTGACACATACAATATGGTCCTGATTGTTCTATACAGTTTGCGGGATTAAATAATCATGATCCACATCTGACTGCCTAGATTTTCACTAACCTACACTAGCCCACATCGTTCCGTTTCATGAAACGTCGACCTTAAAATGGTGTGATCGTTTGTCGTTTGTAATCCAAATTGTAATCCAAATTGCCAATCAACAACAAAGAGTGGAGTAGGAACGCTCCCGTTGCGCGCCGCCATTGCAATAGCAATGCCTCAATTTCCCAGAAGCCTTAGCAAGCCAGGGTAACAGATATTTTTCCGGTGACGTCATCCGAACGCGATTATACCAACGTTTCGGCAACAAAATGCCTTCTTCATACCCTGAAGAAGGCATTTTGTTGCCGAAACGTTGGTATAATAAAAGTTTTTTGCAGCGACCTTTTTTCTTTTTTTCAAGGTTATAAGTCAGATTGTGATCACATAATCGGCGATGACAAAAACAATTAATAAACACTTCTTTGTTTATGTTTATGTCTGAGTCAGAGTGATGTGACTGGCAGCCCCTCCCAGTAGCCAATTTGAATATAGGATTGTTGTGCACAGTTTATGTGAAAATAGCAGGTATATGAGCAAACCACTTCAATAACATGTAAATTATTTATCAGCTAGTTGCCACAGCTATAGACATTACCTGCTCCATTATTTCCTTAATGACCATATTACGGCTCAGCTAAGGAAATCCTGTCTTTTTTCTAACCCTAACCCCAAACCTATTTAACAACCAGTAAGACGCCTGAGGGCGAGAAGCTGCCGCTTTGGTATGGGGGGGAGGTCAGGTCAACATGTGGAATGTCAGAACAGGTCAGCTCCATACAGTATATGGAGATCTAAGGGTGGTAGCGGGGACATTCTCTTGAGTGTACAGGGTTTGATGGGTGCCCAGGTATATTAAATAAATGTACACTGTTTACTTTCATTTTAATTTGGGTTATTATTACACATTATGTGTTCAGCCATGAATGGGAATTATGGGCTGCTGTGATGTAATACAGTACATTATACGTTGATAAGGAATTAAATTATTGTGTTTTACTAATGGAAATTCCAAGGAATTCTTAAATAGAATTGTCTGGGTCACACAATTCCATCATTTTGTAATGTTTGAATAAAACCTTTCAATGTGGAATTGAACTGCTTTCCTTGCTACTGTAAATGTGAACTACCACAATCAAGTTTTAAATGGGTTTCTGTTGGAGCCTAAATTACACTTTGGCCCTATATATTGCAGCCACATTTACCCACCGAGTTCAGTGTCAAGAGTGACTCATTGTGAAATGTGATTGAATTTGGCTTTGAGCACAGAAGCACTTCAAACTATCCAGCCAGAATAAAACAATATTGATGAATATGACCAGTTCCATGCAGACTCAACAGACATGGAAGCCCAATTACTGCAACTTAAGCTCAATGTCATAATTTGCCATTATGATGGTGTTGTTTTGCAGAATTATTTTTGTAAACAATCGTGCAGACTAGAGCTGTATTTCCAGGTAGATTGTCTATGGATATCTACACAATATAATATAAAGTATGAAGAACATTAGCTATGTCTAGTTTGTCAGTCTGATAAGGTTAATGAATAATGATGACATGCTCCATATCATAAATGGTAAATGGTGCAATTTATATAGCGCTTTTATCCAAGGCACTTTACAGAGATTGTGCATTACATTCACCCATTATACACTCATACATCGATGGCGGGGTAAACCATGCAAGGCACCAACCAAGCACTTCAGGAGCAATTAGAGGTTCAGCGTCTTGCTCAAGGACACTTCGACACTAACTCTGGGGGGGGCCGGAATCGAACTGGGAAGCTCACGGTTCCCCTGATTCACTTCACACTACCCAGAAATACATTTCTGTTGATGTCATGTTGATTTGGTATATTTCACTTATGTATGTATGTATGTATGTAGTATGTAAATGTAAATACATTAGTTATTTTTATTATTTCGTTTTTTGACCATATCCTCATTCAGGGCTCTGAGACAGGGCTGTGAGACATCTCCGGTGTTTCCCATTTCCAACAAACATCACAAATGTCATCTGTCACTATAGGATGTCCTTCATACTGTTTTTACTCATGTGGCCCATACTATGTGTGGCAGGTAGCTGTAATAACGGAAAATATGGTAATTGGCAACAGCTGAGATATCTAAGCAGATCAGAAAACACTCATTAAAAAATGTGACTCTTGTTGGTCCTATACAGCGGCTTGTCACAGCTGTCCCGCTCACGGCAAAAACCATGCAGAACAGCCAGCCTTCTGCTGTCACACTTGCCGACGGGGGGTTTCTCGACAGAGGTGCCACTCAGCGCATAGAGGAAATGACATACTCCCCCCCCCCCCCCCCCTTCAGAAAGCACCTGCTTCATACCTGCTTCATACTGACCCAAGTCTGACTGCACTGGCAGCAGCCCCCGACCTCAACAGCTGCTTAAAGGTGACCCTGACTCCCCATGTGTGCTACTGCCATGCAATATCGTACCCTACTCTCCACATAGGTCACGACCCCTGGCCGCTGTGGAGGGAAACGGTGTGCGGATGAAGATGCGAACAGAGTCAAAGCTCAGTGAAGAACACCTGGTTCACACAGACACCTTTGTCTCTCATCGATGCTGCAGAATTCAATTATTAATGCAATCCTCCAATCGTTTTTATGTTCTTTCTTTCTTTTTTTTCTTCCTTTTTTTTTTACATCCAGGCAGACAGGGCATTTCTTCATTATATAACTGCTGTACTGAAAAGCTGGGGTGTTCAACCAAAATAATTAAGTATCTATCTCCCTATTAATCAACCTGTCTGAGCAACTGATCTGAAGTTGTACATGCCCATTATTACATCATTACCAGACGATGACATGACGGAAGATATTTTGCACTTTTCCCAAATTCAAGCTGTTTATTAGCGTTTTTTGAAACTCTGACTCTACGGCTGCGGTTTTCGCCGTTACCATGCATGCGTGGCCTGCACGTACGTGCGCATGCGTGGCCATGCGCGCCCACGGGGTCCCCAGAGAGTATACGTTAGCTCAGCATTAGCGCCATGTTGTTTACTCACTGATAATTGGAGCAGACCTGAATGTGTGTCTGTTCCGCTCCCCGGCCACAGGTGTGCGTTCTTTATGACGTGCGGGGGGGTGTGTGTGTTTGCGACGGGTTGCGCGGTCACACGCGTGTGTTCATTGTGGCTCCGCGACGCGGCAATGGGACACGCACATGTTGGAACCGTAGACTTAAGATGGGCATCGATTACAGACGTCGCCTGGATCAACGACAGGTCTGCTCCAGGTCTGCTCATGAGGGGCGCGACAACGCAAGTGTAAAAAAAAGCTCAACGCAATCTAGGTCTAGTTAGTCGTGTGCACAAACTGAGCACGTGATGGGCAATTTCACGGGACCGCGCTCACGTAATTACGCTTGCGTTGTCACCCCTCGACTTCTCCGCACGTACAGAAAGAACCACCGGTCTCATTGAAAATGAATTACTAGGCGTGTTAACGCGTCGCTGCCCATCTGAAATGACCATTAGACGGAACCGAAATTCCCCTCCCATCCACTTGTATGGAGTTTCTCACCCAGCGCATATATACTGTACTCACTGTTTTCCCATTTTGGGGCGTAAAACGGCACAGAATTGCATTCATATGAATGCACCGGACTGAAAGCATGAACGAGCACCACGTGTCATTCATGCGTGCATGCGAGTCATGAACGAGCACCGCCGCTGTCGAGTATGACAGCTTCAGTACGACGCACGTTCATGTTCTATTTCGGCTCGAGCTGCATTGCCTATATACGATCGGGCCAGCGTGTCCAGCCGCTTCAATGCTTCCTCTCGGTGGCAGAGGCTTGGTTGGAACTGTTACTGTAGCGGTTCATATCCACGATTGGGTATGGACTATAAACATAGGCCTATAGTGGGGCCTTTTAGCTTGCTATAGACATACAGACCCACCCACCCTCTTCTGTAAGTAAAGAAAAAAAAAATGTGTCTAAAAAAGTAAAAAAAAAATATTTTCAGTCTGGATTTGTGTTCTTTCGTCAGAAATAGACGTCTGCGTGAAAAGACTGGACAGACAGCATGCACAGCCACAGAACTCATTCAGGATGCTACAGTATATGTCTGTCCTACTCTTAGAATGAACATAAAGCGAAAGATGCAAGTGCTGAAAGAAATCAGTCAAAGTCAAAATGAAAGAGCGAGGGAGTGCAGAGAAGAGAGAGATAGAATTATTTGGTGGCGTGTGTGTAGTGTGTGTGTGTAGGCCTACGCGTGCGAACACATGTGTGTGCCTTTGTGTTTGTCAGGACAAAGGCAAGTTGGGAGACAAATAAATACAAATAAAAACCCTGTTCATTGAAGCTTGTAATCTGTTCACTAATGAGGAATAATATTGCTGTGCTGAAATGAGACATGAAGCGACCGCCTTCCCCCCCCCCCCCCCCCCACACACACACACACACATACGCATGCGCAGACGGATATACTCAAACCTTAACTCTCGTAGACTAGTCTAGTCTCAACAGTGTATTTTCTCATCACATTGAGCTATGTGCCCTTCTAAAACTCACAATAGAGTGCAATGGCAAACCTGGGGCCTTTTTAGCTTGCTCCATCAGTTATAACTGAACATAAATCTGCTCCATTATGGAGCTATGACTCCATCCAGCCCAAGGCCTACGATTGCTTTGTCCTCTATAACCCATTCTGACCTGAGATCAGATTCATACGAGGTTTCCGCCAGACACACACTGGTCTGATGAACCCATTCTGACCTGAGATCAGATTCTAAAAATGTCAGTCGTTCTTCGATTTTTCAAAAAATAGCAGACCTACAAGCTCGTATCGCGCCACTCGGTGGCGCGATATGAGCTTGTAGATCTGCTATTTTTAAATAGCTAAAGCATAACATGATGCCGACACCAACATGGGTGCCCGTTCAGAATGGGATAAACTTCATGTTCTGCCATGATATACTCAAACACACTGGCATCTCTCTCTTTCTCTGATACAATGAGCCTCGCCAATGTTTGGACAGTGTTAGTGTGTTACACGTGATTCTGATGTATTGGACCCGCTAAAACCACACTGCATGTTTTGGGCCATGGGGCCCAATTAACCACAACAAGTTTGAAACTATTATATTTATGTAGCCCAAACATTGGCATATACACAATTGTCATAACATTTTTTTAATATACCGGTATATATATATCAACGTCACTCTGAGCTGTTGATACATAGGCTATTTGTTGTCTATTTCAACACTAGTCCAGTCATTTCAACACTAAAATGCTCACAAAAATGTACCACAATAATATATGAAAGATACCCCATAACCATTACTCTGGAAAAGACTTAACATTTTAGCCTCCTTAAAACACCAGCACTGGCAGCTGTGAGCTAATGTCCGTAGTGCGGACACTCACAAAATGCAATAAACTGGGCGTGTTCAAGGTATGAGACTATATGAGTGTCATAATTCCAGGAGTTGTGGTCCAGTGAGTGCATAGCTATTGTCGTATCTGGACAATAATTTTATACTATATCATGCATGTGTACATTCTGTGCTAAGTCAAATGTTGGAGTCCGTCTGTCTGCAAGTTTTGAAAGCAATCACGCATAGTCAAGTACCTTGGCTGGTCAGGTGTGATAGGAAGTTAGCATACTATTGTTTCAATGAGAGGCCACTTGATTAAATCTCAGACGTCACTCTGTATGCATCTCCATGCCATTTGTATGTAAAAGTTTCAAACCACACCTAGAACCCAACTGTTTGATGGAAAACTGCATATTATAATGTCCTGTTGTAAATGGAATAGGGAGTCTTGCTTGGGCAGGCTGACCCACGGTCAGTCTGCTGTGTGCTCCGCGGCTCACCCATGGGCGCGGGAAGCGATCTGCTGTGCTGTGTACTCTCTCAATAAATACAACTCTGATGCATCTTCAATTCACCTCTCTGCGTGCTCCTTCGTCTGATCGTCTAAGGCTTTGATGCCATTGCCTGGTACTTTTCCTGCAGTTTGCTATTTAGTATAGAGAAACTCATTCAGCCTTTTTGTCTCTAGTAGTCTAGTTGTAGTTAGTGTGGTGGGTTAAAATTTACCACACTATACTGCTCTAAGCAGATCAAAGCTAGCAGCTGCACCTGGCAGGAGACAGAGCTCACAGACAGGAAGGATAACTACAGACACTGAATGCTTAGCCTCGTATATCCAGACAACTATAATCAAGCCCCGAATATCGCATTTTGAGCAGATTATGGGCCATAATAATGCAAATATAGACAGCGTGTGCGTGCACGTGGGGATTTTGGCCGTTTTTACATGGACGCGATCGGTCGTTAGCTACAAATGCAAAAAAAATGCTAATTATATATTTTCTTCCCCCGGATTACTCCCAATAACACAAATCTCCTTTTCTCGAGGGTGGCGCTTAATATTAATTTC
This sequence comes from Protomyctophum parallelum, assembly GCF_964188405.1. Taxonomy (NCBI): domain Eukaryota; kingdom Metazoa; phylum Chordata; class Actinopteri; order Myctophiformes; family Myctophidae; genus Protomyctophum; species Protomyctophum parallelum. Next base: position 56,893,726 of record NC_139697.1, read on the forward strand.
TGCTAAGCAGCAAACTATATTATGCTTAGATGTTTGCGTGACTGTAAAGACGAAATGGAAGTGGGGAGGCTTCACTTCCGTTTTATCACTTGATCATGCTCATGATCAGAGCTTCTTTGTTCAAGACTGTATGACCGGAAACAATTGAAAATTGTGGGACGTAACAATCTGGCCACACGAGACTACTGCTCGTCTCTCCGAGCTTGTTGGTAAATTATACATTTTTGGTAAGAAATATAGGCAGTGTAGTTGCTCAATCTTGATAAATTCTACACATACAACTGCTTGTTTTAACCATTCTTTACAATATTTGCTAATTCCATATAGTATTCCATTTCTGAGATGTTGAGGGGTATACTGTATACGCCTGTAGTCCGCACCTATTTCAGAGCACAGCACATCCTGTTTGGTGCCACATAGCGGCAGTGTCAAAGTTGAACTTTCCTCAACTTTCATGCTTCACTTTTTGCTGATCTCCTGTAGCTGTGACACTCCTCTCCACAGACAATGCATTGAAACTCACCGCTTTCTCAGAACGTGGCAGCAAAATACCACTGCATGGTGTGAATTCAGAATTTGGCTCAGCGTGTACAATTAAGAAAATATTTTGGTTGGGGCATTTAGAGGTTTAGGGGTTGGGGGATAGGATTAACGTTAGTCTAATTTTTACTTAAATGCGGGCCGGTGTTGTGCAGATCTACAAGGTTGCAACATTTTGCAGGCTTGCATTATAAACTAAAGAACTACTAAAGAATTAAGGTTATAGGGATGAAATGGCCCTAGAAATTGTAAAAATGGCATTCATAAAATTGCTGTCCTATATTTGCTGAAACAGCTTTTTAGTCACTATGTAAATAGATTTGTTTTTTGATTGAACTTTGTCTAAGCATATTGTATTTCTTCGACTGTGGGTGGATTCACCTATTCTTTGGTAACACTCAGCATCTAGCATTTTTTGAGCACATCAGCACGATATTTTCAGCAAATTAATTGTCAAAAACAAGACAGGGTCTAATAACAGCATGGCTTGCCTAGCTGTAGCTATGTATAGGACGTAGGTGCACAGTTTGTGAATGAAGCACATGCTGCTAATGTGTGTGTGTGTGTGTGTGTGTGTGTGTGTGTGTGTGTGTGTGTGTGTGTGTGTGTGTGTGTGTGTGCGTGTGCGTGTGCATGTGCATGTGCGTCTGCGTTGTGTGTTGTGTTTTTCACTGTGTTTTAGAGTGCACAGCCAGCAGGTCAGCATGATGACATGACATCAAAGGCTTCTTGAATCCCTCCTTTCATTCCCGTTGTGTCCTTCTTGTGGTGACTCATCCATCCAGGTAAAGATCTGGGGTAGGAAAGAAATAACCAGATCATCACTGCATGGAGGAGAGGAGAGGAGAGGAGAGGAGAGGAGAGGAGAGGAGAGGAGAGGAGAGGAGAGGAGAGGAGAGGAGAGGAGAGGAGAGGAACAAAAGAAAACAAGCAATTTATATAGTGCTTTTCCAGATACTCAACATCGCTATACAAAACAAAAAAACAAGATGTTGACGAGGCTAAAACCTTGCAGATAGGGTGTATGACTAGAGGCCAAAGAGTGTTTGGAGAGACCAAATTTAGCTGGAGGGAACCTTACCTCAGAAAGAAGCCCATGGTATGGAGCCAGAACAGTCTCAAAAGTCTCACAGTCACGATCACAGATTTTGTATCCACAAGTTCAGATTTGTGTTTTGTATCTGTATTTCACATCTGTGTTTTGGATCCGTGTTTCACATCTGTGTTTTGTATCTGTATTTCACATCTGTGTTTTGGATCCGTGTTTCACATCTGTTTTGTATAAATTTGTTTTCAAATTTGTGTTTTGTATTTGTGTTTCACTATACAGTTTACACTTAAGCTTTGCAAAAAATATGAATATTTACAAACAAAGAAAGAATCTACAAATTATGTTTTTTTCCCCCCACACACGTCATATAAATCCACAAACGCTTTGTGTGCATGTGCAAACTTCTTCTCTGTGCTGTGGTGAATATGCTGAAACTCTGCTGCTTACTTTTGAGACTCTTCTAACGTTGGGCGGTAACGAATGTCATCATTGGCTGAGGGAATCTGTCAATCATTCTTATTGACAGATTCCTCTGCCAATCAGATCGGTCCACCTTCAGCCAATCCTAGGGCTCCTTACATTGTCTCCTCCAATCAAATGGTTGCAGACTTCGCACTTCCTTGTTCACAACTAGAACGAATAAGAAGGATAGTGCACGGAGGCGCGGCCTAGGCTCCTGCGGGAGGTTTGCACATGCTCAGTGTAAACAGGAACTGCGATGATGGAGTGTTCCAGCAGAGGTGCTAGATAGAAAGCTCATAACTTGTGATGTAAATAATGAGATCTAGAACAGTTGAGAATTAAACAGCAGCCACCCTTCCCTTTTCAAATGTTTTGTATCATCCACAGCACTTGAATAACAGTATCCATGTTCCTTTGTCATTTCACAAAAATAAAAGTTTGACACATGTACTAAAGAACATGGAAAATCCACAAAAGAAAATATTCAAAAACATTAACATTTAGTGAATGTACTTGTCCTTTATCTTTCAGTCTGTTATACACAACATTTTTTCCACAGTTATGAAATTGATATACTTTTTAAAATAAAGTATTCTCTTTTTGTGATAAACTTTTTATTATTTCAGTTCAGTGTCAGCAACTCGCATGCACCTCTAGCACCTCTGTTGGAACACTCCATCTTCGCAGTTCCTGTTTACACTGAGCATGTGCAAACCTCCCGCAGGAGCCTAGGCCGTGCCTCCGTGCACCATCCTTCTTATTCATTCTAGCTGGATGAAATACTCCGACCTGTTTTAAGATTTATAGTGATTCTTCAACTTTATTTTCTTCATTTTCACAGTTTTGGACGCATTATTAATGTAACTGACCATTCAGTTTTTTTGTATACTGTTTTGAGAAATGCCCTTTGACTTACTGTTACAATGCATTGCAATGTGAGCTTGTAGATCGGCTATTTTTGGCAAAGAAATCAGTAAAAGAATAGTCTTGTAGAGCAGTGGTTCCCAAAGTGGGGTCCGGGGACCCCCAGAGGTCCTTGAGGGAGTTCCAGGGAGGCCCCAGCTAATGATAGTTTGGAATCAAATGAACCCTTAGTGTGAGTTTATTTGTTTAACAAGTAACAGGCAATGTAAAAATAGATTCTGAATGTCACCCTTGCAAGCCGAAATTGCTCAGTTGGGAGAGCGTTAGACTGAAGATCTAAAGGTCCCTGGTTCAATCCCGGGTTTCGGCATGTGAAATGAGGTACAGAAAAACGTGTTACTCCCAGGCTGATCTCACTGGGGGGAAAACTGTATGAGTTTATTTGTTTAAGAAGTAACAAGTGACAGTCAATGTAAAAAAATAATTCTCGATGTGACTCTTTAAAGCCAAAATAGCTCAGTTGGGAAAGTGTTGGACTGAAGATCTAAAGGTCCCTGTTTCAAACCTGGGTTTCAGCAGGTGAAATGAGGTACAGAAAACCATGTGACTCCCAGGCTGATCTCACTGAGAGAAAAACTATATGACTTTATTTGTTTAAGAAGTAACAAGTGACAGTCAATGTAAAAAATAAATTCTCGATGTGACTCTTTAAAGCCAAAATAGCTCAGTTGGGAAAGTGTTGGACTGAAGATCCAAAGGTCCCTGGTTCAATCCTGTGTTTCGGCAGTTGAAATGAGATTGTAATGTAGGTTGTCTGGAGATTGTAGGTTCAAACCCCACTCAACTATTTACTGTGCCACTTTACTTTCCACACTGACATCAAGTAGCACAGATGTGTTAGAACATTGGCCATATGATCGGGAGATGGTAAGTTCCAACCCCACTCAAGTTTTTACGTTCAAGAAACATTTCAGAAACAAAACAAACAAAAAAGCATTGTGAATTGTCTGGAACCAGTGGCTCAATGTGTTAGAATGCTGCCACATGATAGGGAGATGGTGAGTTCAAGCCCCACTCAAGTCTTTACTTTGAAGACCAATTTCAGGAGAACAAAACAAACAAAAAAGCAGTGTGAGTTGTCTGGAACCAGTGGCTCATTGTGTTAGAACACTGGCCACATGATCGGGAGATGGTGAGTTCCAACCCCACTCAAGTTTTTACTTTCAAATCCAATTTCAGGAGAACAAAACAAACAAAAAAGCAGTGTGAATTGTCTGGAACCAGTGGCTCAGTGTGTTAGAACGCTACCACATGATCGGGAGATGGTGAGTTCAAGCCCCACCCAAGTCTTTACTTTGAAGACAAATTTCAGGAGAACAAAACAAACAAAATAGCAGTGTGAGTTGTCTGGAACCAGTGGCTCATTGTTTTAGAACACTGGCCACATGATCGGGAGATGGTGAGTTCAAACCCCACTCAAGTTTTTACTTTCAAGACCAATTTCAGAAGAACAAAAAAAAACAAAAAAGCAGTGTGAATTGTCTGGATCCAGTGGCTCAGTGTGTTAGAACACTGCCACATGATAGGGAGATGGTGAGTTCAAACCCCACTCAAGTCTTTACTTTCAAGACCGATTTACAGAAGAACAAAACAAACAAAAAAGCAGTGAGAATTGTCTGGAACCAGTGGCTCAGTGTGTTAGAATAGTGCCACATGATCTGGAGATGGTGAGTTCTAGCCCCACTCAAGTCTTTACTTTCAAGAGCAATTTCAGGAGAACAAAACAAACAAAAAAGTAGTGTGAATTGTCTGGAACCAGTGGCTCAGTGTGTTAGAATGCTGCTACATGATCGGAAGATGGTGAGTTCAAACCCCACTCAAGTCTTTACTTTCAAGACCGATTTACAGAAGAACAAAACAAACAAAAAAGCAGTGAGAATTGTCTGGAACCAGTGGCTCAGTGTGTTAGAATACTGCCACATGATCTGGAGATGGTGGGTTCAAGCCCCACCCAAGTCTTTACTTTCAAGAGCAATTTCAGAAGAACAAAACAAACAATAAAGCACTGTGAATTGTCTGGAACCAGTGGCTCAGTGTGTTAGAACGCTGCCACATGATAGGGAGATGGTGAGTTCAAGCCCCACTCAAGTCTTTACTTTCAATACCAATTTCAGAAGAACAAAACAAACAAAAAAGAATTGTGAATTGTCTGGATCCAGTGGCTCATTGTGTTATAACACTGGCCACATGATCGGGAGATAGTGGGTTCAAACCACACTCAAGTTCAAACAAGAAAATGAAGGGTTCAATCCCACCCCAGTCTTTACTGTGACACTTTGCTTTCCACAATGACATCAAGTAGCACAGAAAAGGTGTGTTATAATAACCAGCAGTTAGCTCAGTGTGATGAGTGGCTATGCTTGTGATCCACAGGTCCATGTTCAAATACCACATTCGTCATGTAACACTTTGCTTTGCACACTGGCTTTCAGAAGGACAACTTTAAAGCAGCACAGAAATTCCACATGATTGTGTGCCAGGAAGTGGCCCAGCGGATAAGTCAGATGATATCCGTAGTATACCTAGTAGAAGTGTGCCGGTTCAAACCCGACATACTCCTAGTAGGGCGGTGATGGTTCAAATCACCGACACCTAGAGTAGAAGTGACCCAGTGGATAAATGATATCCATATATAGGTTTTATTTAAAACTTTAAACGACATTCTTGACGTCCCCCAGCCTGTCTGTCTAGATGCTTCCCCTGAAAGATGTGAGCTCTTTTTAACGTTTTTTATGGAAAAAGTAGCTAACATTAGGGCTAGCATCCCTACTCCGACGCATGACCCGTCAACTGCTGTCATCTGCCCCGCCATTTTGAGCCACTTTGAGCCTGTGTCTCTTATTCAGCTAGAGGAAATTATTTCCCAAATAAAACCGACTGGCTCCCCCTTAGACATCCTTCCCCCTCGGCTGGCTAAAGAGACCAGTGGTGCTACAGGGCCGGATCTCCTATTGATCATAAACCAGTGCCTGGCAGGTGATGTACCAGCTGTTTTTAAACATGCTGTGGTACAGCCGCTGCTTAAAAAGCACAATCTTGACCCCTCTGTCCTATCCAACTTTCGGCCTATTTCCAAGCTCCCATTTAATTCCAAAGTTTTGGAAAAATGTGCCCTGGCCCAACTGATGCCCCATTTGAACACACATGGCATTCTGGAAGTGTTCCAGTCCGGGTACAAAGCCCTCCACAGCACCGAGACTGCACTGTTAAGAATCTTTAATGACATCTTTTTGGCTACTGATTCTGGTGACTCTCTCATTCTGGTGCTCTTGGATTTGACACTGTAGATTACAGTATCTTGCTCTCTCGTTTGGAGCACTGGGTTGGCATTAAAGGGCCAGCACTAGAGTTCTTTAGATCTTACTTGTCAGGGAGAAGTTTCCGTGTCACCCTAGGGGATGCCACATCCACCACAGCATCCCTCCATTGTGGAGTGCCACAGGGCTCTATTCTTGGACCAATTCTGTTCATGTTGTATCTGCTCCCCCTAGGATCCATTTTTCGGAAACACGGTGTTTCTTTCCATTGTTACGCTGATGACAGCCAAATTTATTTGCCTCTAAAGCGTAACAATCCTGACTCTTTGAAACCACTCCTTGCTTGCCTCGAGGATGTAAAAGCATGGCTGGCTTTAAACTTCCTAAACTTCAATGACAGCAAAACTGAAGTTATGGTGTTTGGGCCCACACAAGCACATGTGTCCCCTCCTGGTGTTTTAGGCCCCCTTGAGCCCTTCTTGAAGCCTACTGCCACCAATCTAGGTTTCAAAATCGACTCTGACCTAAAGATGGACAAACAAATAAATGAAGTAGTAAGAAAGAGCTTCTTCCAGCTTAGGAGGCTATCTAAGGTTAAGTCTTGTCTATCCCGCTCTGTGTTTGAAACTGTAATTCATGCTTTCATGACTTCCCTCCTTGACTACTGTAATGCCCTGTATATTGGAGTAAACCAGGTTTCCATATCTCGATTACAACTAGTCCAGAATGCAGCTGCTAGGTTACTTACAGGCACACGTAAGCGAGACCACATCAGCCCTGTACTAGCCTCCCTCCACTGGCTTCCTGTGCGATACAGGATTGACTTCAAAGTATTGCTCTTTGTCTTTAAGTGTCTAAATGGTTTGGCACCCATTTATTTATCTGAACTGCTGAAACCCTATGCTCCGACACGGACGCTCAGGTCCTCTGACCAGCTTCTCCTGGTGGTTCCTAAAACCAAGCTGAAGCTCAGAGGTTATCGAGCTTTTGCAGTGGCAGCTCCCAAGCTCTGGAATGAGCTGCCTCTGCACACAAGACAAGCCCCCACCCTCCAGGTGTTTAAGTCACGCCTCAAGACTTACCTTTATTCCTTGGCTTTTCCAAGCACAGTATGAGATGTTTGATGTTTAACGTGACACTGTGCATGTTGTTTGTGGTTGTTTTGTGGTTTTTAAATGAAGTTGTTTTTTAATGTTGAAGTTGTTTTTTAATGTTTTACTGTAAAGCACTTTGGTACAACGTTGTTGTTTTAAAATGTGCTATATAAATAAAGATGGTATGGTATGGTATGGTATATATAGAATACTAGAAGTATGCCGGCCGACATACTCCTAGTAGGATGTAGGTAGTAGGTAGAAGTGTGTGCAGTTAAGAGCCCTGGTTGATAAATCAGATAATATCCATAGAATACCTAGTAGAAGTCTGCCTGTTCAAACCTGACATAGGACGGTGCTGGTTCAAATCACCATGACCTAGAGTAGGTAAGACTGTGTGCCGTTAAGTGGCCCGGTGGATAAATCAGATAATATTCATAAAATTCCTAGTAGGATAGTGCTGGTTCAAATCACCATCACCTAGACTAGGTAGGGGGTCAGGTAAGAGTATGTAGGGGCAGAGCAGGTTGAGGGGTAGATAGGGGGAGAGTAGGTGAGGGGCTCAGGTAGGGGGAGAATAGGTGAGGGGGCCCCAGGCAGGGAGAGAGTAGGTGAGGGGGGGTCAGGCAGGAGGAGAGTAGGTGAGGGGGAGGGTCAGCTGAATAATAAAAAGTGTGAATGTAGTTTCTAGGTGAAAGTGACTTTTGACGTGCCTATAGAGCTGCCATTGAGCCCCATGTTAAATGTCTCAAATTTGAAAGCACTATATTTCTAAAACTATGAAACATTATAAAGATTCCTTTTCAGGCAAACATGTCCACCGTAAGATGAACCTAAGTAGGCTAGAATGGGGTTGCTAGGTGTAAGTATGTAGGACTAGCCAAAGTTTGTGCTATTGCCATAGAGAATGCATTGGGCGTTTAAGTTAAATAACTCATAAACTACGAAACATAAAAATAAAGTTCCAGCATGTGTCTCCACAGGAAGCTGAATAATAAAAAGTGTGAATGGAGTTTCTAGGTGAAAGTGACTTTTGACGTGCCTATAGAGCTGCCATTGAGCCCCATGTTAAATGTCTCAAATTTGAAAGCACTATATTTCTAAAACTATGAAACATTTCAAAGATTCCACCGTAAGATGAACCTAAGTAGGCTAGAATGGGGTTGCTAGGTGTAAGTATGTAGGACTAGTAGCATGCCAAAGTTTGTGCTATTGCCATAGAGAATGCATTGTGTTGCGGAGGATGAGAGGAATGCTCTCATCCTCCGCAACACCCATTCTCATACATCGCTATACACTGCGAGGATATGGGCTATAGCCCATATCGTACGGCATACTATACTGTAGCACGCCGTTTTTCATCATTTTTGAGGATTTGAAAAAAATGAAAAAATGAAAAAATGAAAAAAACGATGGGTTATAGCCCATCGTTTTTTGAATTTTAGATTTTTTTAATCCTCGTTTTTCATCATTTTGGACGATGGCCCATATCGTACGGCATACTATAGCACGCCGTTTTTCATCATTTTTGAGGATTTGGAAAAAATAAAAAAATGAAAAAATAAAAACGATGGGTTATAGCCCATCGTTTTTTTAATTTTAGATTTTTTTTTAATCCTCGTTTTTCATCATTTTGGACCATAGCGTACGGCATACTATAGCACGCCGTTTTTCATCATTTTTGCCATTGAGCCCCATTGTAAATTTGGAAGCACTATATTTCTAAAACTATGAAACATTTCAAAGATTCCTTTTCAGGCAAACATGTCCACCGTAAGATGAACCTAAGTAGGCTAGAATGGGGTTGCTAGGTGTAAGTATGTAGGACTAGTAGCATGCCAACGTTTGTGCTATTGCCATAGATAATGCATTGTGTTGCGGAGGATGAGAGGAATGCTCTCATCCTCCGCAACACCCATTCTCATACATCGCTATACACTGCGAGGATATGGGCTATAGCCCATATCGTACGGCATACTATACTGTAGCACGCCGTTTTTCATCATTTTTGAGGATTTGAAAAAAATGAAAAAATGAAAAAAACGATGGGTTATAGCCCATCGTTTTTTGAATTTTAGATTTTTTTTAATCCTCGTTTTTCATCATTTTGGACGATGGCCCATATCGTACGGCATACTATAGCACGCCGTTTTTCATCATTTTTGAGGATTTGAAAAAAAAAGAAAAAATGAAAGAAAAAAAAACGATGGGTTATAGCCCATCGTTTTTTGAATTTTAGATTTTTTTTTAATCCTCGTTTTTCATCATTTTGGACCATAGCGTACGGCATACTATAGCACGCCGTTTTTCATCATTTTTGCCATTGAGCCCCATTGTAAATTTGGAAGCACTATATTTCTAAAACTATGAAACATTTCAAAGATTCCTTTTCAGGCAAACATGTCCACTGTAAGATGAACCTAAGTAGGCTAGAATGGGGTTGCTAGGTGTAAGTATGTAGGACTAGTAGCATGCCAAAGTTTGTGCTATTGCCATAGAGAATGCATTGGGCGTTTAAGTTAAATAACTCATAAACTACAAAACATAAAAATAAAAAAAAGTTCCAGCATGTGTCTCCACAGTAAGCTGAATAATAAAAAGTGTGAATCGAGTTTCTAGGTGAAAGTGACTTTTGACGTGCCTATAGAGCTGCCATTGAGCCCAATGTTAAATGTCTCAAATTTGAAAGCACTATATTTCTAAAACTATGAAACATTTCAAAGATTCCTTTTCAGGCAAACATGTCCACCGTAAGATGAACCTAAGTAGGCTAGAATGGGGTTGCTAGGTGTAAGTATGTAGGACTAGTAGCATGCCAAAGTTTGTGCTATTGCCATAGAGAATGCATTGGGCGTTTAACACTACGAAGTCTGAAAAATTTTCACTACTACTCAGTCGGCTGAACGGTCAGGGGGACCGTGTTTTTGGTGCGATTTGATTGGCCACTCTCTCCCCCACTCGTCCCTCTCCAGCTGGAGAAGACATTGTTCAAGCCTGCATCCCATTTCCAACGAATTAAATCATAATATGTTTCTTAACACATGTTTTCACTCCTAAAATGTATAAAACTAATAATACATGTGAAAAATATATATTTTGCCGTTGCCCGTTAGTACTATATTGCAACATAGCCATGGAAGAGTGTCGCGTTGCTGCCTTTTGTTGTTCTTTTTTTCCTTCCAAAAGAGCAAGATCACTTGTCTTTTCTTGTGTGTTATCGATGTAATTAATATATGTGACCCCACGCGATGTACAGACTGCTTGACTAGGCATGTAAACATGACATAATTGTATTAATGTTTAAGTGTAATGATGTTATTGACCGGATTGTCCGTAGTCCTCCAGCCGTTAGCTTACAGTTGCTAATATTATAAGCTAACAACATTACTAAAGCCAATGTATTGCATTAAATGCGGACCTGTCCGCGGTAAATTACTTATACAAGTGAGTCGCGTTATATTTACCTAAATTACCAGCCAAAGTACATTCCAAATAAACAATTATTAGCCACGTTATCTTGTTATATCAGTTTAATTAATAAAAAACATCGCATTTGTCGTTCAAATACGGCCGTTAGCACTGTGAATTCAACATCCGGTGAGGAGAGGATACGGATCGTGTATGTATTGTGTATGGAAATCAGCGCATACAGTGGGGGTGCCGTGTCATTAGTCAGAAGGTTCATTGTTCCGAAATTACTATCCCTATCTCTAAACCTAACCTAAACCTAACCGCAAGCACGGGAGCAAACCTAAACCTAACCGCAAGCACGGGAGCAGTGCATGTTCGGACTAACGGGACTTCGGATCTATGGGCAGTTTCCACAGTGGGTGGGCTTTAGACCGGATGTAAGCCTTGCACACTAAATAGACATTTACATGCTTCCCTGATAACAATGATAATAATCATTGTATTCATATTCCTATTATCTTATCAAAATAATAAACAAATTCCAAGTTAATTAACCAGCCAAACGTATATGATTTAATTTGTTGGACATGGAATGCAGGCTTGAACAACAACAATGCCGTCTCTAGCTGTCTGTTTGTGTGTTATTTCTTTTTCTCCACCCCTTTTCTTTCAATCATAACTCGCTCATTTTTTGCTCATTTAAAAACATTCAAAATACCATGGAAACTGTGGAATTGGGGCTTTCATTTGGTATATAAATCGGTTGTGTAGGCGCTCTCTACGAAACGATATCAAGTGAAAAGGAAATGTCGGGGAATCACCATTAACACCATTATCAAGCAGCGCAAACAAAAGACGAGTGGGGGAGAAAGGGGGACGGCGGTCGATTGTGCCGATTATAGTCAGACTGAGTAAGAGATATATGCCTAAAATCCTATTTACAAAACGTTTCAAATGGGGGAAAAAACAGAGATGATTTCAATCGAATATTTAGACAAAGTCATGCAAGGGGAACTTTCTCTGGACTCCATGGGCTAATAAAATAAACGTTGAAATCTCAAATTCGGTCAGAACGGCTGCTCAGACTTCCTAGTGTTAAGTTAAATAACTCATAAACTACAAAACATGAAAATAAAAAAAAGTTCCAGCATGTGTCTCCACAGTAAGCTGAATAATAAAAAGTGTGAATCGAGTTTCTAGGTGAAAGTGACTTTTGACGTGCCTATAGAGCTGCCATTGAGCCCAATGTTAAATGTCTCAAATTTGAAAGCACTATATTTCTAAAACTATGAAACATTTCAAAGATTCCTTTTCAGGCAAACATGTCCACCGTAATAAGTAGGCTAGAATGGGGTTGCTAGGTGTAAGTATGTAGGACTAGTAGCATGCCAAAGTTTGTGCTATTGCCATAGAGAATGCATTGGGCGTTTAAGTTAAATAACTCATAAACTACAAAACATAAAAATAAAAAAAAGTCCCAGCATGTGTCTCCACAGTAAGCTGAATAATAAAAAGTGTGAATCGAGTTTCTAGGTGAAAGTGACTATTGACGTGCCTATAGAGCTGCCATTGAGCCCAATGTTAAATGTCTCAAATTTGAAAGCACTATATTTCTAAAACTATGAAACATTTCAAAGATTCCTTTTCAGGCAAACATGTCCACCGTAAGATGAACCTAAGTAGGCTAGAATGGGGTTGCTAGGTGTAAGTATGTAGGACTAGTAGCATGCCAAAGTTTGTGCTATTGCCATAGAGAATGCATTGTGTTGCGGAGGATGAGAGGAATGCTCTCATCCTCCGCAACACCCATTCTCATACATCGCTATACACCGCGAGGATATCGGCTATAGCCCATATCGTACGGCATACTATACTGTAGCACGCCGTTTTTCATCATTTTTGAGGATTTGAAAAAAATGAAAAAATGAAAAAAACGATGGGTTATAGCCCATTGTTTTTTTGAATTTTTGAAAAAAAAGAATTATCCTCGTTTTTCATCATTTTGGACTATGGGCTATAGCCCATATCGTACGGCATACTATAGCACGCCGTTTTTCATCATTTTTGAGGATTTGAAAAAATTGAAAAAATGAAAAAAACGATGGGTTATAGCCCATCGTTTTTTGAATTTTTGAATTTTTTTTAATCCTCGTTTTTCATCATTTTGGACAATGGGCTATAGCCCATATCGTACGGCATACTATAGCACGCCGTTTTTCATCATTTTTGAGGATTTGAAAAAAATGAAAAAATGAAAAAAACTATGGGTTATAGCCCATCATTTTTCTTTTTTATCCTCGTTTTTCATGATTTTGGACAATGGGCTATAGCCCATATCGTACGGCATACTATAGCACGCCGTTTTTCATCATTTTTGAGGATTTGAAAAAAATGAAAAAATGAAAAAAACGATGGGTTATAGCCCATCGTTTTTTGAATTTTTGATTTTTTTTTTATCCTCGTTTTTCATCATTTTGGACAATGGGCTATAGCCCATATCGTACGGCATACTATAGCACGCCGTTTTTCATCATTTTTGAGGATTTGAAAAAAATGAAAAAAACGATGGGTTATAGCCCATCGTTTTTTGAATTTTTGATATTTTTTTTTATCCTCGTTTTTCATCATTTTGGACCATGGGCTATAGCCCATATCGTACGGCATACTATAGCACGACGTTTTTCATCATTTTTGAGGATTTGAAAAAAATGAAAAAATGAAAAAAAACGATGGGTTATAGCCCATCGTTTTTTTAATTTTTTAATGTTTTTTTTAATCCTCGTTTTTCATCATTTTGGACCATATCGTACGGCATACTATAGCACGCCGTTTTTCATCATTTTTGCCATTGAGCCCCATTGTAAATTTGAAAGCACTATATTTCTAAAACTATGAAACATTTCAAAGATTCCTTTTCAGGCAAACATGTCCACCGTAAGATGAACCTAAGTAGGCTAGAATGGGGTTGCTAGGTGTAAGTATGTAGGACTAGTAGCATGCCAAAGTTTGTGCTATTGCCATAGAGAATGCATTGGGCGTTTAAGTTAAATAACTCATAAACTACAAAACATAAAAATTAAAAAAAGTTCCAGCATGTGTCTCCACAGTAAGCTGAATAATAAAAAGTGTGAATCGAGTTTCTAGGTGAAAGTGACTTTTGACGTGCCTATAGAGCTGCCATTGAGCCCAATGTTAAATGTCTCAAATTTGAAAGCACGATATTTCTAAAACTATGAAACATTTCAAAGATTTCTTTTCAGGCAAACATGTCCACCGTAAGATGAACCTAAGTAGGCTAGAATGGGGTTGCGAGGTGTAAGTATGTAGGACTAGTAGCATGCCAAAGTTTGCGCTATTGCCATAGAGAATGCATTGGGCGTTTAAGTTAAATAACTCATAAACTACTAAACATAAAAATTAAAAAAAGTTCCAGCATGTGTCTCCACAGTAAGCTGAATAATAAAAAGTGTGAATCGAGTTTCTAGGTGAAAGTGACTTTTGACGTGCCTATAGAGCTGCCATTGAGCCCAATGTTAAATGTCTCAAATTTGAAAGCACGATATTTCTAAAACTATGAAACATTTCAAAGATTTCTTTTCAGGCAAACATGTCCACCGTAAGATGAACCTAAGTAGGCTAGAATGGGGTTGCGAGGTGTAAGTATGTAGGACTAGTAGCATGCCAAAGTTTGCGCTATTGCCATAGAGAATGCATTGGGCGTTTAAGTTAAATAACTCATAAACTACTAAACATAAAAATACAAAAAAGTTCCAGCATGTGTCTCCACAGTAAGCTGAATAATAAAAAGTGTGAATCGAGTTTCTAGGTGAAAGTGACTTTTGACGTGCCTATAGAGCTGTCATTGAGCCCCATGTTAAATGTCTCAAATTTGAAAGAACTATATTTCTAAAACTATGAAACATTTCAAAGATTCCTTTTCAGGCAAACATGTCCACCGTAAGATGAACCTAAGTAGGCTAGACTGGGGTTGCTAGGTGTAAGTATGTAGGACTAGTAGCATGCCAAAGTTTGTGCTATTGCCATAGAGAATGCATTGGGCGTTTAAGTTAAATAACTCATAAACTACAAAACATAAAAATAAAAAAAAGTTCCAGCATGTGTCTCCACAGTAAGCTGAATAATAAAAAGTGTGAATCAAGTTTCTAGGTGAAAGTGACTTTTGACGTGCCTATAGAGCTGCCATTGAGCCCAATGTTAAATGTCTCAAATTTGAAAGCACTATATTTCTAAAACTATGAAACATTTCAAAGATTCCTTTTCAGGCAAACATGTCCACCGTAAGATGAACCTAAGTAGGCTAGAATGGGGTTGCTAGGTGTAAGTATGTAGGACTAGTAGCATGCCAAAGTTTGTGCTATTGCCATAGAGAATGCATTGTGTTGCGGAGGATGAGGGGAGGCGTACTATCATCCGACAGAGCATTGCTCCGAAGGAGCAATGCTCCGAGGTGCGCTGCGGGTCGGGAGAGGGTTGCGGTTAGGTTTAGGTGTCTGCCCCGGGGGAGGTTAGGGTTAGGGTGAGGGAGGAGGTAGGTTGTCGTTCGGACCAATGCTCCGTCGGATGAAAGGCATGCACTCGAGGATGAGAGGAATGCTCTCATCCTCCGCAACACCCATTTTCATACACCGCTATACACCGCGAGGATATCGGCTATAGCCCATATCGTACGGCATACTATACTGTAGCACGCCGTTTTTCATCATTTTTGAGTATTTGAAAAAAATGAAAAAATGAAAAAAACGATGGGTTATAGCCCATTGTTTTTTTTTATTTTTGAAAAAAAAAGAATTATCCTCGTTTTTCATCATTTTGGACCATGGGCTATAGCCCATATCCTACGGCATACTATAGCACGCCGTTTTTCATCATTTTTGAGGATTTGAAAAAAATGAAAAAATGAAAAAAACGATGGGCCCATCGTTTTTTGAATTTTTGATTTTTTTTTAAATCCTCGTTTTTCATCATTTTGGACCATGGGCTATAGCCCATATCGTACGGCATACTATAGCACGCCGTTTTTCATCATTTTTGAGGATTTGAAAAAAATGAAAAAATGAAAAAAACGATGGGTTATATATAGCCCATCGTTTTTTGAAATTTTGATTTTTTTTTTATCCTCGTTTTTCATCATTTTGGACCATGGACTATAGCCCATATCGTACGGCATACTATAGCACGCCGTTTTTCATCATTTTTGAGGATTTGAAAAAAATGAAAAAATGATCTCTATTACCTGCTGCATTGCTGACATATTCAAGAAAGACACATGTGCATCAAACAGCTGTGTTAGATGGAAGATGCCAAATAATAACAAGGCTCGTTGGTCTAGGGGTATGATTCTCGCTTTGGGTGCGAGAGGTCCCGTGTTCAAATCCCGGACGAGCCCTACTGTTGACACTGCACTTCACCATCCCTCGCCTTAGTTCATGTGTTGGAAAGAAATATGTTGTAGCCTGGAAGAAGACAAAATAGAAACTCAGCAACGACTAGCAGACATTGTCAATATTATGCACCATAAAGCTGCAGTTTTCTATGAATTTTAAATGGAAGCCATCAACATGACACTACAAAGTGACACCCAACGTTTGTACCTGTTGCACAAACAATAAAGCTCCGTAGTCGGCAGGACTCGAACCTGCGCGGGGAGACCCCAATGGATTTCTAGTCCATCGCCTTAACCGCTCGGCCACGACTACCGCTGTTACCTGCAAGCACACCTGTTCAGCAATTTTGGGTGAACACAAAGAGGAACTTGAACCCACAACCCAAGCCAAATTGCAATCTTCTGAAAGTTGATTGATGGGTTAAATTGACCCTCCTATCTCCATTACCTGCATCATCTCTGACATCTTCAAGAAAGCCACAAGTGCATCAGACAGCTTTGTGAGAGTAAATATTACAATGAAAACAGGGCTCGTTGGTCTAGGGGTATGATTCTCGCTTAGGGTGCGAGAGGTCCCGGGTTCAAATCCCGGACGAGCCCCTCCAGGTCCCCATCCTTCCAAAGCGTATAAATAACTCATAAACTACAAAACATAAAAATAAAAAAAAGTTCCAGCATGTGTCTCCACAGTAAGCTGAATAATAAAAAGTGTGAATCGAGTTTCTAGGTGAAAGTGACTTTTGACGTGCCTATAGAGCTGCCATTGAGCCCAATGTTAAATGTCTCAAATTTGAAAGCACTATATTTCTAAAACTATGAAACATTTCAAAGATTCCTTTTCAGGCAAACATGTCCACCGTAAGATGAATCTAAGTAGGCTAGAATGGGGTTGCTAGGTGTAAGTATGTAGGACTAGTAGCATGCCAAAGTTTGTGCTATTGCCATAGAGAATGCATTGTGTTGCGGAGGATGAGAGGAATGCTCTCATCCTCCGCAACACCCATTCTCATACACCGCTATACACCGCGAGGATATCGGCTATAGCCCATATCGTATGGCATACTATACTGTAGCACGCCGTTTTTCATCATTTTTGAGGATTTGAAAAAAATGAAAAAATGAAAAAAACGATGGGTTATAGCCCATCGTTTTTTGATTTTTATTTTTTATCCTCGTTTTTCATCATTTTGGACAATGGGCTATAGCCCATATCGTACGGCATACTATAGCACGCCGTTTTTCATCATTTTTGAGGATTTGAAAAAAATGAAAAAATGAAAAAAACGATGGGTTATAGCCCATTGTTTTTTTTAATTTTTGAAAAAAAAAAGAATTATCCTCGTTTTTCATCATTTTGGACCATGGGCTATAGCCCATATCGTACGGCATACTATAGCACGCCGTTTTTCATCATTTTTGAGGATTTGAAAAAAATGAAAAAATGAAAAAAACGATGGGTTATAGCCCATTGTTTTTTGATTTTTTTTTTTTAAATCCTCGTTTTTCCATCGTAAGTTCCAGCATGTGTCTCCACAGTAAGCTGAATAATAAAAAGTGTGAATCGAGTTTCTAGGTGAAAGTGACTTTTGACGTGCCTATAGAGCTGCCATTGAGCCCAATGTTAAATGTCTCAAATTTGAAAGCACGATATTTCTAAAACTATGAAACATTTCAAAGATTTCTTTTCAGGCAAACATGTCCACCGTAAGATGAACCTAAGTAGGCTAGAATGGGGTTGCGAGGTGTAAGTATGTAGGACTAGTAGCATGCCAAAGTTTGCGCTATTGCCATAGAGAATGCATTGGGCGTTTAAGTTAAATAACTCATAAACTACTAAACATAAAAATAAAAATAAGTTCCAGCATGTGTCTCCACAGTAAGCTGAATAATTAAAAGTGTGAATCGAGTTTCTAGGTGAAAGTGACTTTTGACGTGCCTATAGAGCTGCCATTGAGCCCCATGTTAAATGTCTCAAATTTGAAAGCACTATATTTCTAAAACTATGAAACATTTCAAAGATTCCTTTTCAGGCAAACATGTCCACCGTAAGATGAACCTAAGTAGGCTAGACTGGGGTTGCTAGGTGTAAGTATGTAGGACTAGTAGCATGCCAAAGTTTGTGCTATTGCCATAGAGAATGCATTGGGCGTTTAAGTTAAATAACTCATAAACTACAAAACATTAAAATAAAAAAAAGTTCCAGCATGTGTCTCCACAGTAAGCTGAATAATTAAAAGTGTGAATCGAGTTTCTAGGTGAAAGTGACTTTTGACGTGCCTATAGAGCTGCCATTGAGCCCAATGTTAAATGTCTCAAATTTGAAAGCACTATATTTCTAAAACTATGAAACATTTCAAAGATTCCTTTTCAGGCAAACATGTCCACCGTAAGATGAACCTAAGTAGGCTAGAATGGGGTTGCTAGGTGTAAGTATGTAGAACTAGTAGCATGCCAAAGTTTGTGCTATTGCCATAGAGAATGCATTGTGTTGCGGAGGATGAGAGGAATGCTCTCATCCTCCGCAACACCCATTCTCATACATCGCTATACACCGCGAGGATATCGGCTATAGCCCATATCGTACGGCATACTATACTGTAGCACGCCGTTTTTCATCATTTTTGAGGATTTGAAAAAAATGAAAAAATGAAAAAAACGATGGGTTATAGCCCATTGTTTTTTTGAATTTTTGAAAAAAAAGAATTATCCTCGTTTTTCATCATTTTGGACTATGGGCTATAGCCCATATCGTACGGCATACTATAGCACGCCGTTTTTCATCATTTTTGAGGATTTGAAAAAATTGAAAAAATGAAAAAAACGATGGGTTATAGCCCATCGTTTTTAGAATTTTTGAATTTTTTTTAATCCTCGTTTTTCATCATTTTGGACAATGGGCTATAGCCCATATCGTACGGCATACTATAGCACGCCGTTTTTCATCATTTTTGAGGATTTGAAAAAAATGAAAAAATGAAAAAAACTATGGGTTATAGCCCATCATTTTTCTTTTTTATCCTCGTTTTTCATGATTTTGGACAATGGGCTATAGCCCATATCGTACGGCATACTATAGCACGCCGTTTTTCATCATTTTTGAGGATTTGAAAAAAATGAAAAAAACGATGGGTTATAGCCCATCGTTTTTTGAATTTTTGATATTTTTTTTTATCCTCGTTTTTCATCATTTTGGACCATGGGCTATAGCCCATATCGTACGGCATACTATAGCACGACGTTTTTCATCATTTTTGAGGATTTGAAAAAAATGAAAAAATGAAAAAAAACGATGGGTTATAGCCCATCGTTTTTTTAATTTTTTAATGTTTTTTTTAATCCTCGTTTTTCATCATTTTGGACCATATCGTACGGCATACTATAGCACGCCGTTTTTCATCATTTTTGCCATTGAGCCCCATTGTAAATTTGAAAGCACTATATTTCTAAAACTATGAAACATTTCAAAGATTCCTTTTCAGGCAAACATGTCCACCGTAAGATGAACCTAAGTAGGCTAGAATGGGGTTGCTAGGTGTAAGTATGTAGGACTAGTAGCATGCCAAAGTTTGTGCTATTGCCATAGAGAATGCATTGGGCGTTTAAGTTAAATAACTCATAAACTACAAAACATAAAAATTAAAAAAAGTTCCAGCATGTGTCTCCACAGTAAGCTGAATAATAAAAAGTGTGAATCGAGTTTCTAGGTGAAAGTGACTTTTGACGTGCCTATAGAGCTGCCATTGAGCCCAATGTTAAATGTCTCAAATTTGAAAGCACTATATTTCTAAAACTATGAAACATTTCAAAGATTCCTTTTCAGGCAAACATGTCCACCGTAAGATGAACCTAAGTAGGCTAGACTGGGGTTGCTAGGTGTAAGTATGTAGGACTAGTAGCATGCCAAAGTTTGTGCTATTGCCATAGAGAATGCATTGGGCGTTTAAGTTAAATAACTCATAAACTACAAAACATAAAAATAAAAAAAAGTTCCAGCATGTGTCTCCACAGTAAGCTGAATAATAAAAAGTGTGAATCAAGTTTCTAGGTGAAAGTGACTTTTGACGTGCCTATAGAGCTGCCATTGAGCCCAATGTTAAATGTCTCAAATTTGAAAGCACTATATTTCTAAAACTATGAAACATTTCAAAGATTCCTTTTCAGGCAAACATGTCCACCGTAAGATGAACCTAAGTAGGCTAGAATGGGGTTGCTAGGTGTAAGTATGTAGGACTAGTAGCATGCCAAAGTTTGTGCTATTGCCATAGAGAATGCATTGTGTTGCGGAGGATGAGGGGAGGCGTACTATCATCCGACAGAGCATTGCTCCGAAGGAGCAATGCTCCGAGGTGCGCTGCGGGTCGGGAGAGGGTTGCGGTTAGGTTTAGGTGTCTGCCCCGGGGGAGGTTAGGGTTTGGGTGAGGGAGGAGGTAGGTTGTCGTTCGGACCAATGCTCCGTCGGATGAAAGGCATGCACTCGAGGATGAGAGGAATGCTCTCATCCTCCGCAACACCCATTTTCATACACCGCTATACACCGCGAGGATATCGGCTATAGCCCATATCGTACGGCATACTATACTGTAGCACGCCGTTTTTCATCATTTTTGAGTATTTGAAAAAAATGAAAAAATGAAAAAAACGATGGGTTATAGCCCATTGTTTTTTTTTATTTTTGAAAAAAAAAGAATTATCCTCGTTTTTCATCATTTTGGACCATGGGCTATAGCCCATATCCTACGGCATACTATAGCACGCCGTTTTTCATCATTTTTGAGGATTTGAAAAAAATGAAAAAATGAAAAAAACGATGGGCCCATCGTTTTTTGAATTTTTGATTTTTTTTTAAATCCTCGTTTTTCATCATTTTGGACCATGGGCTATAGCCCATATCGTACGGCATACTATAGCACGCCGTTTTTCATCATTTTTGAGGATTTGAAAAAAATGAAAAAATGAAAAAAACGATGGGTTATATATAGCCCATCGTTTTTTGAAATTTTGATTTTTTTTTTATCCTCGTTTTTCATCATTTTGGACCATGGACTATAGCCCATATCGTACGGCATACTATAGCACGCCGTTTTTCATCATTTTTGAGGATTTGAAAAAAATGAAAAAATGATCTCTATTACCTGCTGCATTGCTGACATATTCAAGAAAGACACATGTGCATCAAACAGCTGTGTTAGATGGAAGATGCCAAATAATAACAAGGCTCGTTGGTCTAGGGGTATGATTCTCGCTTTGGGTGCGAGAGGTCCCGTGTTCAAATCCCGGACGAGCCCTACTGTTGACACTGCACTTCACCATCCCTCGCCTTAGTTCATGTGTTGGAAAGAAATATGTTGTAGCCTGGAAGAAGACAAAATAGAAACTCAGCAACGACTAGCAGACATTGTCAATATTATGCACCATAAAGCTGCAGTTTTCTATGAATTTTAAATGGAAGCCATCAACATGACACTACAAAGTGACACCCAACGTTTGTACCTGTTGCACAAACAATAAAGCTCCGTAGTCGGCAGGACTCGAACCTGCGCGGGGAGACCCCAATGGATTTCTAGTCCATCGCCTTAACCGCTCGGCCACGACTACCGCTGTTACCTGCAAGCACACCTGTTCAGCAATTTTGGGTGAACACAAAGAGGAACTTGAACCCACAACCCAAGCCAAATTGCAATCTTCTGAAAGTTGATTGATGGGTTAAATTGACCCTCCTATCTCCATTACCTGCATCATCTCTGACATCTTCAAGAAAGCCACAAGTGCATCAGACAGCTTTGTGAGAGTAAATATTACAATGAAAACAGGGCTCGTTGGTCTAGGGGTATGATTCTCGCTTAGGGTGCGAGAGGTCCCGGGTTCAAATCCCGGACGAGCCCCTCCAGGTCCCCATCCTTCCAAAGCGTATAAATAACTCATAAACTACAAAACATAAAAATAAAAAAAAGTTCCAGCATGTGTCTCCACAGTAAGCTGAATAATAAAAAGTGTGAATCGAGTTTCTAGGTGAAAGTGACTTTTGACGTGCCTATAGAGCTGCCATTGAGCCCAATGTTAAATGTCTCAAATTTGAAAGCACTATATTTCTAAAACTATGAAACATTTCAAAGATTCCTTTTCAGGCAAACATGTCCACCGTAAGATGAACCTAAGTAGGCTAGAATGGGGTTGCTAGGTGTAAGTATGTAGGACTAGTAGCATGCCAAAGTTTGTGCTATTGCCATAGAGAATGCATTGTGTTGCGGAGGATGAGAGGAATGCTCTCATCCTCCGCAACACCCATTCTCATACACCGCTATACACCGCGAGGATATCGGCTATAGCCCATATCGTATGGCATACTATACTGTAGCACGCCGTTTTTCATCATTTTTGAGGATTTGAAAAAAATGAAAAAATGAAAAAAACGATGGGTTATAGCCCATCGTTTTTTGATTTTTATTTTTTATCCTCGTTTTTCATCATTTTGGACAATGGGCTATAGCCCATATCGTACGGCATACTATAGCACGCCGTTTTTCATCATTTTTGAGGATTTGAAAAAAATGAAAAAATGAAAAAAACGATGGGTTATAGCCCATTGTTTTTTTTAATTTTTGAAAAAAAAAAGAATTATCCTCGTTTTTCATCATTTTGGACCATGGGCTATAGCCCATATCGTACGGCATACTATAGCACGCCGTTTTTCATCATTTTTGAGGATTTGAAAAAAATGAAAAAATGAAAAAAACGATGGGTTATAGCCCATTGTTTTTTGATTTTTTTTTTTTAAATCCTCGTTTTTCCATCGTAAGTTCCAGCATGTGTCTCCACAGTAAGCTGAATAATAAAAAGTGTGAATCGAGTTTCTAGGTGAAAGTGACTTTTGACGTGCCTATAGAGCTGCCATTGAGCCCAATGTTAAATGTCTCAAATTTGAAAGCACGATATTTCTAAAACTATGAAACATTTCAAAGATTTCTTTTCAGGCAAACATGTCCACCGTAAGATGAACCTAAGTAGGCTAGAATGGGGTTGCGAGGTGTAAGTATGTAGGACTAGTAGCATGCCAAAGTTTGCGCTATTGCCATAGAGAATGCATTGGGCGTTTAAGTTAAATAACTCATAAACTACTAAACATAAAAATAAAAATAAGTTCCAGCATGTGTCTCCACAGTAAGCTGAATAATTAAAAGTGTGAATCGAGTTTCTAGGTGAAAGTGACTTTTGACGTGCCTATAGAGCTGCCATTGAGCCCCATGTTAAATGTCTCAAATTTGAAAGCACTATATTTCTAAAACTATGAAACATTTCAAAGATTCCTTTTCAGGCAAACATGTCCACCGTAAGATGAACCTAAGTAGGCTAGACTGGGGTTGCTAGGTGTAAGTATGTAGGACTAGTAGCATGCCAAAGTTTGTGCTATTGCCATAGAGAATGCATTGGGCGTTTAAGTTAAATAACTCATAAACTACAAAACATTAAAATAAAAAAAAGTTCCAGCATGTGTCTCCACAGTAAGCTGAATAATTAAAAGTGTGAATCGAGTTTCTAGGTGAAAGTGACTTTTGACGTGCCTATAGAGCTGCCATTGAGCCCAATGTTAAATGTCTCAAATTTGAAAGCACTATATTTCTAAAACTATGAAACATTTCAAAGATTCCTTTTCAGGCAAACATGTCCACCGTAAGATGAACCTAAGTAGGCTAGAATGGGGTTGCTAGGTGTAAGTATGTAGAACTAGTAGCATGCCAAAGTTTGTGCTATTGCCATAGAGAATGCATTGTGTTGCGGAGGATGAGAGGAATGCTCTCATCCTCCGCAACACCCATTCTCATACATCGCTATACACCGCGAGGATATCGGCTATAGCCCATATCGTACGGCATACTATACTGTAGCACGCCGTTTTTCATCATTTTTGAGGATTTGAAAAAAATGAAAAAATGAAAAAAACGATGGGTTATAGCCCATTGTTTTTTTGAATTTTTGAAAAAAAAGAATTATCCTCGTTTTTCATCATTTTGGACTATGGGCTATAGCCCATATCGTACGGCATACTATAGCACGCCGTTTTTCATCATTTTTGAGGATTTGAAAAAATTGAAAAAATGAAAAAAACGATGGGTTATAGCCCATCGTTTTTTGAATTTTTGATTTTTTTTTAATCCTCGTTTTTCATCATTTTGGACAATGGGCTATAGCCCATATCGTACGGCATACTATAGCACGCCGTTTTTCATCATTTTTGAGGATTTGAAAAAAATGAAAAAATGAAAAAAACTATGGGTTATAGCCCATCATTTTTCTTTTTTATCCTCGTTTTTCATGATTTTGGACAATGGGCTATAGCCCATATCGTACGGCATACTATAGCACGCCGTTTTTCATCATTTTTGAGGATTTGAAAAAAATGAAAAAATGAAAAAAACGATGGGTTATAGCCCATCGTTTTTTGAATTTTTGATTTTTTTTTTATCCTCGTTTTTCATCATTTTGGACAATGGGCTATAGCCCATATCGTACGGCATACTATAGCACGCCGTTTTTCATCATTTTTGAGGATTTGAAAAAAATGAAAAAAACGATGGGTTATAGCCCATCGTTTTTTGAATTTTTGATATTTTTTTTTATCCTCGTTTTTCATCATTTTGGACCATGGGCTATAGCCCATATCGTACGGCATACTATAGCACGACGTTTTTCATCATTTTTGAGGATTTGAAAAAAATGAAAAAATGAAAAAAAACGATGGGTTATAGCCCATCGTTTTTTTAATTTTTTAATGTTTTTTTTAATCCTCGTTTTTCATCATTTTGGACCATATCGTACGGCATACTATAGCACGCCGTTTTTCATCATTTTTGCCATTGAGCCCCATTGTAAATTTGAAAGCACTATATTTCTAAAACTATGAAACATTTCAAAGATTCCTTTTCAGGCAAACATGTCCACCGTAAGATGAACCTAAGTAGGCTAGAATGGGGTTGCTAGGTGTAAGTATGTAGGACTAGTAGCATGCCAAAGTTTGTGCTATT
This sequence comes from Protomyctophum parallelum, assembly GCF_964188405.1. NCBI lineage: Eukaryota > Metazoa > Chordata > Actinopteri > Myctophiformes > Myctophidae > Protomyctophum > Protomyctophum parallelum. Next base: position 56,918,889 of record NC_139697.1, read on the forward strand.
GCCATAGAGAATGCATTGGGCGTTTAAGTTAAATAACTCATAAACTACAAAACATAAAAATTAAAAAAAGTTCCAGCATGTGTCTCCACAGTAAGCTGAATAATAAAAAGTGTGAATCGAGTTTCTAGGTGAAAGTGACTTTTGACGTGCCTATAGAGCTGCCATTGAGCCCAATGTTAAATGTCTCAAATTTGAAAGCACGATATTTCTAAAACTATGAAACATTTCAAAGATTTCTTTTCAGGCAAACATGTCCACCGTAAGATGAACCTAAGTAGGCTAGAATGGGGTTGCGAGGTGTAAGTATGTAGGACTAGTAGCATGCCAAAGTTTGCGCTATTGCCATAGAGAATGCATTGGGCGTTTAAGTTAAATAACTCATAAACTACTAAACATAAAAATACAAAAAAGTTCCAGCATGTGTCTCCACAGTAAGCTGAATAATAAAAAGTGTGAATCGAGTTTCTAGGTGAAAGTGACTTTTGACGTGCCTATAGAGCTGCCATTGAGCCCCATGTTAAATGTCTCAAATTTGAAAGCACTATATTTCTAAAACTATGAAACATTTCAAAGATTCCTTTTCAGGCAAACATGTCCACCGTAAGATGAACCTAAGTAGGCTAGACTGGGGTTGCTAGGTGTAAGTATGTAGGACTAGTAGCATGCCAAAGTTTGTGCTATTGCCATAGAGAATGCATTGGGCGTTTAAGTTAAATAACTCATAAACTACAAAACATAAAAATAAAAAGAAGTTCCAGCATGTGTCTCCACAGTAAGCTGAATAATAAAAAGTGTGAATCAAGTTTCTAGGTGAAAGTGACTTTTGACGTGCCTATAGAGCTGCCATTGAGCCCAATGTTAAATGTCTCAAATTTGAAAGCACTATATTTCTAAAACTATGAAACATTTCAAAGATTCCTTTTCAGGCAAACATGTCCACCGTAAGATGAACCTAAGTAGGCTAGAATGGGGTTGCTAGGTGTAAGTATGTAGGACTAGTAGCATGCCAAAGTTTGTGCTATTGCCATAGAGAATGCATTGTGTTGCGGAGGATGAGGGGAGGCGTACTATCATCCGACAGAGCATTGCTCCGAAGGAGCAATGCTCCGAGGTGCGCTGCGGGTCGGGAGAGGGTTGCGGTTAGGTTTAGGTGTCTGCCCCGGGGGAGGTTAGGGTTAGGGTGAGGGAGGAGGTAGGTTGTCGTTCGGACCAATGCTCCGTCGGATGAAAGGCATGCACTCGAGGATGAGAGGAATGCTCTCATCCTCCGCAACACCCATTTTCATACACCGCTATACACCGCGAGGATATCGGCTATAGCCCATATCGTACGGCATACTATACTGTAGCACGCCGTTTTTCATCATTTTTGAGTATTTGAAAAAAATGAAAAAATGAAAAAAACGATGGGTTATAGCCCATTGTTTTTTTTAATTTTTGAAAAAAAAAGAATTATCCTCGTTTTTCATCATTTTGGACCATGGGCTATAGCCCATATCCTACGGCATACTATAGCACGCCGTTTTTCATCATTTTTGAGGATTTGAAAAAAATGAAAAAATGAAAAAAACGATGGGCCCATCGTTTTTTGAATTTTTGATTTTTTTTAAAATCCTCGTTTTTCATCATTTTGGACCATGGGCTATAGCCCATATCGTACGGCATACTATAGCACGCCGTTTTTCATCATTTTTGAGGATTTGAAAAAAATGAAAAAATGAAAAAAACGATGGGTTATATATAGCCCATCGTTTTTTGAAATTTTGATTTTTTTTTTATCCTCGTTTTTCATCATTTTGGACCATGGACTATAGCCCATATCGTACGGCATACTATAGCACGCCGTTTTTCATCATTTTTGAGGATTTGAAAAAAATGAAAAAATGATCTCTATTACCTGCTGCATTGCTGACATATTCAAGAAAGACACATGTGCATCAAACAGCTGTGTTAGATGGAAGATGCCAAATAATAACAAGGCTCGTTGGTCTAGGGGTATGATTCTCGCTTTGGGTGCGAGAGGTCCCGTGTTCAAATCCCGGACGAGCCCTACTGTTGACACTGCACTTCACCATCCCTCGCCTTAGTTCATGTGTTGGAAAGAAATATGTTGTAGCCTGGAAGAAGACAAAATAGAAACTCAGCAACGACTAGCAGACATTGTCAATATTATGCACCATAAAGCTGCAGTTTTCTATGAATTTTAAATGGAAGCCATCAACATGACACTACAAAGTGACACCCAACGTTTGTACCTGTTGCACAAACAATAAAGCTCCGTAGTCGGCAGGACTCGAACCTGCGCGGGGAGACCCCAATGGATTTCTAGTCCATCGCCTTAACCGCTCGGCCACGACTACCGCTGTTACCTGCAAGCACACCTGTTCAGCAATTTTGGGTGAACACAAAGAGGAACTTGAACCCACAACCCAAGCCAAATTGCAATCTTCTGAAAGTTGATTGATGGGTTAAATTGACCCTCCTATCTCCATTACCTGCATCATCTCTGACATCTTCAAGAAAGCCACAAGTGCATCAGACAGCTTTGTGAGAGTAAATATTACAATGAAAACAGGGCTCGTTGGTCTAGGGGTATGATTCTCGCTTAGGGTGCGAGAGGTCCCGGGTTCAAATCCCGGACGAGCCCCTCCAGGTCCCCATCCTTCCAAAGCGTATAAATAACTCATAAACTACAAAACATAAAAATAAAAAAAAGTTCCAGCATGTGTCTCCACAGTAAGCTGAATAATAAAAAGTGTGAATCGAGTTTCTAGGTGAAAGTGACTTTTGACGTGCCTATAGAGCTGCCATTGAGCCCAATGTTAAATGTCTCAAATTTGAAAGCACTATATTTCTAAAACTATGAAACATTTCAAAGATTCCTTTTCAGGCAAACATGTCCACCGTAAGATGAACCTAAGTAGGCTAGAATGGGGTTGCTAGGTGTAAGTATGTAGGACTAGTAGCATGCCAAAGTTTGTGCTATTGCCATAGAGAATGCATTGTGTTGCGGAGGATGAGAGGAATGCTCTCATCCTCCGCAACACCCATTCTCATACACCGCTATACACCGCGAGGATATCGGCTATAGCCCATATCGTATGGCATACTATACTGTAGCACGCCGTTTTTCATCATTTTTGAGGATTTGAAAAAAATGAAAAAATGAAAAAAACGATGGGTTATAGCCCATCGTTTTTTGATTTTTATTTTTTATCCTCGTTTTTCATCATTTTGGACAATGGGCTATAGCCCATATCGTACGGCATACTATAGCACGCCGTTTTTCATCATTTTTGAGGATTTGAAAATAATGAAAAAATGAAAAAAACAATGGGTTATAGCCCATCGTTTTTTGAATTTTTTTTTAATCCTCGTTTTTCATCATTTTGGACCATGGGCTATAGCCCATATCGTACGGCATACTATAGCACGCCGTTTTTCATCATTTTTGAGGATTTGAAAAAAATGAAAAAATGAAAAAAAACGATGGGTTATAGCCCATCGTTTTTTGAATTTTTGAATTTCTTTTTAATCCTCGTTTTTCATCATTTTGGACAATGGGCTATAGCCCATATCGTACAGCATACTATAGCACGCCGTTTTTCTACATTTTTGAGGATTTGGAAAAAATGAAAAAAACGATGGGTTATAGCCCATGGTTTTTTGATTTTATTTTTGATTTTTTTATCCTCGTTTTTCATCATCTTGGACCATGGGCTATAGCCCATATCGTACGGCATACTATAGCACGCCGTTTTTCATCATTCTTGAGGATTTGAAAAAAATGAAAAAACGATGGGTTATAGCCCATCGTTTTTTGAATTTTTTTTTATCCTCGTTTTTCATCATTTTGGACCATGGGCTATAGCCCATATTGTACGGCATACTATAGCACGCCGTTTTTCATCATTTTTGAGGATTTGGAAAAAATGAAAAAATGAAAAAAAAACGATGGGTTATAGCCCATCGTTTTTTGAATTTTTGATTTTCTTTTCAATCCTCGTTTTTCATCATTTTGGACAATGGGCTATAGCCCATATCGTACGGCATAGGAGGACTAGTAGCATGCCAAAGTTTGTGCTATTGCCATAGAGAATGCATTGTGTTGCGGAGGATGAGAGGAATGCTCTCATCCTCCGCAACACCCATTCTCATACACCGCGAGGATATCGGCTATAGCCCATATCGTACGGCATACTATACTGTAGCACGCCGTTTTTCATCATTTTTGAGGATTTGAAAAAAATGAAAAAATGAAAAAAACGATGGGTTATAGCCCATTGTTTTTTTTAATTTTTGAAAAAAAAAAGAATTATCCTCGTTTTTCATCATTTTGGACCATGGGCTATAGCCCATATCGTACGGCATACTATAGCACGCCGTTTTTCATCATTTTTGAGGATTTGAAAAAAATGAAAAAATGAAAAAAACGATGGGTTATAGCCCATTGTTTTTTGATTTTTTTTTTTTTTTTTTTAAATCCTCGTTTTTCCATCGTAAGTTCCAGCATGTGTCTCCACAGTAAGCTGAATAATAAAAAGTGTGAATCGAGTTTCTAGGTGAAAGTGACTTTTGACGTGCCTATAGAGCTGCCATTGAGCCCAATGTTAAATGTCTCAAATTTGAAAGCACGATATTTCTAAAACTATGAAACATTTCAAAGATTTCTTTTCAGGCAAACATGTCCACCGTAAGATGAACCTAAGTAGGCTAGAATGGGGTTGCGAGGTGTAAGTATGTAGGACTAGTAGCATGCCAAAGTTTGCGCTATTGCCATAGAGAATGCATTGGGCGTTTAAGTTAAATAACTCATAAACTACTAAACATAAAAATAAAAATAAGTTCCAGCATGTGTCTCCACAGTAAGCTGAATAATTAAAAGTGTGAATCGAGTTTCTAGGTGAAAGTGACTTTTGACGTGCCTATAGAGCTGCCATTGAGCCCCATGTTAAATGTCTCAAATTTGAAAGCACTATATTTCTAAAACTATGAAACATTTCAAAGATTCCTTTTCAGGCAAACATGTCCACCGTAAGATGAACCTAAGTAGGCTAGACTGGGGTTGCTAGGTGTAAGTATGTAGGACTAGTAGCATGCCAAAGTTTGTGCTATTGCCATAGAGAATGCATTGGGCGTTTAAGTTAAATAACTCATAAACTACAAAACATTAAAATAAAAAAAAGTTCCAGCATGTGTCTCCACAGTAAGCTGAATAATTAAAAGTGTGAATCGAGTTTCTAGGTGAAAGTGACTTTTGACGTGCCTATAGAGCTGCCATTGAGCCCAATGTTAAATGTCTCAAATTTGAAAGCACTATATTTCTAAAACTATGAAACATTTCAAAGATTCCTTTTCAGGCAAACATGTCCACCGTAAGATGAACCTAAGTAGGCTAGAATGGGGTTGCTAGGTGTAAGTATGTAGGACTAGTAGCATGCCAAAGTTTGTGCTATTGCCATAGAGAATGCATTGTGTTGCGGAGGATGAGAGGAATGCTCTCATCCTCCGCAACACCCATTCTCATACACCGCTATACACCGCGAGGATATCGGCTATAGCCCATATCGTACGGCATACTATACTGTAGCACGCCGTTTCTCATCATTTTTGAGGATTTGAAAAAAATGAAAAAATGAAAAAGAACGATGGGTTATAGCCCATCGTTTTTTTGATTTTTGATTTTCTTTTTAATCCTCGTTTTTCATCATTTTGGACAATGGGCTATAGCCCATATCGTACAGCATACTATAGCACGCCGTTTTTCATCATTTTTGAGGATTTGGAAAAAATGAAAAAAACGATGGGTTTTTTGATTTTTTTTTTTTTTTTTTTATCCTCGTTTTTCATCATCTTGGACCATGGGCTATAGCCCATATCGTACGGCATACTATAGCACGCCGTTTTTCATCATTCTTGAGGATTTGAAAAAAATGAAAAAACGATGGGTTATAGCCCATAGTTTTTTGAATTTTTGAATTTTTTTTTATCCTCGTTTTTCATCATTTTGGACCATGGGCTATAGCCCATATTGTACGGCATACTATAGCACGCCGTTTTTCATCATTTTTGAGGATTTGGAAAAAATGAAAAAATGAAAAAAAGTGTTTTGAATTTTTGAATTTTTTTTTATCCTCGTTTTTCATCATTTTGGACCATGGGCTATAGCCCATATTGTACGGCATACTATAGCACGCCGTTTTTCATCATTTTTGAGGATTTGGAAAAAATGAAAAAATGAAAAAAAAACGATGGGTTATAGCCCATCGTTTTTTGAATTTTTGATTTTCTTTTCAATCCTCGTTTTTCATCATTTTGGACAATGGGCTATAGCCCATATCGTACGGCATAGGAGGACTAGTAGCATGCCAAAGTTTGTGCTATTGCCATAGAGAATGCATTGTGTTGCGGAGGATGAGAGGAATGCTCTCATCCTCCGCAACACCCATTCTCATACACCGCGAGGATATCGGCTATAGCCCATATCGTACGGCATACTATACTGTAGCACGCCGTTTTTCATCATTTTTGAGGATTTGAAAAAAATGAAAAAATGAAAAAAACGATGGGTTATAGCCCATTGTTTTTTTAATTTTTGAAAAAAAAAGAATTATCCTCGTTTTTCATCATTTTGGACCATGGGCTATAGCCCATATCGTACGGCATACTATAGCACGCCGTTTTTCATCATTTTTGAGGATTTGAAAAAAATGAAAAAATGAAAAAAACGATGGGTTATAGCCCATTGTTTTTTGAATTTTTGATTTTTTTTTAAAATCCTCGTTTTTCATCATTTTGGACCATATCGTACGGCATACTATAGCACGCCGTTTTTCATCATTTTTGCCATTGAGCCCCATTGTAAATTTGAAAGCACTATATTTCTAAAACTATGAAACATTTCAAAGATTCCTTTTCAGGCAAACATGTCCACCGTAAGATGAACCTAAGTAGGCTAGAATGGGGTTGCTAGGTGTAAGTATGTAGGACTAGTAGCATGCCAAAGTTTGTGCTATTGCCATAGAGAATGCATTGGGCGTTTAAGTTAAATAACTCATAAACTACAAAACATAAAAATTAAAAAAAGTTCCAGCATGTGTCTCCACAGTAAGCTGAATAATAAAAAGTGTGAATCGAGTTTCTAGGTGAAAGTGACTTTTGACGTGCCTATAGAGCTGCCATTGAGCCCAATGTTAAATGTCTCAAATTTGAAAGCACGATATTTCTAAAACTATGAAACATTTCAAAGATTTCTTTTCAGGCAAACATGTCCACCGTAAGATGAACCTAAGTAGGCTAGAATGGGGTTGCGAGGTGTAAGTATGTAGGACTAGTAGCATGCCAAAGTTTGCGCTATTGCCATAGAGAATGCATTGGGCGTTTAAGTTAAATAACTCATAAACTACTAAACATAAAAATAAAAAAAAGTTCCAGCATGTGTCTCCACAGTAAGCTGAATAATAAAAAGTGTGAATCGAGTTTCTAGGTGAAAGTGACTTTTGACGTGCCTATAGAGCTGCCATTGAGCCCCATGTTAAATGTCTCAAATTTGAAAGCACTATATTTCTAAAACTATGAAACATTTCAAAGATTCCTTTTCAGGCAAACATGTCCACCGTAAGATGAACCTAAGTAGGCTAGACTGGGGTTGCTAGGTGTAAGTATGTAGGACTAGTAGCATGCCAAAGTTTGTGCTATTGCCATAGAGAATGCATTGGGCGTTTAAGTTAAATAACTCATAAACTACAAAACATTAAAATAAAAAAAAGTTCCAGCATGTGTCTCCACAGTAAGCTGAATAATTAAAAGTGTGAATCGAGTTTCTAGGTGAAAGTGACTTTTGACGTGCCTATAGAGCTGCCATTGAGCCCAATGTTAAATGTCTCAAATTTGAAAGCACTATATTTCTAAAACTATGAAACATTTCAAAGATTCCATTTCAGGCAAACATGTCCACCGTAAGATGAACCTAAGTAGGCTAGAATGGGGTTGCTAGGTGTAAGTATGTAGGACTAGTAGCATGCCAAAGTTTGTGCTATTGCCATAGAGAATGCATTGGGCGTTTAAGTTAAATAACTCATAAACTACAAAACATAAAAATAAAAAAAAGTTCCAGCATGTGTCTCCACAGTAAGCTGAATAATAAAAAGTGTGAATCGAGTTTCTAGGTGAAAGTGACTTTTGACGTGCCTATAGAGCTGCCATTGAGCCCAATGTTAAATGTCTCAAATTTGAAAGCACTATATTTCTAAAACTATGAAACATTTCAAAGATTCCTTTTCAGGCAAACATGTCCACCGTAAGATGAACCTAAGTAGGCTAGAATGGGGTTGCTAGGTGACGGTGTAAGTATGTAGGACTAGTAGCATGCCAAAGTTTGTGCTATTGCCATAGAGAATGCATTGTGTTGCGGAGGATGAGAGGAATGCTCTCATCCTCCGCAACACCCATTCTCATACACCGCTATACACCGCGAGGATATCGGCTATAGCCCATATCGTATGGCATACAATACTGTAGCACGCCGTTTTTCATCATTTTTGAGGATTTGAAAAAAATGAAAAAATGAAAAAAACGATGGGTTATAGCCCATCGTTTTTTGATTTTTATTTTTTATCCTCGTTTTTCATCATTTTGGACAATGGGCTATAGCCCATATCGTACGGCATACTATAGCACGCCGTTTTTCATCATTTTTGAGGATTTAAAAAAAATGAAAAAATGAAAAAAACGATGGGTTATAGCCCATCGTTTTTTGAATTTTTGATTTTTTTTTTAATCCTCGTTTTTCATCATTTTGGACCATGGGCTATAGCCCATATCGTACGGCATACTATAGCACGCCGTTTTTCATCATTTTTGAGGATTTGAAAAAAATGAAAAAATGAAAAAAACGATGGGTTATAGCCCATCGTTTTTTGAAATTTTGATTTTTTTTTTATCCTCGTTTTTCATCATTTTGGACCATGGGCTATAGCCCATATCGTACGGCATACTATAGCACGCCGTTTTTCATCATTTTTGCCATTGAGCCCCATTGTAAATTTGAAAGCACTATATTTCTAAAACTATGAAACATTTCAAAGATTCCTTTTCAGGCAAACATGTCCACCGTAAGATGAACCTAAGTAGGCTAGAATGGGGTTGCTAGGTGTAAGTATGTAGGACTAGTAGCATGCCAAAGTTTGTGCTATTGCCATAGAGAATGCATTGGGCGTTTAAGTTAAATAACTCATAAACTACAAAACATAAAAATTAAAAAAAGTTCCAGCATGTGTCTCCACAGTAAGCTGAATAATAAAAAGTGTGAATCGAGTTTCTAGGTGAAAGTGACTTTTGACGTGCCTATAGAGCTGCCATTGAGCCCAATGTTAAATGTCTCAAATTTGAAAGCACGATATTTCTAAAACTATGAAACATTTCAAAGATTTCTTTTCAGGCAAACATGTCCACCGTAAGATGAACCTAAGTAGGCTAGAATGGGGTTGCGAGGTGTAAGTATGTAGGACTAGTAGCATGCCAAAGTTTGCGCTATTGCCATAGAGAATGCATTGGGCGTTTAAGTTAAATAACTCATAAACTACTAAACATAAAAATAAAAAAAAGTTCCAGCATGTGTCTCCACAGTAAGCTGAATAATAAAAAGTGTGAATCGAGTTTCTAGGTGAAAGTGACTTTTGACGTGCCTATAGAGCTGCCATTGAGCCCCATGTTAAATGTCTCAAATTTGAAAGCACTATATTTCTAAAACTATGAAACATTTCAAAGATTCCTTTTCAGGCAAACATGTCCACCGTAAGATGAACCTAAGTAGGCTAGACTGGGGTTGCTAGGTGTAAGTATGTAGGACTAGTAGCATGCCAAAGTTTGTGCTATTGCCATAGAGAATGCATTGGGCGTTTAAGTTAAATAACTCATAAACTACAAAACATTAAAATAAAAAAAAGTTCCAGCATGTGTCTCCACAGTAAGCTGAATAATTAAAAGTGTGAATCGAGTTTCTAGGTGAAAGTGACTTTTGACGTGCCTATAGAGCTGCCATTGAGCCCAATGTTAAATGTCTCAAATTTGAAAGCACTATATTTCTAAAACTATGAAACATTTCAAAGATTCCATTTCAGGCAAACATGTCCACCGTAAGATGAACCTAAGTAGGCTAGAATGGGGTTGCTAGGTGTAAGTATGTAGGACTAGTAGCATGCCAAAGTTTGTGCTATTGCCATAGAGAATGCATTGGGCGTTTAAGTTAAATAACTCATAAACTACAAAACATAAAAATAAAAAAAAGTTCCAGCATGTGTCTCCACAGTAAGCTGAATAATAAAAAGTGTGAATCGAGTTTCTAGGTGAAAGTGACTTTTGACGTGCCTATAGAGCTGCCATTGAGCCCAATGTTAAATGTCTCAAATTTGAAAGCACTATATTTCTAAAACTATGAAACATTTCAAAGATTCCTTTTCAGGCAAACATGTCCACCGTAAGATGAACCTAAGTAGGCTAGAATGGGGTTGCTAGGTGACGGTGTAAGTATGTAGGACTAGTAGCATGCCAAAGTTTGTGCTATTGCCATAGAGAATGCATTGTGTTGCGGAGGATGAGAGGAATGCTCTCATCCTCCGCAACACCCATTCTCATACACCGCTATACACCGCGAGGATATCGGCTATAGCCCATATCGTATGGCATACAATACTGTAGCACGCCGTTTTTCATCATTTTTGAGGATTTGAAAAAAATGAAAAAATGAAAAAAACGATGGGTTATAGCCCATCGTTTTTTGATTTTTATTTTTTATCCTCGTTTTTCATCATTTTGGACAATGGGCTATAGCCCATATCGTACGGCATACTATAGCACGCCGTTTTTCATCATTTTTGAGGATTTAAAAAAAATGAAAAAATGAAAAAAACGATGGGTTATAGCCCATCGTTTTTTGAATTTTTGATTTTTTTTTTAATCCTCGTTTTTCATCATTTTGGACCATGGGCTATAGCCCATATCGTACGGCATACTATAGCACGCCGTTTTTCATCATTTTTGAGGATTTGAAAAAAATGAAAAAATGAAAAAAACGATGGGTTATAGCCCATCGTTTTTTGAAATTTTGATTTTTTTTTTATCCTCGTTTTTCATCATTTTGGACCATGGGCTATAGCCCATATCGTACGGCATACTATAGCACGCCGTTTTTCATCATTTTTGAGGATTTGAAAATAATGAAAAAATGATCTCTATTACCTGCTGCATTGCTGACATATATATTCAAGAAAGACACATGTGCATCAAACAGCTGTGTTAGATGGAAGATGCCAAATAATAACAAGGCTCGTTGGTCTAGGGGTATGATTCTCGCTTTGGGTGCGAGAGGTCCCGTGTTCAAATCCCGGACGAGCCCTACTGTTGACACTGCACTTCACCATCCCTCGCCTTAGTTCATGTGTTGGAAAGAAATATGTTGTAGCCTGGAAGAAGACAAAATAGAAACTCAGCAACGACTAGCAGACATTGTCAATATTATGCACCATAAAGCTGCAGTTCTCTATGAATTTTAACCCTTTCCGGGCACAGGGCGAGATCGGACGAGATTATTTTTTGATTTTATGCCGCCTAGGACGAGGTTGGACGAGATTTGTTTTTATATTTGCAGCCGCTATAAGACACTCTCACCCACCCTGTGACAAAGTTTGGTAGCGCTGCGATAAAAGACAGGCCCTAAAGTATTCAATCACACCATGACAACACAGGCTGAGGCAGAAAATGTTCCCATGAGCCACAAAATCCTCCACTCCAGTCTGACCCAGAGTCGTCGGGACACACTGTCACTGACCCACAGCACATAGCAAGACAAAAGCAGATCAAAGACACCAGCGATCGATCAGGGCTAAAATGCCCCCCCAAAAAAAACCTGGCCGGACCCCCAAACGAGCCAGCGAGACGCTCATGCCAGGCTACGAGCGAGCCAGCGGGCAGCCTGTTGGTCGCCGCCGTGGAGCCGTGGAAGTCCCCGCTGAAGTGCGCGCTGGACCCAGCCGAGGACGAGGCAGAAACGGGCAGCGTGTCGGCCGTGGTCAAGCTCGTCCACAGTCCAACACGCAAGGAAAATATAAAAGAAAACGAAAACAGTACTGTGACTGTCCGATGATACACTGTCTGCATCGGAGGATGCAACAGTGTCCGCGCCGCGGTCACCGGATCAGCTGGGAGCGGGACATCCGGCGGGGGCGGGACATCCGGCGGGGGACGAAGGTGATTGGCTTCCCATGAGACCGAAACGAAAATGTGTTCAAAGGATAATGAGTAGGCTAGTAAGTGCAATTTTATTTAGTTTCGGACGGGGGTGATCTCGTTGCGACCGGGCCGCCGGATGGAGTAAATGGAGTTACTGTTTGAGTCTCATTCATGGGGTGAAAATAAGATTTATTCAACAAAAACACTTTTTTATACTTTTTTTAACTTTAACTGCTTGAAGACAAATACTGTACATATATCAGATAAGTCACTATAGAAAAAGAAAAAAGTTCAAGTGAGTATTCTGCTTGAGAGAGTGTCTTTCACAAAAGTGCTGTTTTCTCAGACAAATTATTTCAGAGGGCTGATTTTGATGAAACCATGACCTATTCAACTGCCTATAACTAAAGAACGGAACATGCTACAAACATAATTCTTTTTTTGGGGGAAAGATGAGACTTATCACTTTCATATGAGTTATTTCATGACATTGGGACATATTCACATAATATTATATATGGGCTTTGACAGATTGGTCAAATGTCCACATTGCCTGGAGGAGAAGGGGAATATAATGAAAACAAACATGGCCTGGAAAGAGTTAAATGGAAGCCATCAACATGACACTACAAAGTGACACCCAACGTTTGTACCTGTTGCACAAACAATAAAGCTCCGTAGTCGGCAGGACTCGAACCTGCGCGGGGAGACCCCAATGGATTTCTAGTCCATCGCCTTAACCGCTCGGCCACGACTACCGCTGTTACCTGTAAGCACACCTGTTCAGCAATTTTGGGTGAACACAAAGAGGAACTTGAACCCACAACCCAAGCCAAATTGCAATCTTCTGAAAGTTGATTGATGGGTTAAATTGACCCTCCTATCTCCATTACCTGCATCATCTCTGACATCTTCAAGAAAGCCACAAGTGCATCAGACAGCTTTGTGAGAGTAAATATTACAATGAAAACAGGGCTCGTTGGTCTAGGGGTATGATTCTCGCTTAGGGTGCGAGAGGTCCCGGGTTCAAATCCCGGACGAGCCCCTCCAGGTCCCCATCCTTCCAAAGCGTATAAATAACTCATAAACTACAAAACATAAAAATAAAAAAAAGTTCCAGCATGTGTCTCCACAGTAAGCTGAATAATAAAAAGTGTGAATCGAGTTTCTAGGTGAAAGTGACTTTTGACGTGCCTATAGAGCTGCCATTGAGCCCAATGTTAAATGTCTCAAATTTGAAAGCACTATATTTCTAAAACTATGAAACATTTCAAAGATTCCTTTTCAGGCAAACATGTCCACCGTAAGATGAACCTAAGTAGGCTAGACTGGGGTTGCTAGGTGTAAGTATGTAGGACTAGTAGCATGCCAAAGTTTGTGCTATTGCCATAGAGAATGCATTGGGCGTTTAAGTTAAATAACTCATAAACTACAAAACATTAAAATAAAAAAAAGTTCCAGCATGTGTCTCCACAGTAAGCTGAATAATTAAAAGTGTGAATCGAGTTTCTAGGTGAAAGTGACTTTTGACGTGCCTATAGAGCTGCCATTGAGCCCCATGTTAAATGTCTCAAATTTGAAAGCACTATATTTCTAAAACTATGAAACATTTCAAAGATTCCTTTTCAGGCAAACATGTCCACCGTAAGATGAACCTAAGTAGGCTAGACTGGGGTTGCTAGGTGTAAGTATGTAGGACTAGTAGCATGCCAAAGTTTGTGCTATTGCCATAGAGAATGCATTGGGCGTTTAAGTTAAACTAGAAAGCAGTTCCTGTAGAAACTGCGTGGGCTCGCGTAAAATGCTTTGTATAAAGTTATTGCCGTGTCAAGTTTGAAACTCGGGGACCGGAGAAATGGTGTTACCATTGGTGTTCTAAATCTATAATCAAAATTTCGGGACTGTAGCATATTGTAAAGAAAAGTAGAAAATGCATTAAAGCTGAAGTAAAAGTTAAAAAAAAAAAACTATAGTTTAAGCAGAATAAAGTATGTGGAAGTTGTAGAAGTGTTTTTAAAGTTTTTCTTTAAATGTAAAAAAAAAAAAAAAAATCTAAAAAATTGAATTTTTTTTTTTATTAGTAAAAAAGAAAAAAAAATATTTTTAAGTTTTAATTTTTTTCATTTTTTTTCATTTTTTTCCATTTTTTTCATTTTTTTCATTTTTTTCATTTTTTTTAATTTTTTTTAATTTTTTTAATTTTTTTAATTTTTTTTAATTTTTTTAATTTTTTTTTATTTTTTTTAAGTTTTTTTAAGTTTTTTTAAGTTTTTTTATTTTTTTTTATTTTTTTTAATTTTTTTGAAAATATTTTTTTATAAACGTGTGTGTGTGTGTGTGCGTGCGTGCGTGCGTGCGTGCGTGCACTTGCGAGAGCTGTGTAAAGGCCAGCCAATAGGAAGACAGGGTGTGTGTGTGTGCGTGCGTGCATGCGTGCGTGCGTGCTCTTGCGAGAGCTGTGTAAAGGCCATCCAATTGCACAAATAGCAGACCTACAAGCCCACAAGGTATCGCAGAGCAACTCATTGAGATCTTGTAACTTTAATTTCAGCCCTGTAATTAAGCTCTTATATGTCTCAGCTGTGGAAGTGTAAAAGACAAACAAGTGGCGCGCAACTTGATCTCTTATTTTACAATGGTTCTGAATGGGGGGAAACTATGCCCGAACAAATTGCTCTATCGCAAAAAGTAAAAGTCGAATGCAAATAATTTTTTCGCTGTGAGTGGCCTGAGATATTGAGGTACACCATGTGCGATTGTGGTGTTGGTACGATCGAAAATGTGGTTATAAGAGCGAGTTAAGAATTGTCATCGCGATAATTTCCTCGTAAGGATTTTACAATTGAGGTCAATGAGCAGATTGACTGTATTTGTGTCACTTAAAAGGCCGTAGTTCACATTCTGTATGTCTCTGTGTTTTGGTGGTCACATTGTGTGAAAGAGGACATGTGTGGCTACAAAATGACCAAAGGACATGCGTGTAAAGTGAATATTTTGGCCGGGACGGCAATTTGTTTGGTAGATTTTCAAGGAAAGATTTTCTGTTCACACACTCTAGTGAAAGAAGCCCTGCACTCTAACTTGACACTAATTAGGCGAAACGGCCTGCGATTGAACTGCGATTTCGGAAAAACCGTTTAACGTATTCGAATACGGTTTGAACCACGAAAAAGTCCAGAGTCGTGTGAGCTTTCTAAAGTTTAAATCACGTTTCTACGACAAAGTATGCCAGAGTAATGAGGCTGCAAAAGTGAGGTTGATTTAGAGATAAATCCCATACATTGTCAATGGGAGGAAAAAACTATAAATAAAGTTAAATATTTTAAAAAGTATAAACTTTTTCAAAACAACTTTTTCACCAATTAAAGTTCAAAGATAGATGAACATTATAAAGTTTGAATGAAGTTTCAAAGTGAAAGTATGACGGAGTAATAAGAGCTCAAAAAAGTTAACTGTGAAAAATGGGACCTTTCTTCCATCGACTCTCACTATAAAGAATGTAAAAAAAAGTTAAAAAGTTAAAAAGTATAAAAAGTATAAAACTTTGTAAAAATTCTAATTGGAGCATAAATAACTGCAAAGAGCTGAACAGTTTGAAGTTTGAACTAAATTTCTAGTATAAAGTATGTGGAAGTAGTTAGGTGCCAAAAAAAACGGCGGAATAAAGAAACATAAGAATAACTAGAAAGCAGTTCCTGTAGAAACTGCGTGGGCTCGCGTAAAATGCTTTGTATAAAGTTATTGCCGTGTCAAGTTTGAAACTCGGGGAGTAATGGTGTTACCATTGGTGTTCTAAATCTATAATCAAAATTTCGGGACTGTAGCATATTGTAAAGAAAAGTAGAAAATGCATTAAAGCTGAAGTAAAAGTTAAAAAAAATATGAAAATGTGTAAAAACTATAGTTTAAGCAGAATAAAGTATGTGGAAGTTGTAGAAGTGTTTTTAAAGTTTTTCTTTAAATGTAAAAAAAAAAAAAAGAAATCTAAAAAATTGAAGTTTTTTCTTTTTAAGTAAAAAAGATTTTTTTTTTTTTTAAGTTTTCATTTTTTTAATTTTTTCAATTTTTTCAATTTTTTTCATTTTTTTCATTTTTTTTCATTTTTTTCAATTTTTTTCATTTTTTTTAATTTTTTTTCATTTTTTAAATTTTTTTAATTTTTTTAATTTTTTTTTAATTTTTTTAATTTTTTTAATTTTTTTGAAAATACTTTTTTGAAAATACTTTTTTGAAAATACTTTTGAAAATACTTTTGAAAATACTTTTTTGAAAATACTTTTTCATCTCTATCTGATCTATCTGTGTAAAGGCCATCCAATTGCACAAATAGCAGACCTACAAGCCCACAAGGTATCGCAGAGCAACTCATTGAGATCTTGTAACTTTAATTTCAGCCCTGTAATTAAGCCCTTATATGTCTCAGCTGTGGAAATGTAAAAGACAAACAAGTGGCGCGCAACTTGATCTCTTATTTTACAATGGTTCTGAATGGGGGGAAACTATGCCCGAACAAATTGCTCTATCGCAAAAAGTAAAAGTCGAATGCAAATAATTCTTTCGCTGTGAGTGGCCTGAGATATTGAGGTACACCATGTGCGATTGTGGTGTTGGTACGATCGAAAATGTGGTTATAAGAGCGAGTTAAGAATTGTCATCGCGATAATTTCCTCGTAAGGATTTTACTATGGAGGTCAATGAGCAGATTGACTGTATTTGTGTCACTTAAAAGGCCGTAGTTCACATTCTGTATGTCTCTGTGTTTTGGTGGTCACATTGTGTGAAAGAGGACATGTGTGGCTACAAAATGACCAAAGAACATGCGTGTAAAGTGAATATTTTGGCCGGGACGGCAATTTGTTTGGTAAATTTTCAAGGAAAGATTTTCTGTTCTACGCACTCTAGTGAGAGAAGCCCACACTCTAAGTTGGCACTAATTAGGCGAAACGGCCTGCGATTGAACTGCGATTTCGGAAAAACCGTTTAACGTATTCGAATACGGTTTGAACCACGAAAAAGTCCAGAGTCGTGTGAGCTTTCTAAAGTTTAAATCACGTTTCTACGACAAAGTATGCCAGAGTAATGAGGCTGCAAAAGTGAGGTTGATTTAGAGATAAATCCCATACATTGTCAATGGGAGGAAAAAACTATAAATAAAGTTAAATATTTTAAAAAGTATAAACTTTTTCAAAACAACTTTTTCACCAATGAAAGTTCAAAGATAGATGAACATTATAAAGTTTGAATGAAGTTTCAAAGTGAAAGTATGACGGAGTAATAAGAGCTCAAAAAAGTTAACTGTGAAAAATGGGACCTTTCTTCCATCGACTCTCACTATAAAGAATGTAAAAAAAAGTTAAAAAGTTAAAAAGTATAAAAAGTATAAAACTTTGTAAAAATTCTAATTGGAGCATAAATAACTGCAAAGAGCTGAACAGTTTGAAGTTTGAACTAAATTTCTAGCATAAAGTATGTGGAAGTAGTTAGGTGCCAAAAAAACGGCGGAATAAAGAATAAGCGGAAGAATAATAAATATAGGCTGCCAATATCTAGTGTGTGCTCGCTGTGGCGAGCCCACAACTAGAAAGCAGTTCCCTGCAGAAACTGCGTGGGCTCGCCAAAAGACGCAATGTATATAATGTACAGTAGAAAATGTATTAAAGCTGAAAGAAAAGTTAAAAAAATAATGTATAAAAATTGGTAAAAAGAATAAGCATAAATAACTGCATAAAGCGGAATAAAGTATGTGGAAGTAGTACGATGCCCAAAAAGTGGCAGAATAAAGTAAGTAAAGTATTACTGTCTACTAATTATTTGTAATGTATGAATAATGCTTTACAATGTATTCTTGATGAATTAAGAAAAGGTAAAAAAGAAAAAGAAAAAAAAGAGTAAATCCAATGGAGTATACATATAAAAGCATTCATGAGCTTAACAGAAATAGCATACTTTTACATGTAAAAGAAGGTGCAAATAGCATATAGGCCTATCTTTAAAAGCATAAACACAATGATTATTCATAATGGTCTAAGATTTTTCTTTAAATGTAAAAAAATAATAATATTAAGTTTCTTATTAAAAGTTTTTTCTTTTTAAGTTTAAAAAAAAAGTTAAAGTTTTTAATTTTTTAATTTTAAAAAAAGAAATCCAATTTTAATAAGTAATGGTGTTACCATTGGTGTTCTAAATCTATAATCAAAATTTCGGGACTGTAGCATATTGTAAAGAAAAGTAGAAAATGCATTAAAGCTGAAGTAAAAGTTAAAAAAAGTATGAAAATGTGTAAAAACTATAGTTTAAGCAGAATAAAGTATGTGGAAGTTGTAGAAGTGTTTTTAAAGTTTTTCTTTAAATGTAAAAAAAAAAAAAGAAATCTAAAAAATTGAAGTTTTTTCTTTTTAAGTAAAAAAGAAAAAAAAATATTTTTAAGTTTTCATTTTTTTCATTTTTTTCATTTTTTTCATTTTTTTTAATTTTTTTCATTTTTTTCATTTTTTTTCAATTTTTTCATTTTTTTTTAATTTTTTTAATTTTTTTTAATTTTTTTAATTTTTTTTAATTTCTTTTTTTTTTTTTTTTTTTTAAAGGTCCGCTGACACGCCCCGAAATTAATATGGGTGGTACAGCACATCACGTGGTCTGACTGAAAACAGTTTGAAATTGTTTGAGACAGGGCTACGGCGCGCCGCGCTAGCAACAAGTGGCTGCTAGCTAGCTCAGGCTAGCGTTTTTGACGGTACATTTAGGTCATTTTGGCTATAAATGAAATTGAAAAAAAATATTTTTTCGCTCTAAAATATTCGTTACAATGACATTGAGTTGACGTGTAAGTTTGAGGGGATACTATTGCATACTCGCAATATCGCGTGATGAGTTCCAGAGAGCTGGGATGCAGCTCTCTGTAACCCCGCTAACATGGCCTCAAATTCAGCCTTGTGCAGAGCCCTGTTCACAGGTTCACTGCCTGTCTATAGCAGCATTGCACCGGGCTAAAATGCATATCCGTCTTCAAATATATTATGTACCGCAGCATTGTTCAAGTGAACTGTGTGTTTATGCTTGTTCATTGTAATAATAATCAATATCGCTATGATGATTTATCGCCGCGTCACTCGAGTGACGAGTCCCGTCCCGTGGCCGGGCCATCCAGTCCTATGTCCCCGCCGTGGCGCCGTCATATAGTGCCTCTGCCCGGGGCAGTGGGGCACTGCTGCCGGCTCAAGTAACCTGACCGCTCTCTCTCTCTCACACACACACGCTCTCTCTCACACACACCGATATGGGGGGGCAGTCTCTCTCTCTCTCTCTCTCTCTCTCTCTATCTCGCACACACACACACACACACTGCGTCTTGCATCAGCGCGCATACGGAGTGCCTTACGCGGGTGCAGTACTTAGTTTAGACAGTTTTTGGTTTAGACTAGTCATTGGTTAGTCATTAGTCCTACATCTACAACCTATCTCAAACCCTCACCCTAAACCTAACCTCCCACGAGGCAGCACACCTAAACCTAACCGTAACCCATGTCTAACCAATGCTATGTCTAACCAAAGTATGCCTCCCCCTTACGCACCGCAATTCTCTCTCTCTCTCCCCCCCTCTCTCTCTCTCTCTCTCCCCCTCTCTCTCTCTCTCTAATAATAATAAAACGCATCACAGCGCGACAACTTGTGAAGATTAGATATATTCGAAGAAACTAGCATGTATGGAACCACTGGAAAAAATAACAAGTATCCGTGCGCAACTTGGAGGTCTCCAATAGCCACACTCAGAAGGCATGTGATGTCTTCGTCACCACCAGAAGTATAATGAAACTTTCATCTCATTAATCATTGACATAGCGTTATGTAGGCTATAATGATCAACTTGTGGGTGATTCGTGTAATAATAAATATCGCTATGATGAATTCAAGCCTGGTTGTCCGAGCCGAGTTGAGGCATAGTCTTGCGGACGAGATCATGAGCCTCCGGGGGACTGGGCAGTGGGCATGTGTATACTACACACACACACACACACACACACACATGTACACACACATGCAATGGCACGGAATCTGCCTCTGGCATCTATAGCTCTCTCCCCCGCTGACATGCACTATAGCCACGGCTAAAAGTTGACAGGTTGAGTACACAATACACGTAGGCTACACACACCGCCCCGGTTGTCCGAATGCCTCTCTCTCTCTCTTCGGGCATACACTCACTGAGCCGTCAGCCAAATAAATATACGTAATTCTCATAGATATATCCACCATCCATATATGTGAATGAACTGTATCTGTCTGTGGGCAGGCATATGCCCACATATGAATACATGTGTGTGTGTGTGTGTGTGTGTGTGTGTGTGTGTGTGTGTGTGTGTGTGTGTGTGTGTGTGTGTGTGTGTGTGTGTGTGTGTGTAGCTGTGTAGTGTGTACACAGACACATGCCCAGTTCAATATGCGCCGGGGACCATAGAGGCTATACGTTCCCCGTGTGTGCAGCCTGCATGACCACTGACCAGAAGAGGCTCAGTGCCCCGGCGGTGAGAGGGGCATTTTGTCATGCGGAGCGACGCGGCGATAAATCATCATAGCTATAGTGATTATTACAATGAACAAGCATAAACACACAGTTCACTTGAACAATGTTGTGGTAGCTATTTGAAGACGGATATGCATTTTAGCCCGGTGCAGTGCCGCTACTCAACCTGTGAGAAGGGCTGAGTGTATGCCGTGGCTGAGTGCATGTCAGCGGGGGAGACCGAGAGAGATGGCCGGGGAAATTCGCCCGGTGCAGTGCCGCTACTCAACCTGTGAGAAGGGCTGAGTGTATGCCGTGGCTGAGTGCATGTCAGCGGGGGAGACCGAGAGAGATGGCCGGGGAAATTAGCGAAATTGCGAATATGCAACAGTTTACCCTCAAACTTACACGTCAACTCAATGTCATTCTAACGAATATTTTAGAGCGAAAAAATATTTTTTTCAATTACATTTATAGGAAATATGACTCTAAATGTGACACCAAAATAGTAGCATAAGTTGCTATGCTACTACGGCCACCAAGCCCGGCGAGCCCGCATAGAAGTCGATGGAGAAAGCTTGTCACAGTCTGACGTCACAATCATGATAGCATTGTTTGATATCCTTTATTAGCTCCCGAGGGGCGTGTCAGCGGGCCTTTAAGTTTTTTTTTTTTTTTTAAGTTTTTTTAAGTTTTTTTATTTTTTTATTTTTTTTTTTTTTTTTTTGAAAATATTTTTTTATAAACGTGTGTGTGTGTGTGTGTGTGTGTGTTTTTTCATTTTTTTCATTTTTTTTCAATTTTTTCATTTTTTTTTAATTTTTTTAATTTTTTTTAATTTTTTTAATTTTTTTTAATTTTTTTTTTTTTTTTTTTTTTTTTTTTAAGTTTTTTTTTTTTTTTTAAGTTTTTTTAAGTTTTTTTTTTTTTTTTTTTTTTTTTTTTTTTTTTTGAAAATATTTTTTTATAAACGTGTGTGTGTGTGTGTGTGTGTGTGCGTGCGTGCGTGCGTGCGTGCGTGCGTGCGTGCGTGCGTGCACTTGCGAGAGCTGTGTAAAGGCCAGCCAATAGGAAGACAGGGTGTGTGTGTGCGTGCGTGCATGTGTAAAGCTGTGTAAAGGCCATCCAATTGCACAAATAGCAGACCTACAAGCCCACAAGGTATCGCAGAGCAACTCATTGAGATCTTGTAACTTTAATTTCAGCCCTGTAATTAAGCCCTTATATGTCTCAGCTGTGGAAGTGTAAAAGACAAACAAGTGGCGCGCAACTTGATCTCTTATTTTACAATGGTTCTGAATGGGGGGAAACTATGCCCGAACAAATTGCTCTATCGCAAAAAGTAAAAGTCGAATGCAAATAATTTTTTCGCTGTGAGTGGCCTGAGATATTGAGGTACACCATGTGCGATTCTGGTGTTGGTACGATCGAAAATGTGGTTATAAGAGCGAGTTAAGAATTGTCATCGCGATAATTTCCTCGTAAGGATTTTACAATTGAGGTCAATGAGCAGATTGACTGTATTTGTGTCACTTAAAAGGCCGTAGTTCACATTCTGTATGTCTCTGTGTTTTGGTGGTCACATTGTGTGAAAGAGGACATGTGTGGCTACAAAATGACCAAAGGACATGCGTGTAAAGTGAATATTTTGGCCGGGACGGCAATTTGTTTGGTAGATTTTCAAGGAAAGATTTTCTGTTCACACACTCTAGTGAAAGAAGCCCTGCACTCTAACTTGGCACTAATTAGGCGAAACGGCCTGCGATTGAACTGCGATTTCGGAAAAACCGTTTAACGTATTCGAATACGGTTTGAACCACGAAAAAGTCCAGAGTCGTGTGAGCTTTCTAAAGTTTAAATCACGTTTCTACGACAAAGTATGCCAGAGTAATGAGGCTGCAAAAGTGAGGTTGATTTAGAGATAAATCCCATACATTGTCAATGGGAGGAAAAAACTATAAATAAAGTTAAATATTTTAAAAAGTATAAACTTTTTCAAAACAACTTTTTCACCAATGAAAGTTCAAAGATAGATGAACATTATAAAGTTTGAATGAAGTTTCAAAGTGAAAGTATGACGGAGTAATAAGAGCTCAAAAAAGTTAACTGTGAAAAATGGGACATTTCTTCCATCGACTCTCACTATAAAGAATGTAAAAAAAAGTTAAAAAGTTAAAAAGTATAAAAAGTATAAAACTTTGTAAAAATTCTAATTGGAGCATAAATAACTGCAAAGAGCTGAACAGTTTGAAGTTTGAACTAAATTTCTAGTATAAAGTATGCGGAAGTAGTTAGGTGCCAAAAAAACGGCGGAATAAAGAATAAGCGGAATAACTAGAAAGCAGTTCCTGTAGAAACTGCGTGGGCTCGCGTAAAATGCTTTGTATAAAGTTATTGCCGTGTCAAGTTTGAAACTCGGGGACCGGAGTAATGGTGTTACCATTGGTGTTCTAAATCTATAATCAAAATTTCGGGACTGTAGCATATTGTAAAGAAAAGTAGAAAATGCATTAAAGCTGAAATAAAAGTTAAAAAAAGTATGAAAATGTGTAAAAACTATAGTTTAAGCAGAATAAAGTATGTGGAAGTTGTAGAAGTGTTTTTAAAGTTTTTCTTTAAATGTAAAAAAAAAAAAAAAAATCTAAAAAATTGAAGTTTTTTCTTTTTAAGTAAAAAAGAAACATTTTTTTCCATTTTTTTTCCTTTTTTTTCATTTTTTTCATTTTTTTTAATTTTTTTAATTTTTTTAATTTCTTTAATTTTTTTTTTTTTTTTTTTTTTTTTTTTAAATAAACGTGTGTGTGTGTGTGTGTGTGTGCGTGCGTGCGTGCGTGCGTGCGTGCGTGCGTGCGTGCGTGCGTGCGTGCGTGCGTGCACTTGCGAGAGCTGTGTAAAGGCCAGCCAATAGGAAGACAGGGTGTGTGTGTGCGTGCGTGCATGCGTGCGTGCGTGCTCTTGCGAGAGCTGTGTAAAGGCCATCCAATTGCACAAATAGCAGACCTACAAGCCCACAAGGTATCGCAGAGCAACTCATTGAGATCTTGTAACTTTAATTTCAGCCCTGTAATTAAGCTCTTATATGTCTCAGCTGTGGAAGTGTAAAAGACAAACAAGTGGCGCGCAACTTGAAGGTCTTGATCTTGAATGGTCTTGAATGGTCTTGAATGGGGGGAAACTATGCCCGAACAAATTGCTCTATCGCAAAAAGTAAAAGTCGAATGCAAATAATTTTTTCGCTGTGAGTGGCCTGAGATATTGAGGTACACCATGTGTGATTGTGGTGTTGGTACGATCGAAAATGTGGTTATAAGAGCGAGTTAAGAATTGTCATCGCGATAATTTCCTCGTAAGGATTTTACAATTGAGGTCAATGAGCAGATTGACTGTATTTGTGTCACTTAAAAGGCCGTAGTTCACATTCTGTATGTCTCTGTGTTTTGGTGGTCACATTGTGTGAAAGAGGACATGTGTGGCTACAAAATGACCAAAGGACATGCGTGTAAAGTGAATATTTTGGCCGGGACGGCAATTTGTTTGGTAGATTTTCAAGGAAAGATTTTCTGTTCACACACTCTAGTGAAAGAAGCCCTGCACTCTAACTTGACACTAATTAGGCGAAACGGCCTGCGATTGAACTGCGATTTCGGAAAAACCATTTAACGTATTCGAATACGGTTTGAACCACGAAAAAGTCCAGAGTCGTGTGAGCTTTCTAAAGTTTAAATCACGTTTCTACGACAAAGTATGCCAGAGTAATGAGGCTGCAAAAGTGAGGTTGATTTAGAGATAAATCCCATACATTGTCAATGGGAGGAAAAAACTATAAATAAAGTTAAATATTTTAAAAAGTATAAACTTTTTCAAAACAACTTTTTCACCAATTAAAGTTCAAAGATAGATGAACATTATAAAGTTTGAATGAAGTTTCAAAGTGAAAGTATGACGGAGTAATAAGAGCTCAAAAAAGTTAACTGTGAAAAATGGGACCTTTCTTCCATCGACTCTCACTATAAAGAATGTAAAAAAAAGTTAAAAAGTTAAAAAGTATAAAAAGTATAAAACTTTGTAAAAATAAAAATACAAGCACACATCACTGCAAAGAGCTGAACAGTTTGAAGTTTGAACTAAATTTCTAGTGTAAAGTATGTGGAAGTAGTTAGGTGCCAAAAAAAAGGGTGGAATAAAGAAGAATAAATATAGGCTGGCAATATCTATTGTGTGCTCGCTGTGGCGAGCCCACAAATATAAACTGAGAGTAACTAGTGTGTGCTCGCTGTGGCGAGCCCACAATAACTCATAAACTACAAAACATTAAAATAAAAAAAAGTTCCAGCATGTGTCTCCACAGTAAGCTGAATAATTAAAAGTGTGAATCGAGTTTCTAGGTGAAAGTGACTTTTGACGTGCCTATAGAGCTGCCATTGAGCCCAATGTTAAATGTCTCAAATTTGAAAGCACTATATTTCTAAAACTATGAAACATTTCAAAGATTCCTTTTCAGGCAAACATGTCCACCGTAAGATGAACCTAAGTAGGCTAGAATGGGGTTGCTAGGTGTAAGTATGTAGGACTAGTAGCATGCCAAAGTTTGTGCTATTGCCATAGAGAATGCATTGTGTTGCGGAGGATGAGAGGAATGCTCTCATCCTCCGCAACACCCATTCTCATACACCGCTATACACCGCGAGGATATCGGCTATAGCCCATATCGTACGGCATACTATACTGTAGCACGCCGTTTTTCATCATTTTTGAGGATTTGAAAAAAATGAAAAAATGAAAAAGAACGATGGGTTATAGCCCATCGTTTTTTGAATTTTTGAATTTCTTTTTAATCCTCGTTTTTCATCATTTTGGACAATGGGCTATAGCCCATATCGTACAGCATACTATAGCACGCCGTTTTTCATCATTTTTGAGGATTTGGAAAAAATGAAAAAAACGATGGGTTATAGCCCATGGTTTTTTTATTTATTTTTTATCCTCGTTTTTCATCATCTTGGACCATGGGCTATAGCCCATATCGTACGGCATACTATAGCACGCCGTTTTTCATCATTCTTGAGGATTTGAAAAAAATGAAAAAACGATGGGTTATAGCCCATCGTTTTTTGAATTTTTGAATTTTTTTTTATCCTCGTTTTTCATCATTTTGGACCATGGGCTATAGCCCATATTGTACGGCATACTATAGCACGCCGTTTTTCATCATTTTTGAGGATTTGGAAAAAATGAAAAAATGAAAAAAAAACGATGGGTTATAGCCCATCGTTTTTTGAATTTTTGATTTTCTTTTCAATCCTCGTTTTTCATCATTTTGGACAATGGGCTATAGCCCATATCGTACGGCATAGGAGGACTAGTAGCATGCCAAAGTTTGTGCTATTGCCATAGAGAATGCATTGTGTTGCGGAGGATGAGAGGAATGCTCTCATCCTCCGCAACACCCATTCTCATACACCGCGAGGATATCGGCTATAGCCCATATCGTACGGCATACTATACTGTAGCACGCCGTTTTTCATCATTTTTGAGGATTTGAAAAAAATGAAAAAATGAAAAAAACAATGGGTTATAGCCCATTGTTTTTGTTTTTTTTTGAAAAAAAAAGAATTATCCTCGTTTTTCATCATTTTGGACCATGGGCTATAGCCCATATCGTACGGCATACTATAGCACGCCGTTTTTCATCATTTTTGAGGATTTGAAAAAAATGAAAAAATGAAAAAAACGATGGGTTATATATAGCCCATCGTTTTTTTTTGTTTTTTTTATCCTCGTTTTTCATCATTTTGGACAATGGGCTATAGCCCATATCGTACGGCATACTATAGCACGCCGTTTTTCATCATTTTTGAGGATTTGAAAAAAATGAAAAAATGAAAAAAACGATGGGTTATAGCCCATTGTTTTTTGAATTTTTGAATTTTTTTTTAAATCCTCGTTTTTCATCATTTTGGACCATATCGTACGGCATACTATAGCACGCCGTTTTTCATCATTTTTGCCATTGAGCCCCATTGTAAATTTGAAAGCACTATATTTCTAAAACTATGAAACATTTCAAAGATTCCTTTTCAGGCAAACATGTCCACCGTAAGATGAACCTAAGTAGGCTAGAATGGGGTTGCTAGGTGTAAGTATGTAGGACTAGTAGCATGCCAAAGTTTGTGCTATTGCCATAGAGAATGCATTGGGCGTTTAAGTTAAATAACTCATAAACTACAAAACATAAAAATTAAAAAAAGTTCCAGCATGTGTCTCCACAGTAAGCTGAATAATAAAAAGTGTGAATCGAGTTTCTAGGTGAAAGTGACTTTTGACGTGCCTATAGAGCTGCCATTGAGCCCAATGTTAAATGTCTCAAATTTGAAAGCACTATATTTCTAAAACTATGAAACATTTCAAAGATTCCTTTTCAGGCAAACATGTCCACCTTAAGATGAACCTAAGTAGGCTAGAATGGGGTTGCTAGGTGTAAGTATGTAGGACTAGTAGCATGCCAAAGTTTGTGCTATTGCCATAGAGAATGCATTGGGCGTTTAAGTTAAATAACTCATAAACTACAAAACATAAAAATAAAAAAAAGTTCCAGCATGTGTCTCCACAGTAAGCTGAATAATAAAAAGTGTGAATCGAGTTTCTAGGTGAAAGTGACTTTTGACGTGCCTATAGAGCTGCCATTGAGCCCAATGTTAAATGTCTCAAATTTGAAAGCACTATATTTCTAAAACTATGAAACATTTCAAAGATTCCTTTTCAGGCAAACATGTCCACCGTAAGATGAACCTAAGTAGGCTAGAATGGGGTTGCTAGGTGTAAGTATGTAGGACTAGTAGCATGCCAAAGTTTGTGCTATTGCCATAGAGAATGCATTGGGCGTTTAAGTTTAATAACTCATAAACTACAAAACATAAAAATAAAAAAAAGTTCCAGCATGTGTCTCCACAGTAAGCTGAATAATAAAAAGTGTGAATCGAGTTTCTAGGTGAAAGTGACTTTTGACGTGCCTATAGAGCTGCCATTGAGCCCAATGTTAAATGTCTCAAATTTGAAAGCACTATATTTCTAAAACTATGAAACATTTCAAAGATTCCTTTTCAGGCAAACATGTCCACCTTAAGATGAACCTAAGTAGGCTAGAATGGGGTTGCTAGGTGTAAGTATGTAGGACTAGTAGCATGCCAAAGTTTGTGCTATTGCCATAGAGAATGCATTGGGCGTTTAAGTTAAATAACTCATAAACTACAAAACATAAAAATAAAAAAAAGTTCCAGCATGTGTCTCCACAGTAAGCTGAATAATAAAAAGTGTGAATCGAGTTTCTAGGTGAAAGTGACTTTTGACGTGCCTATAGAGCTGCCATTGAGCCCAATGTTAAATGTCTCAAATTTGAAATCACTATATTTCTAAAACTATGAAACATTTCAAAGATTCCTTTTCAGGCAAACATGTCCACCGTAAGATGAACCTAAGTAGGCTAGAATGGGGTTGCTAGGTGTAAGTATGTAGGACTAGTAGCATGCCAAAGTTTGTGCTATTGCCATAGAGAATGCATTGGGCGTTTAAGTTTAATAACTCATAAACTACACAACATAAAAATAAAAAAAAGTTCCAGCATGTGTCTCCACAGTAAGCTGAATAATAAAAAGTGTGAATCGAGTTTCTAGGTGAAAGTGACTTTTGACGTGCCTATAGAGCTGCCATTGAGCCCAATGTTAAATGTCTCAAATTTGAAAGCACTATATTTCTAAAACTATGAAACATTTCAAAGATTCCTTTTCAGGCAAACATGTCCACCGTAAGATGAACCTAAGTAGGCTAGAATGGGGTTGCTAGGTGTAAGTATGTAGGACTAGTAGCATGCCAAAGTTTGTGCTATTGCCATAGAGAATGCATTGGGCGTTTAAGTTTAATAACTCATAAACTACAAAACATAAAAATAAAAAAAAGTTCCAGCATGTGTCTCCACAGTAAGCTGAATAATAAAAAGTGTGAATCGAGTTTCTAGGTGAAAGTGACTTTTGACGTGCCTATAGAGCTGCCATTGAGCCCAATGTTAAATGTCTCAAATTTGAAAGCACTATATTTCTAAAACTATGAAACATTTCAAAGATTCCTTTTCAGGCAAACATGTCCACCGTAAGATGAACCTAAGTAGGCTAGAATGGGGTTGCTAGGTGTAAGTATGTAGGACTAGTAGCATGCCAAAGTTTGTGCTATTGCCATAGAGAATGCATTGTGTTGCGGAGGATGAGAGGAATGCTCTCATCCTCCGCAACACCCATTCTCATACACCGCTATACACCGCGAGGATATCGGCTATAGCCCATATCGTATGGCATACTATACTGTAGCACGCCGTTTTTCATCATTTTTGAGGATTTGAAAAAAATGAAAAAATGAAAAAAACGATGGGTTATAGCCCATCGTTTTTTGATTTTTATTTTTTATCCTCGTTTTTCATCATTTTGGACAATGGGCTATAGCCCATATCGTACGGCATACTATAGCACGCCGTTTTTCATCATTTTTGAGGATTTTAAAAAAATGAAAAAATGAAAAAAACGATGGGTTATAGCCCATCGTTTTTTTGAATTTTTGATTTTTTTTTTAATCCTCGTTTTTCATCATTTTGGACCATGGGCTATAGCCCATATCGTACGGCATACTATAGCACGCCGTTTTTCATAATTTTTGAGGATTTGAAAAAAATGAAAAAATGTAAAAAACGATGGGTTATAGCCCATCGTTTTTTGAAATTTTGATTTTTTTTTTATCCTCGTTTTTCATCATTTTGGACCATGGGCTATAGCCCATATCGTACGGCATACTATAGCACGCCGTTTTTCATCATTTTTGAGGATTTGAAAATAATGAAAAAATGATCTCTATTACCTGCTGCATTGCTGACATATTCAAGAAAGACACATGTGCATCAAACAGCTGTGTTAGATGGAAGATGCCAAATAATAACAAGGCTCGTTGGTCTAGGGGTATGATTCTCGCTTTGGGTGCGAGAGGTCCCGTGTTCAAATCCCGGACGAGCCCTACTGTTGACACTGCACTTCACCATCCCTCGCCTTAGTTCATGTGTTGGAAAGAAATATGTTGTAGCCTGGAAGAAGACAAAATAGAAACTCAGCAACGACTAGCAGACATTGTCAATATTATGCACCATAAAGCTGCAGTTCTCTATGAATTTTAAATGGAAGCCATCAACATGACACTACAAAGTGACACCCAACGTTTGTACCTGTTGCACAAACAATAAAGCTCCGTAGTCGGCAGGACTCGAACCTGCGCGGGGAGACCCCAATGGATTTCTAGTCCATCGCCTTAACCGCTCGGCCACGACTACCGCTGTTACCTGTAAGCACACCTGTTCAGCAATTTTGGGTGAACACAAAGAGGAACTTGAACCCACAACCCAAGCCAAATTGCAATCTTCTGAAAGTTGATTGATGGGTTAAATTGACCCTCCTATCTCCATTACCTGCATCATCTCTGACATCTTCAAGAAAGCCACAAGTGCATCAGACAGCTTTGTGAGAGTAAATATTACAATGAAAACAGGGCTCGTTGGTCTAGGGGTATGATTCTCGCTTAGGGTGCGAGAGGTCCCGGGTTCAAATCCCGGACGGGCCCCTCCAGGTCCCCATCCTTCCAAAGCGTATAAATAACTCATAAACTACAAAACATAAAAATAAAAAAAAGTTCCAGCATGTGTCTCCACAGTAAGCTGAATAATAAAAAGTGTGAATCGAGTTTCTAGGTGAAAGTGACTTTTGACGTGCCTATAGAGCTGCCATTGAGCCCAATGTTAAATGTCTCAAATTTGAAAGCACTATATTTCTAAAACTATGAAACATTTCAAAGATTCCTTTTCAGGCAAACATGTCCACCGTAAGATGAACCTAAGTAGGCTAGAATGGGGTTGCTAGGTGTAAGTATGTAGGACTAGTAGCATGCCAAAGTTTGTGCTATTGCCATAGAGAATGCATTGGGCGTTTAAGTTTAATAACTCATAAACTACACAACATAAAAATAAAAAAAAGTTCCAGCATGTGTCTCCACAGTAAGCTGAATAATAAAAAGTGTGAATCGAGTTTCTAGGTGAAAGTGACTTTTGACGTGCCTATAGAGCTGCCATTGAGCCCAATGTTAAATGTCTCAAATTTGAAAGCACTATATTTCTAAAACTATGAAACATTTCAAAGATTCCTTTTCAGGCAAACATGTCCACCGTAAGATGAACCTAAGTAGGCTAGAATGGGGTTGCTAGGTGTAAGTATGTAGGACTAGTAGCATGCCAAAGTTTGTGCTATTGCCATAGAGAATGCATTGGGCGTTTAAGTTTAATAACTCATAAACTACAAAACATAAAAATAAAAAAAAGTTCCAGCATGTGTCTCCACAGTAAGCTGAATAATAAAAAGTGTGAATCGAGTTTCTAGGTGAAAGTGACTTTTGACGTGCCTATAGAGCTGCCATTGAGCCCAATGTTAAATGTCTCAAATTTGAAAGCACTATATTTCTAAAACTATGAAACATTTCAAAGATTCCTTTTCAGGCAAACATGTCCACCGTAAGATGAACCTAAGTAGGCTAGAATGGGGTTGCTAGGTGTAAGTATGTAGGACTAGTAGCATGCCAAAGTTTGTGCTATTGCCATAGAGAATGCATTGTGTTGCGGAGGATGAGAGGAATGCTCTCATCCTCCGCAACACCCATTCTCATACACCGCTATACACCGCGAGGATATCGGCTATAGCCCATATCGTATGGCATACTATACTGTAGCACGCCGTTTTTCATCATTTTTGAGGATTTGAAAAAAATGAAAAAATGAAAAAAACGATGGGTAGCCATCGTTTTTTGATTTTTATTTTTTATCCTCGTTTTTCATCATTTTGGACAATGGGCTATAGCCCATATCGTACGGCATACTATAGCACGCCGTTTTTCATCATTTTTGAGGATTTTGAAAAAATGAAAAAATGAAAAAAACGATGGGTTATAGCCCATCGTTTTTTGAATTTTTGATTTTTTTTTTAATCCTCGTTTTTCATCATTTTGGACCATGGGCTATAGCCCATATCGTACGGCATACTATAGCACGCCGTTTTTCATCATTTTTGAGGATTTGAAAAAAATGAAAAAATGAAAAAAAACGATGGGTTATAGCCCATCGTTTTTTGATTTTGATTTTTTATCCTCGTTTTTCATCATTTTGGACAATGGGCTATAGCCCATATCGTACGGCATACTATAGCACGCCGTTTTTCATCATTTTTGAGGATTTTAAAAAAATGAAAAAATGAAAAAAACGATGGGTTATAGCCCATCGTTTTTTGAATTTTTGATTTTTTTTTTTATCCTCGTTTTTCATCATTTTGGACCATGGGCTATAGCCCATATCGTACGGCATACTATAGCACGCCGTTTTTCATCATTTTTGAGGATTTGAAAAAAATGAAAAAATGAAAAAAACGATGGGTTATAGCCCATCGTTTTTTGAAATTTTGATTTTTTTTTTATCCTCGTTTTTCATCATTTTGGACCATGGGCTATAGCCCATATCGTACGGCATACTATAGCACGCCGTTTTTCATCATTTTTGAGGATTTGAAAATAATGAAAAAATGATCTCTATTACCTGCTGCATTGCTGACATATTCAAGAAAGACACATGTGCATCAAACAGCTGTGTTAGATGGAAGATGCCAAATAATAACAAGGCTCGTTGGTCTAGGGGTATGATTCTCGCTTTGGGTGCGAGAGGTCCCGTGTTCAAATCCCGGACGAGCCCTACTGTTGACACTGCACTTCACCATCCCTCGCCTTAGTTCATGTGTTGGAAAGAAATATGTTGTAGCCTGGAAGAAGACAAAATAGAAACTCAGCAACGACTAGCAGACATTGTCAATATTATGCACCATAAAGCTGCAGTTCTCTATGAATTTTAAATGGAAGCCATCAACATGACACTACAAAGTGACACCCAACGTTTGTACCTGTTGCACAAACAATAAAGCTCCGTAGTCGGCAGGACTCGAACCTGCGCGGGGAGACCCCAATGGATTTCTAGTCCATCGCCTTAACCGCTCGGCCACGACTACCGCTGTTACCTGTAAGCACACCTGTTCAGCAATTTTGGGTGAACACAAAGAGGAACTTGAACCCACAACCCAAGCCAAATTGCAATCTTCTGAAAGTTGATTGATGGGTTAAATTGACCCTCCTATCTCCATTACCGGCATCATCTCTGACATCTTCAAGAAAGCCACAAGTGCATCAGACAGCTTTGTGAGAGTAAATATTACAATGAAAACAGGGCTCGTTGGTCTAGGGGTATGATTCTCGCTTAGGGTGCGAGAGGTCCCGGGTTCAAATCCCGGACGGGCCCCTCCAGGTCCCCATCCTTCCAAAGCGTATAAATAACTCATAAACTACAAAACATAAAAATAAAAAAAAGTTCCAGCATGTGTCTCCACAGTAAGCTGAATAATAAAAAGTGTGAATCGAGTTTCTAGGTGAAAGTGACTTTTGACGTGCCTATAGAGCTGCCATTGAGCCCAATGTTAAATGTCTCAAATTTGAAAGCACTATATTTCTAAAACTATGAAACATTTCAAAGATTCCTTTTCAGGCAAACATGTCCACCGTAAGATGAACCTAAGTAGGCTAGAATGGGGTTGCTAGGTGTAAGTATGTAGGACTAGTAGCATGCCAAAGTTTGTGCTATTGCCATAGAGAATGCATTGGGCGTTTAAGTTTAATAACTCATAAACTACACAACATAAAAATAAAAAAAAGTTCCAGCATGTGTCTCCACAGTAAGCTGAATAATAAAAAGTGTGAATCGAGTTTCTAGGTGAAAGTGACTTTTGACGTGCCTATAGAGCTGCCATTGAGCCCAATGTTAAATGTCTCAAATTTGAAAGCACTATATTTCTAAAACTATGAAACATTTCAAAGATTCCTTTTCAGGCAAACATGTCCACCGTAAGATGAACCTAAGTAGGCTAGAATGGGGTTGCTAGGTATAAGTATGTAGGACTAGTAGCATGCCAAAGTTTGTGCTATTGCCATAGAGAATGCATTGGGCGTTTAAGTTTAATAACTCATAAACTACAAAACATAAAAATAAAAAAAAGTTCCAGCATGTGTCTCCACAGTAAGCTGAATAATAAAAAGTGTGAATCGAGTTTCTAGGTGAAAGTGACTTTTGACGTGCCTATAGAGCTGCCATTGAGCCCAATGTTAAATGTCTCAAATTTGAAAGCACTATATTTCTAAAACTATGAAACATTTCAAAGATTCCTTTTCAGGCAAACATGTCCACCGTAAGATGAACCTAAGTAGGCTAGAATGGGGTTGCTAGGTGTAAGTATGTAGGACTAGTAGCATGCCAAAGTTTGTGCTATTGCCATAGAGAATGCATTGTGTTGCGGAGGATGAGAGGAATGCTCTCATCCTCCGCAACACCCATTCTCATACACCGCTATACACCGCGAGGATATCGGCTATAGCCCATATCGTATGGCATACTATACTGTAGCACGCCGTTTTTCATCATTTTTGAGGATTTGAAAAAAATGAAAAAATGAAAAAAACGATGGGTACGTCGTTTTTTGATTTTTATTTTTTATCCTCGTTTTTCATCATTTTGGACAATGGGCTATAGCCCATATCGTACGGCATACTATAGCACGCCGTTTTTCATCATTTTTGAGGATTTTGAAAAAATGAAAAAATGAAAAAAACGATGGGTTATAGCCCATCGTTTTTTGAATTTTTGATTTTTTTTTTAATCCTCGTTTTTCATCATTTTGGACCATGGGCTATAGCCCATATCGTACGGCATACTATAGCACGCCGTTTTTCATCATTTTTGAGGATTTGAAAAAAATGAAAAAATGAAAAAAACGATGGGTTATAGCCCATCGTTTTTTGAAATTTTGATTTTTTTTTTTATCCTCGTTTTTCATCATTTTGGACCATGGGCTATAGCCCATATCGTACGGCATACTATAGCACGCCGTTTTTCATCATTTTTGAGGATTTGAAAATAATGAAAAAATGATCTCTATTACCTGCTGCATTGCTGACATATTCAAGAAAGACACATGTGCATCAAACAGCTGTGTTAGATGGAAGATGCCAAATAATAACAAGGCTCGTTGGTCTAGGGGTATGATTCTCGCTTTGGGTGCGAGAGGTCCCGTGTTCAAATCCCGGACGAGCCCTACTGTTGACACTGCACTTCACCATCCCTCGCCTTAGTTCATGTGTTGGAAAGAAATATGTTGTAGCCTGGAAGAAGACAAAATAGAAACTCAGCAACGACTAGCAGACATTGTCAATATTATGCACCATAAAGCTGCAGTTCTCTATGAATTTTAAATGGAAGCCATCAACATGACACTACAAAGTGACACCCAACGTTTGTACCTGTTGCACAAACAATAAAGCTCCGTAGTCGGCAGGACTCGAACCTGCGCGGGGAGACCCCAATGGATTTCTAGTCCATCGCCTTAACCGCTCGGCCACGACTACCGCTGTTACCTGTAAGCACACCTGTTCAGCAATTTTGGGTGAACACAAAGAGGAACTTGAACCCACAACCCAAGCCAAATTGCAATCTTCTGAAAGTTGATTGATGGGTTAAATTGACCCTCCTATCTCCATTACCTGCATCATCTCTGACATCTTCAAGAAAGCCACAAGTGCATCAGACAGCTTTGTGAGAGTAAATATTACAATGAAAACAGGGCTCGTTGGTCTAGGGGTATGATTCTCGCTTAGGGTGTGAGAGGTCCCGGGTTCAAATCCCGGACGGGCCCCTCCAGGTCCCCATCCTTCCAAAGCGTATAAATAACTCATAAACTACAAAACATAAAAATAAAAAAAAGTTCCAGCATGTGTCTCCACAGTAAGCTGAATAATAAAAAGTGTGAATCGAGTTTCTAGGTGAAAGTGACTTTTGACGTGCCTATAGAGCTGCCATTGAGCCCAATGTTAAATGTCTCAAATTTGAAAGCACTATATTTCTAAAACTATGAAACATTTCAAAGATTCCTTTTCAGGCAAACATGTCCACCGTAAGATGAACCTAAGTAGGCTAGAATGGGGTTGCTAGGTGTAAGTATGTAGGACTAGTAGCATGCCAAAGTTTGTGCTATTGCCATAGAGAATGCATTGTGTTGCGGAGGATGAGAGGAATGCTCTCATCCTCCGCAACACCCATTCTCATACACCGCTATACACCGCGAGGATATCGGCTATAGCCCATATCGTATGGCATACTATACTGTAGCACGCCGTTTTTCATCATTTTTGAGGATTTGAAAAAAATGAAAAAATGAAAAAAACGATGGGTAGCCCATCGTTTTTTGATTTTTATTTTTTATCCTCGTTTTTCATCATTTTGGACAATGGGCTATAGCCCATATCGTACGGCATACTATAGCACGCCGTTTTTCATCATTTTTGAGGATTTTGAAAAAATGAAAAAAACGATGGGTTATAGCCCATCGTTTTTTGAATTTTTGATTTTTTTTTTAATCCTCGTTTTTCATCATTTTGGACCATGGGCTATAGCCCATATCGTACGGCATACTATAGCACGCCGTTTTTCATCATTTTTGAGGATTTGAAAAAAATGAAAAAATGAAAAAAACGATGGGTTATAGCCCATCGTTTTTTGAAAATTTGATTTTTTTTTTTATCCTCGTTTTTCATCATTTTGGACCATGGGCTATAGCCCATATCGTACGGCATACTATAGCACGCCGTTTTTCATCATTTTTGAGGATTTGAAAATAATGAAAAAATGATCTCTATTACCTGCTGCATTGCTGACATATTCAAGAAAGACACATGTGCATCAAACAGCTGTGTTAGATGGAAGATGCCAAATAATAACAAGGCTCGTTGGTCTAGGGGTATGATTCTCGCTTTGGGTGCGAGAGGTCCCGTGTTCAAATCCCGGACGAGCCCTACTGTTGACACTGCACTTCACCATCCCTCGCCTTAGTTCATGTGTTGGAAAGAAATATGTTGTAGCCTGGAAGAAGACAAAATAGAAACTCAGCAACGACTAGCAGACATTGTCAATATTATGCACCATAAAGCTGCAGTTCTCTATGAATTTTAAATGGAAGCCATCAACATGACACTACAAAGTGACACCCAACGTTTGTACCTGTTGCACAAACAATAAAGCTCCGTAGTCGGCAGGACTCGAACCTGCGCGGGGAGACCCCAATGGATTTCTAGTCCATCGCCTTAACCGCTCGGCCACGACTACCGCTGTTACCTGTAAGCACACCTGTTCAGCAATTTTGGGTGAACACAAAGAGGAACTTGAACCCACAACCCAAGCCAAATTGCAATCTTCTGAAAGTTGATTGATGGGTTAAATTGACCCTCCTATCTCCATTACCTGCATCATCTCTGACATCTTCAAGAAAGCCACAAGTGCATCAGACAGCTTTGTGAGAGTAAATATTACAATGAAAACAGGGCTCGTTGGTCTAGGGGTATGATTCTCGCTTAGGGTGCGAGAGGTCCCGGGTTCAAATCCCGGACGGGCCCCTCCAGGTCCCCATCCTTCCAAAGCGTATAAATAACTCATAAACTACAAAACATAAAAATAAAAAAAAGTTCCAGCATGTGTCTCCACAGTAAGCTGAATAATAAAAAGTGTGAATCGAGTTTCTAGATGAAAGTGACTTTTGACGTGCCTATAGAGCTGCCATTGAGCCCAATGTTAAATGTCTCAAATTTGAAAGCACTATATTTCTAAAACTATGAAACATTTCAAAGATTCCTTTTCAGGCAAACATGTCCACCGTAAGATGAACCTAAGTAGGCTAGAATGGGGTTGCTAGGTGTAAGTATGTAGGACTAGTAGCATGCCAAAGTTTGTGCTATTGCCATAGAGAATGCATTGGGCGTTTAAGTTTAATAACTCATAAACTACAAAACATAAAAATAAAAAAAAGTTCCAGCATGTGTCTCCACAGTAAGCTGAATAATAAAAAGTGTGAATCGAGTTTCTAGGTGAAAGTGACTTTTGACGTGCCTATAGAGCTGCCATTGAGCCCAATGTTAAATGTCTCAAATTTGAAAGCACTATATTTCTAAAACTATGAAACATTTCAAAGATTCCTTTTCAGGCAAACATGTCCACCGTAAGATGAACCTAAGTAGGCTAGAATGGGGTTGCTAGGTGTAAGTATGTAGGACTAGTAGCATGCCAAAGTTTGTGCTATTGCCATAGAGAATGCATTGGGCGTTTAAGTTTAATAACTCATAAACTACACAACATAAAAATAAAAAAAAGTTCCAGCATGTGTCTCCACAGTAAGCTGAATAATAAAAAGTGTGAATCGAGTTTCTAGGTGAAAGTGACTTTTGACGTGCCTATAGAGCTGCCATTGAGCCCAATGTTAACCCTTTTACTGCTGCCATTTATTGAGAAATTAGGACCTAATTCATGCCAGCATTTTTTTAATTTGAGCTCTTATTTTGAAAAGCCACATTTTGCCTCAACCGGAAGTGAGCTTATCCCTGCCAGCTTTACGTTGCCAAGACAACCTTTGTTTACATGATCGAAAAATGCCGGTACATTTTTGCACTCCACAACGTCGGCTCGTGCCGTCAAAGAAACGCTGTTTTGACCAAAAATGCCATCTGGGACAAGGAATAGGAGATACAGGCGATTGAAAGAAACGGATAGAATGGATTCTTATGGCGACGGTGAATTAATATGAACGATCCAGTGCAGTGCTAACAACAGTGCTAGCTAACCGGCTAACGTGAGTAGCATTATGGCTTGATCAATCATATGCACTAATAAAGGGCAATTGCCGAAGGGCTTCGGCAATGGCAGCAAGCGTTAATATCAAATTAATGCTTCAATTGCCGAAGGGCTTCGGCAATGGCAGGAAGACGGTTAAATGTCTCAAATTTGAAAGCACTATATTTCTAAAACTATGAAACATTTCAAAGATTCCTTTTCAGGCAAACATGTCCACCGTAAGATGAACCTAAGTAGGCTAGAATGGGGTTGCTAGGTGTAAGTATGTAGGACTAGTAGCATGCCAAAGTTTGTGCTATTGCCATAGAGAATGCATTGGGCGTTTAAGTTTAATAACTCATAAACTACAAAACATAAAAATAAAAAAAAGTTCCAGCATGTGTCTCCACAGTAAGCTGAATAATAAAAAGTGTGAATCGAGTTTCTAGGTGAAAGTGACTTTTGACGTGCCTATAGAGCTGCCATTGAGCCCAATGTTAAATGTCTCAAATTTGAAAGCACTATATTTCTAAAACTATGAAACATTTCAAAGATTCCTTTTCAGGCAAACATGTCCACCGTAAGATGAACCTAAGTAGGCTAGAATGGGGTTGCTAGGTGTAAGTATGTAGGACTAGTAGCATGCCAAAGTTTGTGCTATTGCCATAGAGAATGCATTGTGTTGCGGAGGATGAGAGGAATGCTCTCATCTTCCGCAACACCCATTCTCATACACCGCTATACACCGCGAGGATATCGGCTATAGCCCATATCGTATGGCATACTATACTGTAGCACGCCGTTTTTCATCATTTTTGAGGATTTGAAAAAAATGAAAAAATGAAAAAAAACGATGGGTTATAGCCCATCGTTTTTTGATTTTTATTTTTTATCCTCGTTTTTCATCATTTTGGACAATGGGCTATAGCCCATATCGTACGGCATACTATAGCACGCCGTTTTTCATCATTTTTGAGGATTTTAAAAAAATGAAAAAATGAAAAAAACGATGGGTTATAGCCCATCGTTTTTTGAATTTTTGATTTTTTTTTTAATCCTCGTTTTTCATCATTTTGGACC
This sequence comes from Protomyctophum parallelum, assembly GCF_964188405.1. Taxonomy (NCBI): domain Eukaryota; kingdom Metazoa; phylum Chordata; class Actinopteri; order Myctophiformes; family Myctophidae; genus Protomyctophum; species Protomyctophum parallelum. The sequence continues at coordinate 56,958,506 of NC_139697.1, forward strand.
ATGGGCTATAGCCCATATCGTACGGCATACTATAGCACGCCGTTTTTCATCATTTTTGAGGATTTGAAAAAAATGAAAAAATGAAAAAAACGATGGGTTATAGCCCATCGTTTTTTGAAATTTTTTTTTTTTTTTTTATCCTCGTTTTTCATCATTTTGGACCATGGGCTATAGCCCATATCGTACGGCATACTATAGCACGCCGTTTTTCATCATTTTTGAGGATTTGAAAATAATGAAAAAATGATCTCTATTACCTGCTGCATTGCTGACATATTCAAGAAAGACACATGTGCATCAAACAGCTGTGTTAGATGGAAGATGCCAAATAATAACAAGGCTCGTTGGTCTAGGGGTATGATTCTCGCTTTGGGTGCGAGAGGTCCCATGTTCAAATCCCGGACGAGCCCTACTGTTGACACTGCACTTCACCATCCCTCGCCTTAGTTCATGTGTTGGAAAGAAATATGTTGTAGCCTGGAAGAAGACAAAATAGAAACTCAGCAACGACTAGCAGACATTGTCAATATTATGCACCATAAAGCTGCAGTTCTCTATGAATTTTAAATGGAAGCCATCAACATGACACTACAAAGTGACACCCAACGTTTGTACCTGTTGCACAAACAATAAAGCTCCGTAGTCGGCAGGACTCGAACCTGCGCGGGGAGACCCCAATGGATTTCTAGTCCATCGCCTTAACCGCTCGGCCACGACTACCGCTGTTACCTGTAAGCACACCTGTTCAGCAATTTTGGGTGAACACAAAGAGGAACTTGAACCCACAACCCAAGCCAAATTGCAATCTTCTGAAAGTTGATTGATGGGTTAAATTGACCCTCCTATCTCCATTACCTGCATCATCTCTGACATCTTCAAGAAAGCCACAAGTGCATCAGACAGCTTTGTGAGAGTAAATATTACAATGAAAACAGGGCTCGTTGGTCTAGGGGTATGATTCTCGCTTAGGGTGCGAGAGGTCCCGGGTTCAAATCCCGGACGGGCCCCTCCAGGTCCCCATCCTTCCAAAGCGTATAAATAACTCATAAACTACAAAACATAAAAATAAAAAAAAGTTCCAGCATGTGTCTCCACAGTAAGCTGAATAATAAAAAGTGTGAATCGAGTTTCTAGGTGAAAGTGACTTTTGACGTGCCTATAGAGCTGCCATTGAGCCCAATGTTAAATGTCTCAAATTTGAAAGCACTATATTTCTAAAACTATGAAACATTTCAAAGATTCCTTTTCAGGCAAACATGTCCACCGTAAGATGAACCTAAGTAGGCTAGAATGGGGTTGCTAGGTGTAAGTATGTAGGACTAGTAGCATGCCAAAGTTTGTGCTATTGCCATAGAGAATGCATTGGGCGTTTAAGTTTAATAACTCATAAACTACACAACATAAAAATAAAAAAAAGTTCCAGCATGTGTCTCCACAGTAAGCTGAATAATAAAAAGTGTGAATCGAGTTTCTAGGTGAAAGTGACTTTTGACGTGCCTATAGAGCTGCCATTGAGCCCAATGTTAAATGTCTCAAATTTGAAAGCACTATATTTCTAAAACTATGAAACATTTCAAAGATTCCTTTTCAGGCAAACATGTCCACCGTAAGATGAACCTAAGTAGGCTAGAATGGGGTTGCTAGGTGTAAGTATGTAGGACTAGTAGCATGCCAAAGTTTGTGCTATTGCCATAGAGAATGCATTGGGCGTTTAAGTTTAATAACTCATAAACTACAAAACATAAAAATAAAAAAAAGTTCCAGCATGTGTCTCCACAGTAAGCTGAATAATAAAAAGTGTGAATCGAGTTTCTAGGTGAAAGTGACTTTTGACGTGCCTATAGAGCTGCCATTGAGCCCAATGTTAAATGTCTCAAATTTGAAAGCACTATATTTCTAAAACTATGAAACATTTCAAAGATTCCTTTTCAGGCAAACATGTCCACCGTAAGATGAACCTAAGTAGGCTAGAATGGGGTTGCTAGGTGTAAGTATGTAGGACTAGTAGCATGCCAAAGTTTGTGCTATTGCCATAGAGAATGCATTGTGTTGCGGAGGATGAGAGGAATGCTCTCATCCTCCGCAACACCCATTCTCATACACCGCTATACACCGCGAGGATATCGGCTATAGCCCATATCGTATGGCATACTATACTGTAGCACGCCGTTTTTCATCATTTTTGAGGATTTGAAAAAAATGAAAAAATGAAAAAAACGATGGGTAGCCCATCGTTTTTTGATTTTTATTTTTTATCCTCGTTTTTCATCATTTTGGACAATGGGCTATAGCCCATATCGTACGGCATACTATAGCACGCCGTTTTTCATCATTTTTGAGGATTTTGAAAAAATGAAAAAATGAAAAAAACGATGGGTTATAGCCCATCGTTTTTTGAATTTTTGATTTTTTTTTTAATCCTCGTTTTTCATCATTTTGGACCATGGGCTATAGCCCATATCGTACGGCATACTATAGCACGCCGTTTTTCATCATTTTTGAGGATTTGAAAAAAATGAAAAAATAAAAAAAACGATGGGTTATAGCCCATCGTTTTTTGAAATTTTGATTTTTTTTTTATCCTCGTTTTTCATCATTTTGGACCATGGGCTATAGCCCATATCGTACGGCATACTATAGCACGCCGTTTTTCATCATTTTTGATGATTTGAAAATAATGAAAAAATGATCTCTATTACCTGCTGCATTGCTGACATATTCAAGAAAGACACATGTGCATCAAACAGCTGTGTTAGATGGAAGATGCCAAATAATAACAAGGCTCGTTGGTCTAGGGGTATGATTCTCGCTTTGGGTGCGAGAGGTCCCGTGTTCAAATCCCGGACGAGCCCTACTGTTGACACTGCACTTCACCATCCCTCGCCTTAGTTCATGTGTTGGAAAGAAATATGTTGTAGCCTGGAAGAAGACAAAATAGAAACTCAGCAACGACTAGCAGACATTGTCAATATTATGCACCATAAAGCTGCAGTTCTCTATGAATTTTAAATGGAAGCCATCAACATGACACTACAAAGTGACACCCAACGTTTGTACCTGTTGCACAAACAATAAAGCTCCGTAGTCGGCAGGACTCGAACCTGCGCGGGGAGACCCCAATGGATTTCTAGTCCATCGCCTTAACCGCTCGGCCACGACTACCGCTGTTACCTGTAAGCACACCTGTTCAGCAATTTTGGGTGAACACAAAGAGGAACTTGAACCCACAACCCAAGCCAAATTGCAATCTTCTGAAAGTTGATTGATGGGTTAAATTGACCCTCCTATCTCCATTACCTGCATCATCTCTGACATCTTCAAGAAAGCCACAAGTGCATCAGACAGCTTTGTGAGAGTAAATATTACAATGAAAACAGGGCTCGTTGGTCTAGGGGTATGATTCTCGCTTAGGGTGCGAGAGGTCCCGGGTTCAAATCCTGGACGGGCCCCTCCAGGTCCCCATCCTTCCAAAGCGTATAAATAACTCATAAACTACAAAACATAAAAAAAAAAAAAAGTTCCAGCATGTGTCTCCACAGTAAGCTGAATAATAAAAAGTGTGAATCGAGTTTCTAGGTGAAAGTGACTTTTGACGTGCCTATAGAGCTGCCATTGAGCCCAATGTTAAATGTCTCAAATTTGAAAGCACTATATTTCTAAAACTATGAAACATTTCAAAGATTCCTTTTCAGGCAAACATGTCCACCGTAAGATGAACCTAAGTAGGCTAGAATGGGGTTGCTAGGTGTAAGTATGTAGGACTAGTAGCATGCCAAAGTTTGTGCTATTGCCATAGAGAATGCATTGGGCGTTTAAGTTTAATAACTCATAAACTACAAAACATAAAAATAAAAAAAAGTTCCAGCATGTGTCTCCACGGTAAGCTGAATAATAAAAAGTGTGAATCGAGTTTCTAGGTGAAAGTGACTTTTGACGTGCCTATAGAGCTGCCATTGAGCCCAATGTTAAATGTCTCAAATTTGAAAGCACTATATTTCTAAAACTATGAAACATTTCAAAGATTCCTTTTCAGGCAAACATGTCCACCGTAAGATGAACCTAAGTAGGCTAGAATGGGGTTGCTAGGTGTAAGTATGTAGGACTAGTAGCATGCCAAAGTTTGTGCTATTGCCATAGAGAATGCATTGTGTTGCGGAGGATGAGAGGAATGCTCTCATCTTCCGCAACACCCATTCTCATACACCGCTATACACCGCGAGGATATCGGCTATAGCCCATATCGTATGGCATACTATACTGTAGCACGCCGTTTTTCATCATTTTTGAGGATTTGAAAAAAATGAAAAAATGAAAAAAAACGATGGGTTATAGCCCATCGTTTTTTGATTTTTATTTTTTATCCTCGTTTTTCATCATTTTGGACAATGGGCTATAGCCCATATCGTACGGCATACTATAGCACGCCGTTTTTCATCATTTTTGAGGATTTTAAAAAAATGAAAAAATGAAAAAAACGATGGGTTATAGCCCATCGTTTTTTGAATTTTTGATTTTTTTTTTAATCCTCGTTTTTCATCATTTTGGACCATGGGCTATAGCCCATATCGTACGGCATACTATAGCACGCCGTTTTTCATCATATTTGAGGATTTGAAAAAAATGAAAAAATGAAAAAAACGATGGGTTATAGCCCATCGTTTTTTGAAATTTTGATTTTTTTTTTTATCCTCGTTTTTCATCATTTTGGACCATGGGCTATAGCCCATATCGTACGGCATACTATAGCACGCCGTTTTTCATCATTTTTGAGGATTTGAAAATAATGAAAAAATGATCTCTATTACCTGCTGCATTGCTGACATATTCAAGAAAGACACATGTGCATCAAACAGCTGTGTTAGATGGAAGATGCCAAATAATAACAAGGCTCGTTGGTCTAGGAGTATGATTCTCGCTTTGGGTGCGAGAGGTCCCATGTTCAAATCCCGGATGAGCCCTACTGTTGACACTGCACTTCACCATCCCTCGCCTTAGTTCATGTGTTGGAAAGAAATATGTTGTAGCCTGGAAGAAGACAAAATAGAAACTCAGCAACGACTAGCAGACATTGTCAATATTATGCACCATAAAGCTGCAGTTCTCTATGAATTTTAAATGGAAGCCATCAACATGACACTACAAAGTGACACCCAACGTTTGTACCTGTTGCACAAACAATAAAGCTCCGTAGTCGGCAGGACTCGAACCTGCGCGGGGAGACCCCAATGGATTTCTAGTCCATCGCCTTAACCGCTCGGCCACGACTACCGCTGTTACCTGTAAGCACACCTGTTCAGCAATTTTGGGTGAACACAAAGAGGAACTTGAACCCACAACCCAAGCCAAATTGCAATCTTCTGAAAGTTGATTGATGGGTTAAATTGACCCTCCTATCTCCATTACCTGCATCATCTCTGACATCTTCAAGAAAGCCACAAGTGCATCAGACAGCTTTGTGAGAGTAAATATTACAATGAAAACAGGGCTCGTTGGTCTAGGGGTATGATTCTCGCTTAGGGTGTGAGAGGTCCCGGGTTCAAATCCCGGACGGGCCCCTCCAGGTCCCCATCCTTCCAAAGCGTATAAATAACTCATAAACTACAAAACATAAAAATAAAAAAAAGTTCCAGCATGTGTCTCCACAGTAAGCTGAATAATAAAAAGTGTGAATCGAGTTTCTAGGTGAAAGTGACTTTTGACGTGCCTATAGAGCTGCCATTGAGCCCAATGTTAAATGTCTCAAATTTGAAAGCACTATATTTCTAAAACTATGAAACATTTCAAAGATTCCTTTTCAGTCAAACATGTCCACCGTAAGATGAACCTAAGTAGGCTAGAATGGGGTTGCTAGGTGTAAGTATGTAGGACTAGTAGCATGCCAAAGTTTGTGCTATTGCCATAGAGAATGCATTGGGCGTTTAAGTTTAATAACTCATAAACTACAAAACATAAAAATAAAAAAAAGTTCCAGCATGTGTCTCCACAGTAAGCTGAATAATAAAAAGTGTGAATCGAGTTTCTAGGTGAAAGTGACTTTTGACGTGCCTATAGAGCTGCCATTGAGCCCAATGTTAAATGTCTCAAATTTGAAAGCACTATATTTCTAAAACTATGAAACATTTCAAAGATTCCTTTTCAGGCAAACATGTCCACCGTAAGATGAACCTAAGTAGGCTAGAATGGGGTTGCTAGGTGTAAGTATGTAGGACTAGTAGCATGCCAAAGTTTGTGCTATTGCCATAGAGAATGCATTGTGTTGCGGAGGATGAGAGGAATGCTCTCATCCTCCGCAACACCCATTCTCATACACCGCTATACACCGCGAGGATATCGGCTATAGCCCATATCGTATGGCAAAAAAACGATGGGTTATAGCCCATAGTTTTTTGAATTTTTGAATTTTTTTTTTAATCCTCGTTTTTCATCATCTTGGACCATGGGCTATAGCCCATATCGTACGGCATACTATAGCACGCCGTTTTTCATCATTCTTGAGGATTTGAAAAAAATGAAAAAATGAAGAAAAAAACGATGGGTTATAGCCCATCGTTTTTTGAATTTTTGAAAAAAAAAATTATCCTCGTTTTTCATGATTTTGGACCATGGGCTATAGCCCATATCGTACGGCATACTATAGCACGCCGTTTTTCATCATTTTTGAGGATTTGAAAAAAAATTAAAAATGAAAAAAAACGATGGGTTATAGCCCATCGTTTTTTGAATAAAAAAAAAAAAAATCCTCGTTTTTCAACATTTTGGACCATGGGCTATAGCCCATATCGTACGGCATACTATAGCACGCCGTTTTTCATCATTTTTGAGGATTTGAAAAAAATGAAAAAAAAAAAAAAAACGATGGGTTATAGCCCATCGTTTTTTGAATTTTGAATTTTCTTTTCAATCCTCGTTTTTCATCATTTTGGACAATGGGCTATAGCCCATATCGTACGGCATACTATAGCACGCCGTTTTTCATCATTTTTGAGGATTTGAAAAAAATGAAAAAATGAAAAAAACGATGGGTTATAGCCCATCGTTTTTTGAAATTTTTTTTTATCCTCGTTTTTCATCATTTTGGACCATGGGCTATAGCCCATATCGTACGGCATACTATAGCACGACATTTTTCATCATTTTTGAGGATTTGAAAAAAATGAAAAAAATGAAAAAAACGATGGGTTATAGCCCATCGTTTTTTGAATTTTTGATTTTTTTTTTAAATCCTCGTTTTTCATCATTTTGGACCATATCGTACGGCATACTATAGCACGCCGTTTTTCATCATTTTTGCCATTGAGCCCCATTGTAAATTTGAAAGCACTATATTTCTAAAACTATGAAACATTTCAAATATTCCTTTTCAGGCAAACATGTCCACCGTAAGATGAACCTAAGTAGGCTAGAATGGGGTTGCGAGGTGTAAGTATGTAGGACTAGTAGCATGCCAAAGTTTGCGCTATTGCCATAGAGAATGCATTGGGCGTTTAAGTTAAATAACTCATAAACTACAAAACATAAAAATAAAAAAAAGTTCCAGCATGTGTCTCCACAGTAAGCTGAATAATAAAAAGTGTGAATCGAGTTTCTAGGTGAAAGTGACTTTTGACGTGCCTATAGAGCTGCCATTGAGCCCCATGTTAAATGTCTCAAATTTGAAAGCACTATGTTTCTAAAACTATGAAACATTTCAAAGATTCCTTTTCAGGCAAACATGTCCATCATAAGATGAACCTAAGTAGGCTAGAATGGGGTTGCTAGGTGTAAGTATGTAGGACTAGTAGCATGCCAAAGTTTGTGCTATTGCCATAGAGAATGCATTGGGCGTTTAAGTTAAATAACTCATAAACTACAAAATATATATATAAAAAAAAAAAGTTCCAGCATGTGTCTCCACAGTAAGCTGAATAATAAAAAGTGTGAATGGAGTTTCTAGGTGAAAGTGACATTTGACGTGCCTATAGAGCTGCCATTGAGCCCCATGTTAAATGTCTCAAATTTGAATGCACTATATTTCTAAAACTATGACACCTTTTAAAGATTCTCCCGATCATGTGGCAGCGTTCTAACACACTGAGCCACAGGTTCCAGACAATTCGCACTGCTTTTTTGTTTGTTTTGTTTTTCTGAAATTGGTTTGAAAGTAAATTCTAGAGTGGGGCTTGAACTCACCGGGGTCGATTTAGGACTTCTATTTTACTTACTTCTATATTACTAATCTAATTACAGTATTATGATCTGGGTTGTTAAGAAGCGCTTTTGACACCCCGCGGAGTGCGCAAAACGGCCTTGAATTAGTCATGGGTGTGTTTAAGGCGTGTTTGAGACGTACCCAATCAACATGTCCGTACTATTCTCTTTACCAGTCAGCTGATGTCACATACGGAATGCGCACTTTGGGGATCGTGGTATGACATTTCTTCAGGCTGGCACCATAGAAGACATGACATGCCTTTGTCACATTTGGGTTAATTATTCCTATTGCACTGCATGCTGTCACCTTTATGCCTCAAAAGAACAGACCCATCTTTCAGATCGGAATGGAATTGCGAGTAGATAGCAGCATATTGGCAAATTGGCAATTAATTAATTAATTCGATAACGATAGAACCATGTACCATACAGCGAATGAAAGCAAGATTCCTAAGGAATATGGAGATTTTTACATTTAATAAAACGGTTGAGAAATGAGAGAACCATGAGTGTTTATAGGCTAATATCAACGTTTTTTTATGAAAGACCAAACGGGCTGTGAACTTGAAGAGCTCAATCACCATCCCGACACGGAAGAAATATAGCCTAGTGCATGCATGTATATGCACTGTTGCACTTGCACACAGTAGCCTACACACGCTCTTTATTTGTTTCTATTGAAAAACACCAGTAAAATAACGTTTATTTTATTTTATTTCATTCAAGTCACGACGAAGGAATGAGTTGAATGCGTGCTGCGTAATGCTGTGGCCCCGATGGTATGGTCTTCGCTGAGTTCGCTCGTAGCATTTTATTGAAGGAGACTTGAATCGGGTGTGATACAGCATATGAAAGCACATTTCCCACGGATTATGGAGATGTTTTTATTTATTTTTAAGGTTGAGAAATGAAAGAATTATGGCCGTTTCTAATCTCAACATTTTTTTTAAAAAGACGCAAAACTGCCATGTCTCATAGAAACAAGTAAATAGGTCTATAAAAATAAGCGCATATAACAGGGGTCTGTAACCTATTTTAAATGAAGTGCCATGTTTTTATTTTCTAAATAGTGAGTCTGCCATATCCAGATTAATTTGAATGACACCACATTAAAATAAAAAAACATATTTTGATTGTCCACAAATATAAAGTTCTTCCTTCTTTTTAAATATGTTCTTGCACATTGTTATAATGATCATTATATATCCCCCTGCAGTCAGAGTTCATAGTTTTAATGAATGAATGTGATGCATTGTGAGCTGGTATAGATCTGCTATTTTCAAAAGTAATCTTTTTATTTAATTTTTGGATTAGCTGTCCTTAGTTGGGCAAATGCATTCATCTGGGGATCATTGACATCGGAATGTGCTGTGTGAGGATCACTGGTTTAAACAACATTAGGAGAAAAGCCCAAATAACCACTTTAGAAACAAGAAAAACAACTACACAGAAAGCAACTTTACAGAAAAATAAGCCGCTTATAATAAACAGACATGGCAACACTCTACCAGCTTCCCAGAGCCGCTCAAGTGTCAAATCAAACAGTGCTTTTTGCGTTTATGAGGTGGTCAGACCCACGTCTAATCGTTATGCGCTGAGTGTCTTTAGGTCAAGGGGCTTAATAGCAAATTGCGCAAAGCGAAAATAATTAACATATGGACACTCCCACAATGCTAAAATATTCAGGACCGCGGTAAGCCATAATGTGTGTGCGTTCAACACGGGTCAGTGCGTTCAACACGGGCCGATATGCCTTTCATAATACGAATGTGCGCAGAGCGAGGCCAATTTATGTATTTACATTGGTAAAACGCACCTTCAAAATCTACCCACAAATCTCCCGATCATATGGCCAATGTTCTAACACATCTGTGGTACTTGATGTCAGTGTGGAAAGTAAAGTGTCACAGTAAATAGTTGAGTGGGGTTTGAACATACAATCTCCAGACAACCTACAATCTCATTTCAACTGCCGAAACGCGGGATTGAACCAGGGACCTTTAGTTATTCAGTCTAACACTCTTACTCTTACTTGTTACTTCTTAAACAAATAAACTCATACAGTGTTTCCCCCAGCTCCGTGAATGGTCAGATAATGAAGCCAGCTTAGAGTCGGTCAGGGGCTGGGTAGAGCTATTTCGGCTTCCGTGTCAGATCCAGAATATATCTTTACATTGACTGTTACTTCTTAAACAAATAAACTCATACACTTCTCTGGGGGTCCCCGGACCGGCGGACCCCACTTTGGGAACAGCAGCTCTACAAGACTATTCTTTTACTGCTTTCTTTATTTTTAAATCTTTATATATAATTGTTTTTGCAAAGTTTAAGTGTGCCTTAAAATACAAAACACAAATGTATACAAAACACAGATGTGAAACACGGATACAAAACACAAATCTGAATTTAAAAATCTGTGATCGCGACAGTGAGACTTTTGAGACTGTTCTGGCTCCATACTGTTCTGGCTCCATACTGTTCCGGCTCCATACTTCAATGCCACAGAAGATGGTCCTTGTGAAACCTCTACAGTCACAATCCTTGATGTGGGTGCATGGAGAGAGACGGGTGAAGAGAGGGACTAATACTATTCTGGGACTGGAAATATGCATTAGAGTATGACTGGAGGAGGGTGGGCAGTAGGCGGGTGTTCGTGGGTGTAGCCAAAGAGATTTCGGGTTGAGTGAGTTGTGGCGTTGATGTGGGAAGGCAGTGTATTTGCATATGCAAGCGTCTCAGAGATGGCAGTGACTCACACAGCTGGCAGACTGACAGCACCTTGCAGGTGAGCATTAACAGAGTGACACATAGCTCGAGGCATTTCGTGTGTGTGTGTGTGTGTGTGTGTGTGTGTGTGTGTGTGTGTGTGTGTGTGTGTGTGTGTGTGTGTGTGTGTGTGTGTGTGTGTGTGTGTGTGTGTGTGTGTGTGCGCGTGTGCGTGCGTGCGTTTCGAGGCATTGTTCATCATTCATCTATTGTGCTGCAGCTTTCATGAAAATAAATCACTCCCTTGTCCTTCAGCCACATATTTTTGACTTCAGCGCAACCTCTTTCTCTCCTCTCCTGTATTTTTCTCTTAAATAAATACCAAATGCAGCAAATAGTGCATTTATATAGCACCCTTCTCCAAAGCAATCAGCTCAGTGGCCTTGTGGTTAGAGTGTCAGCCTTGAGACTGGGAGGTCGGGGTTCTATCCCCGGCTGGGTCATACCAAAGAAGTTTAAGGTCTTTGGTATGTCAAGCAGGGAGACACTGGGTCCCATTGTTTAGACTGGGGGTGTACCTGTACATCAAGCTGCCACGCTACAGAAACAGTAGATAGGCTCCTGCCTCATGGCTTGGCAAGGCTACTTACTTCTCCAAAGCATTTTACAATAGTGTTTCTCAGTGGCATCAGTCCGGCACTCTACCCCTTAACCCGTGGCATGTGGAATGTGGAATGTGTTTTACATTCTAGGGCTACCACTGTGCCAACATTTCTCAGACTGAACACAGAGAAACCAAATGTAACTGTTGGCTCAATCTCATTGTATTTAAGATATTCAATAGAAAGTCATTAAAAGAGATACAGATTTAGCTGCTACCAATGGTGAAATTCCCCATTCAAAGTGCTGCAGTAGCCACTAGCCAGCTCGATCTGCTGTGAGACTCCGTCTGATCATTGATTTTATTTGATTGTGTGCAGTCGTGCTCGTTTGAGCTGCTTGAGCATAGAGAGCCTTTATGTCTTTTGGGATAATGATGTTGAAGGTTATGTTATTTCGTCAGCTGACACCCAAGCCATGCAGCATTTATCTCCAACACAGACGCACTGCCCAGGCTAACTCGGCTAACAACACACTATAATACTAGAGACAGATGCACAGATACGGAACATACAGAACATAATATAACTGCAACTGTGCAACATAACTGCAATTTATTTACTGAGGAGAGGCTGGAGAGAACACACTTTTGCCTGATCACTCTCATGGTGTTTATTTTCTAGCTCTCTCTCTCTCTCTCTCTCTCTCTCTCTCTCTCTCTCGTTCCAAAATGATATGTCCAGATGTCTTCTCATCAAGTCAGTTGTAAACATTGAGAACAGTTTTGATGTGTGTGGAGACTTTATTTATTTTGTATTTATTTTTTGAGGGCCACTAGCCCCTCCCAGGCCCACAGCTTTAGCTGTCTGTGTGTAAACACAAACATTGAAGCCGAAAGTGCGTCACGGTGCGTGCGTGCGTGCTTATGCGTCTGTATTAGGGTGAAGTTACTGTGGTCACTTCAGTTCAGCACAGCTGAGGTGTGTCTGTCAACGAGGAGCCACATCTCTGCCTAATTTCTGCCTCATTGCATGGCGGTGAAACACTGAAACCTGTAACCTGTAGATTCTATCTGGTAACATCATTCTACAGTGTAGAATGATTGTGCATTTACACGAGTAAAGCCCGCGCATCTTTGGTTTAACACGGAGTGCTCGTTAGCACTTCTGCATTTTAGTAGAGCAAAGGTATAGAGCGTTCTTCCGGGTGCTGCAAAAAGCCACTGAGCAACTTCCGTTGAAATGAATAGCTGGCGGCGGCTGGGGGCGGGGCAGTCGCTCCCCGTCCGTTCTCTATCCTTTATAACTCTATGCTGTGGACACAGTGATAATAATGGTGAGTTCCTTCCTTCATACAGTATGGTGTCATGAAGGGTGTAGGCCTATACCATGAACACTAATCAGTAATCACATTCAGCACTGAGTTCCTGCCTGCAAGTTTGTCGTGTTGGTCTTGTTTCTCCGTGAATGTCGTGTGTCCGCTGCGACAGTTTGTAACTCACAGACTTGGCCACCTGAACTGGCTCAAAACAAAATTCTGTGCCGCGCAACATTTGTGTGCGTGGAATTCTCTCAAATGTAATAATAGATAACTATAATTATACAGCGTTATGAGCAGCTCATATGCCATATACTGTACACTACAGTATGTTTATATAAACACCCCCAAAAGGTTCGCCAAAATGGCAAATGGTTGGTATGGTAAATGGTAAATGGTGCATTTATATAGCGCCTTTATCCAAGGCGCTTTACATAGATTGTGCATTACATTCACCCATTCATACACCGATTGCGGCGGAAGCCATGCAAGGTACCAACCAGCACATCGGGAGCAATTTGGGGTTCAGAGTCTTGCCCAAGGACACTTCCACATGTAGACAGGAGGAGCCGGGATTCGAACCGCCGACCCATGGATCATTGGACGACCTGCTCTACCTCCTGAGCCACAGTCGCCACAGTATTCAACCCTTGTTGCTTAGTGGATTGGATGATTGCACTCTCCCACAGTAATAAGGAAAAAACAACATATATTGGCCATTTCTACACTTTATTCAGGAAGATCCAAAAGCAGCCGCAACATTTGGCACCTCCTCCTGCATGCTGCTCACCAACCTATACATTCTGCTGTGGGACGGCATCCCATTCCTCAACCAGGTTTTGTTGCACGTCCTCCAACGTGGTTCTGTTGGTCACTCTAGCACGTACAGCACGCCCAAGTGTTGTGGCTGCGTGTGGATCTTCCACACGCTACCTACCGAGTGTAAAATTAACCCATTCTGACCTGAGATCAGATTCATACGAGGTTTCCGCCGGACACACACTGGTCTGATGAACCCATTCTGACCTGAGATCAGATTCATACGAGGTTTCCGCCAGACACACACTGGTCCTGATGAACCCATTCTGACCTGAGATCAGATTCTAAAAATGTCAGTCGTTCTTCGATTTTTCAAAAAATAGCAGACCTACAAGCTCGTATCGCGCCACTCGGTGGCGCGATATGAGCTTGTAGATCTGCTATTTTTAAATAGCTAAAGCATAACATGATGCTGACACCAAAATGGGTGCCCGGTCAGAATGGGTTAATCAAGTGTAAAAATAGCCAATATGTGTTGTTTTTTTCCAAATTTCTGTGGGAGAGTGCAATCATTCAATCCACTAGCAACTCAAAGGAAGGGTGAAAACGAACCATTTGCCATTTTGGCAAATGTTTTGGAGGCGCTACCCACGTGTTTAGCTGTGTTGCTCATTTCACGAACGCCCGATCCTTACAATCTATACCTCGTTGTAAAGAGGACTAATCAACGATCAAAATGATATACGATACAATACCAATTGGTATTATTAAAGTGGAGAAATAATGGACCAAAGTTAAGATTCCAAACTTTTGTTGCTGAGTTTATTACATTATGACCAGAATATTGTCATTGCATATTCACTCCGGAGGTCCATGGACTTCTATTATGGACCCCCAGAGTGTGGCCACGGACCAGGCCTCTTCACAGAGCATGACCATGGATTGCTACTTACAGTACCATATTATATTATACCACTACACTGTATATTATCTCAACATTCTTATACTATACCACTATATATTATCTAACATAATTTTTATACCATATTGAATTATTACATTATCTTATACTTGATTATTATATTGCTACTACTTGTACTTGCCTGCACTCTCCGTCTCTCCCTCTCTTTCTCTCCCCCAACACGGTCGAGGGAGATGGCCGCCCACCCTAGAGTCGGGATGTGCTGGACGTTTCTTCCAGCTAAGGGGGAGTTTTTCGTTACCACTGTTGCAAAATTGCTTGGTCAAGGTTTGGATCTCTGTCGGTTCTTTGCTCTACATGTAAAAAGTGTCTTGAGACAACAAGAACATTATTGAAATGCAGACGTAATTTAGTCATTTGGAAACATCCGTGCCCCAAATAATACAGGTCATCATCATTATTCAGAAGGCGCATTATTCCGACGGCATTGGTCCGACTCGCCCCATTACTAAGGGCCGATTCATACTCCTATTTTAGAGCCGAATAAAAGTCGGTTCGGCTCGGTAGAGTCTACAATGTGACGTCATTTTTAGGTTCGGGGGGACGGATACCGTCCTAAAGTCGGCTCTTCGGTGCTACTGAAAATGTCTGACGAGCCGAAATCATTTCGGCACTACAGCGCCGAAACAGCGGTAAAATAGGAGTATGAATCGGCCCTAACCCTGTCCTTAACCCTTCCACGCATGCGGAGTCATGTTGTCATACTAATCAGAATTATGAGCGGATCCCCAATAATACATCCTCTTTCACAGTCATTTAGGCATTTTTCTCTTGCTATATAAGTGGACTGAATCTGCTCAGAATTTTAATACATGTCACAGAGATCATGATGTGAATTGTAGCAAAACGACGACTATAATCATAGCTAAACAGTTGTAAGGAGACTAATGACAGCACGATGACAAGTACTAAATATTAAATAATCACTGAATACCTTTATTAACATTGTGATCATTTTAAACTCAACAAATACACGGCGTCAGCATACAGGGGGGGGGGGGGACTAGGCCGAGTCAGAAGTGCTCACAAGTCCCATCCCAAGAAAGAAAACCAAAATCTAACAAAAAACTCTACATGAAATATATTCCTGAGATGCAAAACTATAAAGAAAGAATGAAAGAAAGGAAAAACAAAACAACACCACACGCCATCGTAGTGCTGTTGACATTGAGCCGATTTCCGTGTCAGTATTAAGGAACTAAGAGGAGCGGACTGAAGCTATAGACTTTACAGCAGAGGGACATGAAGGGCTTAGCGGAGGACAGATACAGGAACAGCCCCTGTCATGCTAGCGTCGTTGCGGTGGCACACAATGCAAGTTTGGAAAATACAATATCATACAATGAGTTCAAATAAAACACAGGTCAATGCAGTCCAAGCTAAGTGGCATTCTTAGATGGGTATTTATTGAAAACAAGCAACTACAGTACTTGGAAGAAAAGAATCCTATAATCAATAGACTGAGTGTTGTGCCACTCTTGAATTGGTATTGATACTGTGTGGATTGGATATTATATTACATGAGTCAGTACTAGATGCTCGTTACATGAACAGAAGGAATCGGGGGGTGGGGGGGGGGGGGGGTTGTCGGAGGTTTTAAAGCTTAGTTTCAACTGACAATGAAAATAAACGTAATGGTACTAATACTAACTGTGACTGAAACATCCCAGGATGAACGTGACAGAGCTACAGTTGATTGTATCATAGATATGTGCCAGGCCGTTACAAAAAGGAAAAAAAATAAAGTTGAGTCAAGTTTGGTCTACTTATTATAAAAAGCCATATTGCAACACATTAGCTCATGTATCACCATGTCAAAACAGATATTTACACGTGGTTCAGCAAAAAACGCACTCCATTCTTTGTCAACATTTATGTACTTATAGAAATATCCTTCAAATTAGATTAGAATGCATTGTTCATAAAAATGGCACCTTGGTTCCATTCCAAACTCAAACCAGAGACTTGTACATTCCCATCACCGCAAACAAACCTGTCTAGTGATCATCTGTCCCATATTATATATATAAAAAAAACCTGCTCCTCTCTGACACAAACTTCAGCAAATCCATGTAACCTTGATCTTCCCTTCAAATTGAATATGCTGCTTATATTATGCATCAGGAGTCTTGATTCGTAATGTCATTGAATGACTATACAATAACAAATGGGGGGGGGATAATGAATAATCCTGGACATTACTTTGCATGATAATATCTGTAAGTGGTTCTCGTTACTATGGTTTACTTTCGAATTCTGTAAATGATGAGGAATAGAAATAGCTGCAGCACACACCTTTTGCATGTAATTAACACTGTGGGAATTTGATATTGAGCCAATGCAATTTGCAACAGAAAGTTCTAAAATAAACTGGGACTTCACGCTCTATGTAACGTATCACCTTGAGAAAGCATGCCATGACATCCATATGCTTCTTCACCTTGTGGACAAAGACTATTGTTATTTGTAATTAATTGGCCCCTCTTGCTAAGTTCGGGCCCTTCCACTTGCTTCTGGATGTGATTTTATTTTCCATTCTTTAAACAATCTGTAGGTATACAGATTGTTTAAAGAATGGAAAATAAAATATAATATGAACATAATGTGATTACACTGGCCAATCCCAAGGACATAATGACAACAGAAATGCATGTACTGCAGCTCATTAGGTTACACATCAACTGAAAACGTAGAATATATGCATTGAACCCGCACAGTAACCTTTTTTCTTTTTACAGAGTGCTACTAACAACAGTAGTAGTAGCTGAAACCTTAAATGCTTAGAGTTTATCCTTGATGGATTTTGTAATGACAGACAGTTCAGGACAGAAAGTAGCTGCTGACCTCCCTGTGTACCTTCTCCTCGGCCGGTGCAGAGGAAGGACCATTTGTCTTGTCCACAAGTCAGATCGAGGGAAAGCCAAAGAACATCGTGTCAACTTAACAGTACAGCTACAACAATTAGCGCAGACCTACATATAGCCTGACATACTTAGTCCTACGATGGTGTTCCACGCTGAAAACGGCAGATCTACGAGTTTGTACAATCTTGTGGATTGTTTATTTTTGACACAGGACACCGTCGTAGGAAGGAGTATAAATTAGGCACAATTCAACATCAGGTCACCATGCATGCCGCAAACACTACACCACAAATGGTGTACAGCAAAATAACACCCGAGTGTTCATTTAACCCTGAGTGTAAAACTGGACCCGAATCAGAGTTAAATCAATGCACACGATTTTACTGCCTCCAAAGTTATGCTGTGGTCACAATGGCAGAAACAAAGCTACAGGCTACCATTTGTTTTCAATGGAAGCCAGCGAAGATACAAAGTGTCACCCAACGTTTGTAGGTTAAAAAAAATAATCTACAAAGCAACAATCCAAGCTTCAACTGCTGCTACAAAGCTACAGAACAACCAAGTATCGTTTAATCAATTTCCACTCACCTTCTCTCTCAACAAAATTCCTGCTAGTAATGGGGGGAAATTATTTCCATCTACCCTAGGCTTTATTTTACTTAAAGCTGCAAACAAGCATGTTGATCAACACTTCAGCAGCAACTGGGCTTTGTGTATGTTTTGTATAGTTGCCAGTATGAGCGCAGCATTAAGGGGCAAAAACAACCTTCATAATGGTTCTTTGTGTATGTTTTGTAGTTGCCAGTGTGAGCGCAGCATTAAGGGGCAAACACAACCTTCATAATGGTTCTCCGTCAAAGAAATGTCCTTTTGAATAAATTAAAGGTGGAACAAAGCCAAAGGAACCCAACAGAACATGCCGGTGTAAATTATTACTAAAGTGTAGTCCTCACACATTATATACATGCCTTGTGCTAAAAACTAAAATCGCCCCAATTTTACTTTTTTTTCTTTTTTAAGGAAAAATAAAAATAAATCCCCCCCCCCCCACCCCCACCCAAGTAGATAAATTGGCTAATATACAAATTTGAAAGAATAAGGGAATGCAAAAGTCTAACATTTTTCACTATTTACCACATTTTTTGCAGACACAATATACATCTGGGAGCTTAGAAGTGTATGAACAACAACAACAACAGTGACAAAATTAAATACAAATAAAAACCAAGTTGGTCGTATAAAAAGCACACAAAACCTTTCTCTTTTTTGGGACTAAAACAAAGAAACTTTTCATTATCATACATTTTGTTCAGCTGAACTGTTCTAAAAGGCAATGAAGATGTCGTCAAAGGAACGCGGTTTGTGTTACTGTTGTGCTTTTCTTTTTTGCTTTCACCATTTAAGCCTGACTTATACATGGTTGCGAACCGGAAATAGCAGATCTACAAGACCACAACGCATCACAAGGTGACAAATTGTGAGATTGTAGAGTAGATCTTGCTACTTTCTATAAGTGTTAATCAGCCTTTTCTTTCAAGATGCAGGCCCCTTGCTGAGCTGACAAGCACTCTCACAATCTCTCATTGTTATTCATTATTTAATATATTCATTACTATTCAAACTATTCCTTTATTAACTTTTTTTTGCCCAAAGACATCATGAAATGGTTTTTAATGGTTTGGCTCAGTTGGAAAATGAAACGCACTGTAAAATCCTGAGTGCTCATTGAACTCTGCCGCTGTAGCAATGGGCCCTTACAGGTCTGTGTGTACGCCGACGAGATAAATGGACACTCCCTATACTCGTTAGTGAAAGTGTTCTCAGACAACAGCCCTTGTGGAGG
This sequence comes from Protomyctophum parallelum, assembly GCF_964188405.1. Lineage (NCBI taxonomy): Eukaryota > Metazoa > Chordata > Actinopteri > Myctophiformes > Myctophidae > Protomyctophum > Protomyctophum parallelum. The sequence continues at coordinate 56,977,767 of NC_139697.1, forward strand.
CGATAACACAAAACAAACATCGTCGCTGCTGGGCAGAAACCTTGTATCTCCAAAACAGAAAAAAAGAGCCTGTGTTCCAATGCATCCAATGTAGTTATTATTTTGTCATAAGCTCTACTTTTCATTGGTCAAATATTTATAAACAAATCACACCCGTGTGAAGTCATCGTACATCATCATACATCATCTCATTCCGGCCAATCAGAATTTGTGTCCTCACCTTCGTCTTCAATGTTTGTGTTTACGCAATGTTTGTGTTTACGCAAACACTCAAAATGGTCCATTCATTGTCAATGGCATTTAATGTTATGTTTGTGTAGGACAAAATTTGGGTTACACACCAAAAGCTGGTCATTCTGTAGGAGGGCCCTCACAAACACAGATCTGCAAGCTCACAAGGTGTCGCATCGCGGCCCATTTTTACTAATTTTGCGTGACACTGTAGTATGATGAAGTAGAGAGTTAGTTACCAAAAGAAAGAAAAAACGCGAAAGGTTGAAAGTTGGAGATATAAGGATTCTGCCGGCGACAGCGACGATATGGTGCAATGAAACATGACTGCAGACGGTGCAGTGAAACAGATTTCACCATGAAGCTTACTGACATCATTTTGTGGAATGCATCTTGAAATGCTTTACAATAGCAAAATGTCCTCAAATAGAACTTCACTGCATATCGGAGGAGACGAGGAAAACAATTATGGTCTGATTTATTTTTCTTTTAGTAGTTTGGAGTATTACAGCACTGAAATGTAATTTTAAAGATTTCATGGGGTCTTTAAGGCTCATTCAAACAAATGTTTTCAATGGCATGGCATCGACTTGAAATTGAAATAAAAAAAGGCAATACTAACAACAATAGGATTTATACAACACATGAGAGACGTGATTGGCCCTGTTTCTATGGTACATGTGAGATAGCAAACAGAAGTAAGCAGTTAAGTGTGAAAGTGTGGGTCTCAGCCTGAACAGTGCAGGAATATACAGACAAAAATATATAGATACAGCAGATTTAGCAAAAATGTAATATTTTTTTTCTTTTTTTCCTAATATATATTCGATTGTGTTTCATTTGATGGAGTTCTTCATTTTGTACGTCATTTTTGGTGTTTTATTTTTATCGCAGCGTCTCTGCTCTAAACAATACGGCACTACCATTTATCCCCTAGAGACCTATGGTGAGGGAAAGAAATAAAATAAAAACATTATACACATATCTGACAATCCTTGCTACAGTGTTACACAAAACCTTCATCTTATCTTACAAGGGTCGACTTCTTCATTTACAATGTCTATTGGGGTGATGCGGGTGGGAGCGAGGGGTGTGTGTGTGTTGAATCAGCTAAAAGGACCATAATGAGACAGCAATATATAAGGCGTTAAAAGCACGGATCTTGAGACAAACAAAAGTTAAAAAATATAATAATTGAAAACTAGACGGAAAGATGAAATGTGAAATCGGAAGCTGTGAGACGCAGTGGTTGAATGGCGGCTAAGACAACCATCTACAAAGCATTTACATTGCTACAGACAGACGTTACATGAAGGCATTGACAGAATTTCAATGGGCGTCTGTATATTTAGGCACCGTGTTAATGTTAGAAGATATGTGTTTACAAAAAAGGGAAGGGACGGTATTTATGACTGGGTGTGTGTTGGGGGGGGGGGGGGGGGGGGCAAATGGGAGAGAACCAATACGGGGTCTCACTGTCACATATTAAGCAGTTAGGATGCATTTACAGATGTCTGGTGTTCTCTTCAACTTAAGGTCAACGAACCAAATACCCCTCCATAAAAAAAAACAAAAAAACACGAGAGTTGAGAACTCCTTGTCAAGAAGATGACAAGGTGAAATGAAAGAAAACGCTCTGAACAAAATGGCACAATGCCACAACAAAAGAAAGAAAGAAAGAAAGAAGTTTCTCTGTCAATAGACCGCCCGGGGTTTCCTCGTCCTCGACAGAGCAAGGGCAGTGGTCGGGGGCAGAGAAAAGGAGGGACCGAGGGAAAGAGGGGGGAGGAATGGTCGGAGAGACATAAAGGAGGATATATCTATAGAAAGATGAGGAGAAAGGGAGTGTACTGTGTGTGTGTGTGTGTGTGTGTGTGTGTGTGTGTGTGTGTGTGTGTGTGTGTGTGCGTGTGCCTGCGTGTGCGTGCGCGTATGGGGGGGGGGGGGTGGGGGTGGGTGCGGTAGCGTCAGGGCTCCCTCTGCAGTCTAAATGAAGTACTCTTTCTTCTCCTCTGCGTGGGCGTGGTTGCCTTCGGCGTTGATGATGGCCGTGTCGGCGTCGGGCGCGTCGTCCGCTCCCTTGGCCTCGTTCGTCAGGTACGTTCCTGGAGGAGAGAGAGGAGACGGACAGACACGACAGGCATGAAAAGTATACTTTTCTTTTTAACATAACATTTTAACATAAAGGCATGGTGTCTCCTGCACTCATACGTTGCCCGAGGTGAGCAGCAAACGCATGAAGAGAACAAAACAAAGGAGAGTGACTGAGAGGCCTGTGTAGTGCAGCAGTGCTACATCGCTCATGCAGGACTCAAACCTGTGCCAAGCCTCATGCTGTGACAACACTGCAATGACTGTGTCACGTTCCGGGTCTGTAACCTGCTCCTTCCCTTTTCTACCACCTAGTCCCTCCTTGATTGGGTACAGCTGCACTGTAGCGTCGAGAAACGCCTAGAGCAGGAGTCTCTTCCGGTTTGGGAGTTCCGGCCTGATGACTACAAACTAGACGGTAACATGACAGTAAGACGCCTGGAGGCGAGAAGCGCCCTCGCCCTTTAGGTCGTGTGCACTGGCCATATAGGCTTCTCTCGGGTTTGCTGTTCCGTTTTTGTTTTCCTCCGTGAATGTTCATTCCTAAGAAAAGACCGTGAAGCCTTGGTTTCCTGCCTGTATGTACTGCATAAAATGCAGAACCATCTGGGTCTGAAGTAAACACACATCCTGACAGACTGAGCCAGTGTGTGTCCCTGCTCCATCACCACCAGAGACACATGCTGTATTGTCGCTGTCGGGCAGAAACCTCATCATATCTCTTGTGCTTTTTGTAAGCCCGACAAAGTTTTTTCTTGTTTCCGGTTAAAAACTTTCATCAACTCAAAGTTTTGATGCAGTTAAATAAGTGCTCTCACTACTTTATTGAGACATGAGCTTAATTGCAATGCACAGTACTACCTGGTCTATTGGAACAAAATTGGGCCTCTTTCTTACTTTCTTCACACGTCTTTCTTCACCAATTATACTAAATAAGGGTTTGTTCCATTTAATGTGGCACAGTGGTTCTGAAACCTTTTGAGGGGCGCTACCCCACGCTGGGCAAGACCTACGCTAGGCGCTATCTTTTCTGTTTTGGGCGGAAGTTGTGGGATTTTGGTGGAAGTATAACGCTCAAGGAAATGACGTTGATGCTTTACAAATCAGTTTACTGTACATTCTCAGTGAATGAATGAACTTGTGATTGGTTGGAAAAAAATATCGTATCTGGGGGAAATACTTCTGACGGATGTTCCATCTCTGCCTTAGGCCTCACTCACACCTATACATCTAGCATACAACAATGTTGCATGGTAGATGTAAACAAAGGGTAAGTGTCATGGCCGCCCCAATGCATTTCCAATGGAAGTCGCATGGTTTGACACAACATTTTTGTTGTACGGCTTTCGGCTGTGTTTCGACTGCCCCCCTCCCCCTCATACAACAAAAATGTTGTGTCAAACCATATGATTTGACACAGTGTGACTCCCATTGGAAATGAATTGCGAGCTTGCAACAGTTAACAAGTCTCATGCATCAGCTATACAACAATATGTTGTGCAGGTGTGAGTGAAGCCTTAGGTTGTGATCAGGCTTTTCTCTTCGCAGCTGAGTGAGGCCTCACTCACACCTTCACATCTAGCATACAACATTGTTGGATGCCAGATGTAAACAAAGGGTAAGTGTCATGGCCGCCCCAATGCATTTCCAATGGAAGTCACATGGTTTGACACAACATTTTTGTTGCACGGCTTTCGGGTGCGTTTCGACTGCCCCCTCCCCCTCATACAACACAAATGTTGTTATATGTTATGGTGCATTAAACGGAATTTCGTTGTATGTCTCATACAGTGACAATAAAGATCGTATCTTATCTTATCTTATCTATTTCCTTTATTTGCTGTGGATTGCATTCCCACCTGCACCGCATTCAAATGCGATTGGAAGCGAAGCGAAACCCCTGTCTTTTGGCGGAGTAGAATGCGGTTCTTTGATGCGCATTAGGATTCGAATGAGAATCACACCTGCCAAACGAAGCGCACTTTCCGACAATCGTTTTGTTTTAATTGCAGCAAAGCTTTCTGGTGTGAAGGCGACCTAAAAGACTAAGGTTCTTCAGAAGACAAAATTTGACTAAGACTAAATGGTGTTATTCAAAAGACTTAATCAAAATATTCTGAAAAAAATAACACTGTGTGGGGGAGGTGAAAATGTACAGTAGGCCTCATGCAGTATAGGCTCAGAGTGGAGGTGTGAGGTATTATAATGCATATGTATGTATACATATATGTATGGTATATATACCTTTATGCCGGGCCAGGTATCTCCCAAGAACTATGATTAAACACAAGGTGACGAAGACCACCACGGCCACCACTCCACCAATCAGGGCATGGTCCGTACCGTGCTGACCCAGAGCGTTGGGGTCTGGAGGGGGGAGAGAGAGAGAGGAGGGGAGAGAGAGAGAGGAGGGGAGAGAGAGAGAGGAGGGGAGAGAGAGAGAGGAGGGGAGAGAGAGTGGGACAAACATAGGGTGGCATATAGAGAGAGGGAAGAAAGAGGAGGAGAGATACATTAGAATATATATAAATTATTTCCTGCTCTAATAATCATTGTGAGCTGAGCTGCTGTCATTCCTGCCTCCCCCCCCCCCCCCCCCCTCTCTCTCTCTCTCTCTCTCTCTCCATCATGCATTCTGCTCACACAGAATAATGAAATGGAAGAGAGAGAGCGAGAGGGGGAGAGCGAGAGAGGCTGACACCACACTGTCTGACACACACGCACACGCACACGCACGCGCACACGCACGCGCACACGCACACACACACACACACACACACACACACACACACACGTCAAAAGGAAGGCGAAGGAGAATGAAAGCAGCACCCCGAAAAGAGGACATGAATAATTCAGGACCACCCCATGCATTGAGGGGGGGTTCGGGGGTTTGGGGGGGGGGGGGATATGTGCAACATGCAAACCACGGCAATAGCAGAAGAGAAGTAAATAAATCATCACATGGAGAGAAATAAAAAGGGGTGAGATCAATCTTTGTCCCGTTTCTCATGGCGCGGGACGGGGAGCTGCTGTTGGAAAGGTGAAGTGGGTGTTGTGGCGCCCCCCGGTGGTCGGCACGCCACGCCACGCGCGGGCCGAGCGGGCGCGGTGGAAAACAACAACATCAGGGCCGGACCGCCGCGGGGATGCGGAGCGGCGTGTCAGGAGCTGCCGGGTCACACCTCACACCCAAACCACATCAAAGAGGGAATTTATACAGTCATAACATATTGAATAAAAAATAACATATACACAAGGTTAGCCCTTTTCTGTCTGGTGGAGAACACATAAACATATCTCAGGACAGAGAGGTCACCTTGGTCACCATACACAGTGGTGTGTTGTTGTAGTGGGAATGGAAGACAATATTGAATGAATAGTATTATCATTTATAACAGACAGTCCACATGGCACCTCATCACATTACACTTCAGTGCCGTGACCATATTCACATTCAACACGCCTTACCAGGGCCCTGCCATATAGCTGTGTGTGTGTGTGTGTGTGTGTGTGTGTGTGTGTGTGTGTGCACGTGTGAGCGCGACTGCGCGTGCGTGTTTTGTGCACGTGTGCGTGAGAGAGAGAGAGAGAGAGTGTATCGATGATGAGTAATGTGTGCTCCACTATATGTTTACGTACTGTAGATATGCAAATGTGTGTTTAAATATTAATGTGAAACTATATAAACATGAGTTGAACGTGTGTGTTCATGGCAGTGCACTCACTGTACTCCATCTGCACATCTATCTATACTGTATATACGGTGGCACACTGACACCACATAAACAAGCTGCAACACGGTATGGTGTTGTGTCTGACGTCCCACCATGTGACTGGCATGAACAGCTGGGCTCTCTGTCGCTCTGGAGTCACCCCTCGCTTTATGCCACGAGATGCACTCATGCGTGGGCCACACGCACACATTTGCGCACACACACACACACACACACACGCACACACTGCATGCATGCACGGATTGCACGCGCAAAGCCTGGCTGTGCAGTGGTCATGGTTGGTCGGTAGTGTGAAGAGAACAGGCATGTCCCATTGCCTTCAGCCAGCAAGGTGACGACCATTTAACCCATTCTGACCTGAGATCAGATTCATACGAGGTTTCCGTTGACACACACTGGTCTGATTAACCCATTCTGATCTGAGATCAGATTCTAGAAATGTCAGTCGCTCTTCGATTTTTCAAAAATAGCAGACCTACAAGCTCGTATCGCGCCACTCGGTGGCGCGATATGAGCTTGTAGATCTGCTATTTTTCAATAGCTAAAGCATAACATGATGCTGACACCAAAATGGGTGCCCGTTCAGAATGGGTTAAGCCCCCCCCCCCCCCTTTCTTACTCCCCTGAACTTGAATGCAGCATTTTAAGTTGAAACAATTGCAGTAATCTATCTGTGCCGTACGCCACATCTCCAGTAAAACGTATACTTAATTGAGCTGGATGGGAGGTCAAATCCAAAGTTATCGTAGAAATCCATATAGTCAAATCCATAGCTATGGTATGACAAACTATAAATCCATAGTCAAATACTGTACATATCAAGGTAGAAATCCATAGTCATGGTAGAAATCCATGGTGAAATCCATAGTGATGGTACAAATCATTAGTCAAATCATATCATAGGCCAATTCAATGCCAATCAAATAATTCCCGTGGCACACACAGACACACAAAGCTGAGCATAAGAGGGAATAGCACTGTAGTACATAAACATACCGCAGCATGCTCTCTCTCTCTCTCTCTGCCTCTGAGCAGTGCAGTGTGTAGATTCCAGTGGTCCCATAGCCCGAGGGGGCGAGGCCATCGACTGACACTTTGATTGATTACGCCAAAACATTTCTGAGCTATAAGCTTAGCAAGAAAGTTAGCTATGAAGCCACGGAATGACGTATTTCAATGAATGTCGCCCCTCTAATGCAATGGTGATCAATGTGCCATATTAGGGAGATCAGGCATCAAGTTCCCTGATTGGTCCATTCAACCCATTAGCTTCTTGGATTGGTCAAACGTCATGTGAACATTTGTATCTTTGTACCAATATAACTGTTGCAATGCGACTCTAGTCTACTACTGGTGAAATGTATTGGACTATGTTTATTCACGAGGCAAGATTCAGTTACATCAACGTTAGTGCTAGTGTCTACAATGCTACACTGGACGTTTCATCTGAATGGAGGAACACGCAGAGATTTCCATGCTTGTGTTGCAGTTGGGCACAAGGTGTACTACTTTAAAGCACACAGTAACAAATCGGACAGGGTTCACATGGATGTGCACGTTTTCAACACAGTGACTTTACTCTGGGAGAAGTCGCCTCGACTGTTGACAAAATCAGAAGATCCCCTTGAGGTTCCCTCCAAGGTTCCCGCCAGGCTCGCCCGATACACAACTGTCCTGATAGGACATACCATATACCTCTGGGGGTGGAGAGATATTTACTCACAGAAGAACATCAGTGTCCTTTTTGGATTTGATGTCGACACCCACAGATGGTTCAAGCCGAAGGTTTCTGGGACTGTTCCAGAGACGAATCGTAGCTACGCAGTCTGTGTCTTAGGGAAGATAATTTATATATATGGAGGACACGACTGGACTCGACACCCTAATGGCCTCTACAAGTTGGACACCAGCACAATGTCGTTTTGTTCAATTAACACCAGAGGCAGTCCACCAGTTGAGTCATGGTATCTTTCTGCCACTATCATTGGGACAAAGATGTTTGTTTGTAATTATTGGGGAAGGGATGCCATCAGAGTGTTTGACACAGAGACCGACACCTGGCTAAAAGCACATTCTGCACAACAACCCAGCTGTTGTTATGAAAAGGCACTTGCCTACAATGGAGAGCTGTAAATGTTTGGTGGCCACAACTGGAAACAGGACTCCAAATATCTGTAGATACATCCCAGAGAGTGTCTCCTGGAAGAAGGTTGAGCCGAAGGGGAACGGCCCGGGTCCAATATCTAGTATGTGCTGTTGCATTGTCGGAGATCGTATGCTTTTCAATGGGGTTAAGAACATGAATGATGACCTGTACATCTTAGACGACCTGTAATGTATCGGTACTCGGTATCGGTGAGTACTAAAAATGAAGTACTTCAATTTTTTATCGGGCACGCACGCACACACACACGCACACGCACACGCACACGCACACGCACACACACACACACACACACACACACACACACACACACACACACACACACACACACGCACGCTATATGGCAGGGCCCGAGTGGACCCGAGTGGTAGGCTACAGGAGAAGATAGGAGAGGTACAGGAGAAGAGAGGTACAGGAGAAGAGAGGTACAGGAGAAGATAGGAGAGGTACAGGAGAAGAGAGGTACAGGAGAAGAGAGGTACAGGAGAAGATAGGAGAGGTACAGGAGAAGAGAGGTACAGGAGAAGAGAGGTACAGGAGAAGATAGGAGAGGTACAGGAGAAGAGAGGTACAGGAGAAGAGAGGTACAGGAGAAGAGAGGTACAGGAGAAGAGAGGAGAGGAGAAGACGGGCTATACTTCTTTTTATGGATAGAGAACACATTATCTTTTAATAAGGGCACGGCCATTCCTCTCCCCGTGATTTAATATTAGAGTGTGGAAGAGCAAACTCCTCGTTCAATATTTATAATAGTCTCCTTGTCGCCCGGGCCCTTTAATAAATAAAACGAGTCTTCTGCTTTGGCTGAAACAAAAACGTGCTATTCCCAAACCAACCCCATGTACTGTACTGTATGTCCTCGTCTGATTCGTTTCACTTACTCTGGCACAGTCGGTGCATTCAGGGTCAACAGGAAACATGGGGAAGTAATATCAGCTGTGAATTCAACTGTTCAGCTTTGGCTCACAAGGAGACGCACCGTTAGCGGTTATCCCATTCTGACCTGAGATCAGATTCATACGAGGTTTCCGCCGGACACACACTGGTCTGATGAACCCATTCTGACCTGAGATCAGATTAAAAAAATGTCAGTCGCTCTTCGATTTTTCAAAAATAGCAGACCTACAAGCTCGTATCGCGCCACTCGGTGGCGCGATATGAGCTTGTAGATCTGCTATTTTTAAATAGCTAAAGTATAACATGATGCTGACACCAAAATGAAATGGGTGCCCGGTCAGAATGGGTTATTGTTTTCCGTGAATGTTTTCGTGGTGTCTGCGCACGTGCACATGAGTGCGTGTGTGCGTGTGTATGTGTGAGTGAGAGAGAGTTTCTGCCGGACGTACTGGAATTCGATTATGTGCAGTGGAGCCTAAACCCAACTTTGCACCAGTTGATTTCACTGGGAAGGTACCCCTTAACTTGCAAGTGTCAGGATTTGTGTGCTGCATAACAGACCCCTCCGCTGCGCGTCGGGTCTGCCTACGCCCCCCAGCCATTGTAAAATAACCAGTAACCTGAGACCTCTTGTGGCTTATTGCTTAAATGCACACTCCCTCGAGGCCAAGGAAAAACCTTTGCCCTGCAAATTTTTCACATCTGCCATTTATAGCATCACCAAGAGGCCGACATTTGTAAAACATTTTTTACTCCAGATTCTGTTCGAAAATCCCGCACATCGTTACACAGCCTCAAATCATGAACGCAGCGTGCAATTTATGTGAAAGTCTTCACGCACTTTCCTACTAGGCTGAGGAATAAATCCCACCCTTTTCACATTGACCTGTTATAGTGCCACCAACAGGTGGATTTTAGCAAAACACATTTTTGCAACAAAATGCCTCAAATCATCCAAATGCCATCAAAGGCGCAAGAGGAAATGGCACCCTATTGACATTGGCGTATTATAGCACCACCAGGAGGCCACAATGACCTGGCCTGGTGGAGACCTGTTCCCCGAGTTAGACATGATCTTCTCCCTTCGCCAACTTTAGGAGCAGTACAGAGAACAGCAGATATCCCTACATGTATTCATCACTTTCACTGACCTCATTTTTATCTAAGGCTTTTGATCTGGTCAGCAGGGAAGGACTTTTCCAGATTCTCCCAAAGATGGATGTCAAATCATTTTATTAATTCTTTCTATGGAAAAATAATGATATTGTGGACTTGTTCTCACCATATTATTGTATGGTGAGTGTTTGGTGTGGTTACATGCCTTCATAAAGCCCATTTTGATATTATTGTATGGTGAGTGTTTGGTGTGGTTGCATGCCTTCACAAAGCCCATGTTGATATTATTGTATGGTGAGTGTTTGGTGTGGTTGCATGCCTTCACAAAGCCCATTTTGATATTATTGTATGGTGAGTGTTTGGTGTGGTTGCATGCCTTCACAAAGCCCATTTTGATATTATTGTATGGTGAGTGTTTGGTGTGGTTGCATGCCTTCACAAAGCCCATGTTGACATACGATGGCCTTTCCATTATGTACACAGCTCAGACCGTACAGGCTGCGGTCGTATGGATTATGGAGGATGGTCACATATCTCCAAAGACCTTCACTATGGAGAAGTGGTAAATGTGAGAGTGTGAGAACAGTGCAACAAAGACGTCTGTAAGAGAGAAACAAGAAGGCCCTTGAGATTGATATGAAGTCCTGGGAGACTCTTGCATCTGACCGTATGAGCAGGAGAAGCAAACACCTCTTGGCAGGACCAAAGAGACACTGCAGCAGATAAACAAACACCTCATGGCAGGACCAAAGAGACACTGCAGCAGATAAACAAACACCTCATGGCAGGACCAAAGAGACACTGCAGCAGATAAGAGGGCCTGCAGAAAAGAGCACAACAACGTAGACAGACCAACAACCACCCGCCTCGACTGTTATCAACCGATATCAGCCAGTAGGTTACTTATCAAGACCATGCAATGGAGCCTTGAGTTCTAGTAGGCTCTACTGGAGCCTATACTATACTGGCTGCGATTAGGAAGCACGGAAGTGAAATTACTGCCGCCGAAGCGAAAACATTGTGAAAGTGACCTGGGCTCTCTGAGGTGAGGCTAGGGGACTTACGTGGCCGGTTAAGACTGATGTTAGGGTTAGATTTAGGGTTAGGGTAATAGTCAGACAGCGCAACATCAGGACGTCTCCGTGCAGTCAGTAGGCTCTGACCATAGCAGAGATAACAACAGGCAAACGTTGATCGCAATAAAAAACATATTCTACATTCTCTCTAAAGTAGTAGAAGTGTAGACTTTTTGTAAATTAAGTAATGCAGATGATTTTGAAGTCATAGAGCGTAACATGAAATGGTTTCATTTTACGCTGTCAAGAGTTAAAGATCTACAGTATAAGGGTCCATTTGGTTACCAACTTTGCATCATTTAGCTGGGATAACAGTGGCTGATACATGACATGAAATGACAGAGGACCGTTTGCAAGGTAAATGCATAATAATGCTTATTTCAAATCTGTGATCGCCCGTGTGCACGTGCGGCCAACATAGCCCCACTAGTTAAAATCACACCTGTGTGAAGCGAGCGGTGCAACTGTACGGTGTGGCGGTCCCGTGGGGTCCCCGCAACATCCAAACCCCCAGGGGCGGCCCGGTTCCGGCGAGCCGCCGTGTGTCCGAAACCGTCGAGAAATGACAGAGTTACCGTGTTGCAGCTTTCGGACATACACAGAGACAGGGACAGAGACAGAGACAGAGACAGGGACAGAGACAGGGACAGGGACAGGGACAGAGACAGAGACAGAGACAGAGACAGAGACAGAGACAGAGACAGAGACAGAGACAGAGACAGAGACAGGGACAGGGACAGAGACAGAGACAGGGACAGGGACAGGGACATACTATACATACACACATAGCCGCGTAATGGCGCGGAAGAAACGCTCAAAACATCCACAGCACAGCTCTGCAACATGGTGGTTCAGCGTCAACTGTGTTTATAGAACCGTGAAACTTTAACGATGGAAAACTAAACAATCGTTAGCCACTGGCTGATTCCGAAGACGCATACCGTATAGCATTGGAGGTGTAATGAGGCGGGTAAATTATGTTATTAGCAGCATTATCAGTTCAAGTTAAAAGAAAAAGCTCATTTAGCCCATCATCAGGACCTCAGCTGGGAGTGGGTGGGGGACATGGATGACAGACACCATGGGAGACCAGGGTGAGAAAGCATGAAGGCCCCAATCCCTGCTGGCATCCAGTCAATACAGCCTTTTCAAGTGCACGCATGCATGCACGCACGCACGCACGTGGCCACAGATCAGACTGTTATGTTGATTGTAGTCAACAGGCAGCACTGTGTGGAGTGTGTGTGTGTGTGTGTGTGTGTGTGTGTGTGTGTGTGTGTGTGTGTGTGTGTCATGATTTCCAAAATGTGGGAAAGTAAAAGTGTTATCTCAAACACGCTCACCACAGGGATGTCACATGTAAGCCTCAGGTCAGGTCAGTCATTCGTCTCAGAAAGCCTGTTCCGTTGGAAGGTCAAAATTAATGGTCAAACCCTTGGGGACACAATAATGTCACCCGATGTCGGATGTTTATGTACGAAAGATTTGCACTTCCATTTTGCAGAAGGAAGAAAGAAAGAAAGAAAGAAAGAAAGAAAGAAAGAAAGAAAGAAAGAAAGGGCCTGTCTTTGTAATTCCATTCTGTCTGTGAAAGCCACCTTTTTAAAGGAACGGAACTAGTGTCCTCAAATCCACCATATCAGCATACACTTCAGAAGCTCCTTCTCCCAGACCCACTCTGCTAAATCAGTAAACAGTGAAACTCTGCCCTTGAAGTATCCTTTTTTTTTCCATTGGAAGAGTTTTCTTTCCACCATCTCAGACAGAGGCCCTGTGAATCACCCTTCAGCTGCTCAGATCAATACATCCTCCACTGAGCTTAAACATGGGCTTTTTAGAGCGGAATTGTCTAGTGTGTGTGTGTGTGTGTGTGTGTGTGTGTGTGTGTGTGTGTGTGTGTGTGTGTGTGTGTGCGCGCGCGCGTGCGCATGTAAAAAACAACGGTGAGAATTCAAGTTAATGTGAAGTCTTCTCACTGGGTGGATTTTGAAATCAAATCGGGCAATTACTATATGTACAGTAGTACATCAATGTCGAAAAAATGATGTCACATGATTACACTGGATAATTATGTGGAACACTTGACTTGGCAGAGGGGGCTCTGAGGCAGGGGGGGGGGGGGGAGCCCCCAGAGAGAGGAACAAGAGGAAAGAAATGAAACAGTGCCTACAGACTTCCACTTATTCAACGAGTCAATTAAGCCCAACTTTTTGGCTGAGACTGGAAATTTAGCAATTTGCATCTAATGCCTGCACTTGTAAGCAGGATGGAGCAGTCCCCGGAGACAGGCAGCTCAGTAATGCTAGTAACACATGGGTGAACATTGAGCTGTGCCGTTTGGAAAAGCACCGACACAAGACTACATGCACACTGTACAGCAGTGGCTCTCAAAGCGGGCTCCGGGGGTTCCAGGAGGACACCCAGCAACAGTTGAACCCATTCTGACCTGAGATCAGATTCATACGAGGTTTCCACTGGACACACACTGGTCTGATTAAACTAGGGCTGTCAAAGTTAACGCACTATTAACTAGTTAACTCACAATCCTTTTAACGGCATTTTCTTTTTTTTTACGCGCGATTAACGCACTGTGAAGTTTGACAGAATGGTTGAGAGACGCATGGCAATTTTACACTGAAGAGTTGAATAATTGTTAAACAGCTGCATTACTTAAGTTAATTTAAGTCTACACAATTAGAAAACATGTTATTTTGATCAACATGGCCTGTTTATCTCTCGTAATGGTACCATTGGCCAACATCCATACAGTTCTTTTTTTTTTTTTTTTTTTATATATTTTTTTTGCGGCTTACGCCTTTTATTGATTTTTGAAGGGACAGACAGTAGGCTGACAGGAAACGGGAGAGAGATGGGGGGATGACATGCAGTAAAGGCCGTGTCGGGTCCGGGAGTCGAACCCGCGGCACACTGCGACTGGATCACCAGTCCGGTGCCCAGACCGTTACGCTACGGCCTGGGCCATCCATACAGTTCTTTAGTTTGGGTCTGGAAGGCTAAATGTCATCAAATGGCGGTCCGTGGCTCAAATGCAGAATAAATAATGGACCTTGGTATGAAAAATCTTGAAAACCACTGATTTAAGGTATATTTAGAACGGATAAAAAATATGCGATTAATTTGCGATTAATCACAGTTAACTATGGACAATCATGCGATTAATCTGATTAAATATTTTAATCGATTGACAGCCCTAGTTTAAACACTTAAGCTATCTACAAGCTCACAATGTGTCGTGATGCGACCTGTGAGCTTTTAAATAAAATAATCTTCTCTTAAGGGGTCCCTGGCAGGACATCTTTTCAAAGAGGGTCCGTGGCCTAATACGTAACCTATCAATTTGGAAGTCCCTGACATGAACGCGTGCGTGCGTGCGTGCGTGCGTGCCTGCGTGCCTGCGTGCGTGCGTGAGTTTGTGCATGTGTGTGCGTGTGTGTGTGCTTGTGTGTGCATGTTTTGTGCTTGTGTGTATGTACGTGTATGCGAAATGTGTTTGTGCTATGGGCATGCCGTGGGCATTAGCACAAGTTAAAATGTGTCCCATTGTGTGTGTGTGTGTGTGTGTGTGTGTGTGTGTGTGTGTGTGTGTGTGTGTGTGTGCTTGCGTGCATGTTTAGGGGGGAGTGAGCCATTCCACTATGTGGTCAGAGTGGATTAATTTGAATTTGAAAACAAATTACTTCTGCTAATCTTTCAATAAACCCAAATTGTGCACTGGGGGAAACACTATCTTGAATATTTAAATACCCCCCTCCCCAGAGAAAGAAGAGATTGTGGTCAGCAGTGTAAAACATGAGGTTATAAGCAATGTGGAATAATTAATCATGTGAATTCATTAAGTTGCATGCAAGTATACCAGCAATACGTTCAATTTCCCTGCAGATCTGAAACCTTTGGACACGGTGCTAAAAGCAACCTCAGCACAGTAAAAGTATAGGAATACCACTATGTGAAAATACTCGGTTACAAGAAATAGGCCTGTATTTAAAATGTTACTTGAGTAAAAGTACAGACTAAAGTACCGGTATCTGTATCAAAATACTTGCAGTTAAGTTACCCACACACTGCCATCTTGCACTGTATAAGTGCCTGCCAACTTAAACTTGAGGTTTGGAATGGATTTTTTTCTTTCTCTTCGCATTTTTTATTTTAGATATTCATCAAACATGAAGGGCAAAATGTTAATGTTGACCTGTACTTTTCTTATCTTATTATCATCATCCCACATCCTGCCTTTATTTGCCCTGGGTGACTTGAGTGATAACCCCACGGCTTGAGCTAAAAGGGAGCTAATCAGTCAGTGCAAGCTAAAGTGCCATGTCAGTGAGAGACCTTGTAGTGCCAAGACCTCAACAATACAATACCTGAGTGGGCATTGCTGGCCAAGTGGTTAAGGCACATACCACTCTAATATAGCCTTCACAGCGAGTCGTGGGTTCGATTCCCCAGCCTGAGGACCATTGCTGTGTATCACTCCTCATCTCTCCCTCCCTGTTTCCTATCTCTCGCTCTACTGCTATCAATAAAGGTAGAAAAGCACAAAGAATATATAAAACAATGCCTAGGTGATCTACATTTGTCTCTAATTATTTTTGGTGACTATACAGCTGCCTAATTCATATTTCCTGTGAATACCTGCAGTACATTTCTCACAACCAGGGAACGTCTGAGGATAAACGAAGGATGGAGGCAGAAGGTATAGCTATATTCTACACAGAGATAAGTGCTCTTGGATGAAACAAGATGGCGTCATCACCGCAATAAATATCATTCCCCTGGGGGAACAAGAAAGGGAAATGAATAAAAATCAAATAAAAGCTCATTTCAGCAAATTAAGACCTCCTGTGCTGTGCGTAATGCGTGCGTGCGAGTACACTTCAGGGTTACTCAAAGTGTCCTCTGCCATTGGGGTGTAATGAATAGAGGGGCTATTACATGTAATTCATAACACCGGCCCTGAGATCTAATGATTTCTCTCTTTTTTTTTCTGTTCTACGCTTTACTCCAAATTGTTGCTATAATTCTCCCCTGGAGCGACTTAATGTGGCAGGTCATCAATAAGCTCGCCCAGCGTAAAGTGGAAGGACCTTTGCATTATGTTTTAATTCCTTGTGCGCTCCTTAGAGTTTTGCTATTAACCCATTCTGAACGGGCACCCATTTTGGTGTTGGCATCATGTTATGCTTTAGCTATTGAAAAATAGCAGATCTACAAGCTCATATCGCGCCACCGAGTGGCGCGATACGAGCTTGTAGGTCTGCTATTTTTGAAAAAAATCGAAGAACGACTGACATTTTTAGAATCTGATCTCAGGTCAGAATTGGTTCGTCAGACCGGCGTGTGTCCAGTGGAAACCTCGTATGAATCTGATCTCAGGTCAGAATGTGTTAAGAGCAGGGAGCAGAAAGAGAGAAAAAAGAAACCAGACTGAGGAAGCTATATGGCACTCAGAACGTGTTCAATATTTAACCATCCTCCTTGCCCTCCTGGGAAAGTCTGCGACCGGAACTTAGCCTTTACAGTTTAAACACATCAGCCAAGCGGATTCCCGGGATGCCGGGCCCGAGAGAGAGGAGGTCCCTGGCTCGTCTCATGGCCTGGCATGCCGCCTCCATTTATATCCGGATCGATAGCAAATGGAACCAAGCCGTTAAGAATCCCCTCCCAGGAATTATAGTTGCTCTGCCGTCTATTTAGCCTTTAACAAAGGCTTTACCCTCGGTCTCCTGCAGCTCTGAAGAGAGTGAACATGGGGTTAAAGACATAAAGAAAGCATTGCTTGGTGGAGAAATGTGTGCCTTTTCAATTTGTTACCGATTCCTATAAAGCCAACGGCACCAACTTGTAAATGAAGTGAAAGGACAGCAAATCGATACTCAATCAAAATCTGCGTTGACCTTTTTCACCTTGTGAGCTATTTGCTAATTAATGGCAGCAATCAGCTGTATTGTATTCCACATTATATATAGGGTCTACTGTATATGGAGGAAATATTATTTTCTAATTGATTTTTATTTCCTCTGCTCAGGACTTAACGCATTTTGGGCGGGAACCCCTTTTGGTGTTTTAAACATCGTTATAATTTAGCTATTGAAAAATAGCAGATCTACAAGCTCATACAAGCTCTACGAGCTTGTAGGTCTGCTATTTTTGAAAAATCGTGAAAATATTTATTTCAGAAAACTGGAGGATTTAGGTCAGGCCTAAATGGGTTAAGGATAAAAGTGTGTGGGTCGTTTATGGGTTGCATGGCATCTGACATTGGTACCATATAGTGACTGAACGTGTGGACATGTAGTTTGGTTTGATTGTGTGGGGCTTGTCTTCATAGTTGTCTTCATTTAAGACAGGTATGTTAAAATAATTTGAAGTCTATCTTCAGATGAATGGGTGGGTGGCTGTGCTTGTATTTTGTCAGTATAGAATGGGAAGATCTTACAGTAGCAAGGCCGTAGTTATAGTTATAAGGGAGAGTTTGTCATATTTTGTAAGTTCTACATAATGCTGAATTCAATCTGCACATCATTTGCACACATCCTGTGCATATCCTTGCTCGATCTATAACCTATTCTGACCGGGCACCCATTTTGGTGTTAGCATTGTGTCGTGCTTTAGCTATTTAAAAATAGCAGATCTACAAGCTCATATCGCGCCACCGAGTGGCGCGATACGAGCTTGTAGGTCTGCTATTTTTGAAAAATCGAAGAACGACTGACATTTTTAGAATCTGATCTCAGGTCAAATGGGTTCATCAGACCAGTGTGTGACCAGTGGAAACCTCGTATGAATCTGATCTCAGGTCAGAATGGGATAATACACCTGTTGTATCTGCAGACTTTGAACTATATGCACCTTTTATTAATCCCTGACCAATCCTTTTCCGACACAGCTCACGTGGCCCCAATCCCTCACGTCACCCGAACCCCACGCACGTGCATCAGATCAATCTCCTATTGAAGGGAAGAGACCAGACCAAAGGCTCTCTCTGTTTCCGTGTTCACTGCCGAGAACACAGTGAACTGTAAAGCACTGAGCTGCACTGGTTCATGGATCCGCCACAGTAACCTCCAGACAGATTGACAGCTCGAACAAAAACACAAGCGAGTCCAGGTGGCCGTCAGCCTCTCTGCTATATGACACGGGGACAAGTCGGTGACATTCTCTGTGTTCCAACAGTGTACAGAGTCTCAAGGTTGTAATTGCATTTGTTTAGTTCTTACTCTCCTCTTTGCCTTTTCCCTTTCTCGCAGGAACGAGCCAAAAGGACCCTGGGGAAAAAAGTACATTACCTCTCTCTCTCTCTCTCTCTCTCTCGCTCTCTCTCTCGAAGGAGGTAGATCGTTTTTTTCTTCTGCTGTCTTTATGGCAGACAGAGACTCTAGGCGTGACTAATCGCCGTCGCCACATTGGCGGCCAGGTTCTCTCTCTCTCTCTCTCTCTCTCTCTCTCTCTCTCTCTCTCTCTCTCTCTCTCGCTCCAGGACAGTATCGGCTATAAGGTCCGGCTGTGGCCACTGTGGACACTGATTACAAGAAGTGAATCGTAAATATTTTAAATAGCACCGAAAAACCCTCTATGTTTTATTCAACCTCTCGGCGGAGGAAGGTCGGAGCTAATTTGCAAGCCATAAAAATGCGTTTGGCAGATTTTCAACGGGAACTCGGCGGATGGAGGGAGGGAGGAGCGTGCAACGGAGTCAGGGTTCTGATGACATTGTATAGCCCTCATGATACTTGGCAGAAGAGTTATTACCGCCATTAAGGCT
Organism: Protomyctophum parallelum; assembly: GCF_964188405.1. Lineage (NCBI taxonomy): Eukaryota > Metazoa > Chordata > Actinopteri > Myctophiformes > Myctophidae > Protomyctophum > Protomyctophum parallelum. The sequence continues at coordinate 56,996,859 of NC_139697.1, forward strand.
GGCTGGGCAATGGGGATAATGTGTGTGTGTGTGTGCGCACGTGCGTGCGTGCGTGCATGCTCACGTGCGGGCGTGCGTGCATGTGCGCGTGCATGCATGCATGCGTGCGTGCGTGCGTCTGAGATACACAGAGGTTAGCCTGAGCTAATTTAGTGTTAGGTTTCTGGTGTAGAGGGGCGGGTCGCGGCAGATATTTGCGCAACGCCCTGATTGGATCTCACCAATCTGTCCGTCACCCCCGGCCCCTCCTCTCCCCCCTGGTGCAGCGCTACGTCACATCATTTGGAGCGACGCCCACCCGGAAGGGTTGACTCCCACTTTTAGACCAGAGCGGCCAATGCGTTCCTCCAGGCTTTCATTTTCTGCGCCGACGAAAATGAAAGCCTGGTACCGAGGCTACACAGAGGTAGTCACCCTCTTGTATGTGTGTGTGTGTGTGTGTGTGTGTGTGTGTGTGTGTGTGTGTGTGTGTGTGTGTGTGAGTGTGATGTAAACTACTTGTGTTCATATTTGGAAGCCTCGGTAATGTCCACAAATCAGTCGTGAGGGGCCTGCAGATTGCAGGCATGCAATGTGTGTGTGTGTGTGTGTGTGTGTGTGTGTGTGTGTGTGTGTGTGTGTGTGTGTGTGCGCGCACATGTGTCAATAGTTTATGAATAAGCATGCATGTGATGTGTATAGAAAAAAGGCATGTGTGCATGATCAGCTCTTTATTAACACACTGAATCACAGACACTGCAGTGACTTTGACCTTGTATGGATTATATGGATGTTACAGTACACATGTGTACAGTATACGATGTGGTGTGGTGCGTTTGAGCGTTAATGGGATTCAACATTAAGTGAATGTAAGGATGCAACATTGAATAGAGTGATATAACGACTGATGAGGTCCGTTGCGAATGCACTGAGGTTTTCTACAGTATGAGCCAGGACTGGATAATTAACCGCAAATATATAAAAAAAAATATTTAGAGCCCACAACCGACTTAATTTTGCTCATAATAGGTTAATCGAATAACCAAGAAGTTTGTAATATTATATTATTTTTATATACTGTATATATCATACTAAAATTCTAACAATGTCTGAGTGTGTGTCCGTGTGTGTGTGTAGAAACAGTGCCGTAACTCCTTACTGCCTGCACCAATCACTCCCTCGATTTGATATTATTAATTAATTTATTAGTAAATTACAAACACACCCGGGCGCAGTACCCTTCACAGCCACAAGGGGGGGGGGGGGCAAATATCTCCCAATGGGTAAGGACTAGTATATATAAATGATGAAAATATTCTAATTCTTAAAACGCTAAGTCTGATTAAGCACTTACAGTAGCACTCACAATGAAATGCAATTGTCCCTTTATTAATTATTGTTCATTAATCGTAACCAAGGCAAAAGTGTTAAATAATGGTGATATTGATATGAGGTCGTATCAGTCCTACTATGGGCCAAAACCAGACGAGGTGTCAGTGTCAACGCCCCCCCGTGCACACCACGCCTCATGGAGCAGGCATAAATCAGTATCGCACGCACGCACGCACACAGCAACCCTAATATTTCCCACAAAATCACAAAAAAAGGGTCTCTACGATTTCACATAAAAAAAAATAGTTATAACCTGGCTTATTTTAATACATATTATAGCCTTTCAAATCCAAGTGAAAACACACCAAAGATCACATCCAGAGATGGTCAGCAAAACATTGTTTAAAAAACATCATGGTTCTCTTTTCCACATACAGCAGACAGCAAAGTAAAAAAAAAAAAGGGTGACAGACAGCTACACGAAATGCAATTTTCCAAGTGCCTGCCATCTGTATAAGGGATATAAATATTACAAGAGGAAGTGACAAGCGCGGCAGTCTGCATTTTGTGCTGGAAATAAAAAATCTAATTTCAGTGTGTGTACACCAGGGATGCATTTTAACCCATTCTGACCGGGCACCCATTTTGGTGTCAGCATCATGTCGTGCTTTAGCTATTGAAAAATAGCAGATCTACAAGCTCATATCGCGCCACCGAGTGGCGCGATACGAGCTTGTAGGTCTGCTATTTTTGAAAAATCGAAGAACGACTGACATTTTTAGAATCTGATCTCAGGTCAGAATGGGTTCATCAGACCAGTGTGTGTCCGGCGGAAACCTCGTATGAATCTGATCTCAGGTCAGAATGGGTTAATGTCAGGTGTAAATCTAAAACAGCTAAATCATGTCTGGAGCCAATCCAAGCCAGGTGTGAAACGGGCTCACAGCGACACGCTCTCTACGGCCCGGCAGCACATCTGCCCAGGCCCAATCAGAAGCCCCGGCACGCGGTTACATGTTGGCGCAGTCGTTAGCACTGTCGCCTCACAGGCTGGAATGTCCGGGGTTCGATTCCCACCGGGGACGCTGTGGGCACTGGGGGGCGTGTTCTCTCCTCCGTGTCATCAGCGCCCATACCCTAGGTGGGGTTGGCGAAAGGGCCTTTCTGTCCGGAGTTTGCATGTTCTCCCTTTTGTGCCCTAGGGTAGGTACCCTCACGAAAAACGTGCCTCCCCCTGGTCAGCCTGGTTGGAATAACGTCCACGCACTACGTCCTAGCGGGGAAACGCTGTCAGGTGATAAGAAACTCTGGGTTACTTTAGTAACCTCAGTTTATCAAGCGAATCGAGCGAGAGAATCGCCTAAGGGTGGCGCCATTTCCATGGTGCCAACACAGAATAAATCCATATACTCACGAAACAATACTGATTGGGTCGTGCAGCTGTCTGTCACGGTTGTAGCTGCAAGCTCCGCCCCAGAGCCTATAAAGCAGCGCACAGCCGGACGACGTCATTCCTATCAACCAGTCCTTTTTCTGTGCTTTTTTCTAAGCAAGAAGGGTAGTAAGGGCGATTCTCTCGCTCGATTCGCTTGATAAACTGAGGTTACTAAAGTAACCCAGAGTTTATCTAAGCTCATCTCGCTCAAGAATCGCCTAAGGGTGTACATAAACCCCCCGTATCACTACCACCAGTTGAAAAGGAGGCCCGACCCGGGACCCCTCCCCCAGCAGTCCCCTGCCCGTGGGGAGAAGGAAAGGCAAGGAGGCTATCTGGACCACAGGCCCAGTAGACAAGAACCTACCTAAGGAGCTAGCCAGTGAAAACTGTCTAAGCACTCAGACGCGGGCTGATGGTTCCCCATCTCATATGCCCTAGGCTCTATCTCCTGAAGTGCGCGTGTGTGACCGTTGTTCCCAACTGTCCCATCACCTAGCGGCAGCTCCCAGAACGGCGTGAGCAATTCCAAGAGATGCCACGTCCAAGTTATAGTACGTGGCGAAAGTCGAAGGGGACGACCAACTCGCCGCCGTACACACATCCTGAAGTGATGCTCCCTTCGCAAGAGCCCAGGATGCAGACATGCCTCTCGTAGAGTGAGCCCGCAAACCCTCCGGGGGTTGTGTACCACTCTCGGCATAGGTCAACTGTATGGCTTCCACAACCCATTGTGAAAGTCTCACCTTGGTTATGGGATTCCCCCTTCTCTGAGGGTCCCATGCGACAAACAACTGATTGCCCTTCCTAAAGGCAGCAGTCCTGTCTACATACAGTTTCAGCGCCCTGACCGGACAGAGACTGTTCAGCCTCTCGTCTTCCGCCGATGCGAAAGGGGGCGGGTGGAAAGCTGCCAAGTCTACCGGAGTACATCCGGAAGGAAAATTCTTGGGCAGGAACGACAGGTTCGGCCTGAGCGAAACCCTGGTACCGTTCCCACTAAATCTCATGCAGCTTGGACTCACCGAGAGCGCATGCATGTCACTAGATCGCTTCGCTGTAGTCAAGGCGACCAGCAGGGCAGTCTTAAGTGAGAGAAACTTCAAACCCACCGTGTCCAGCGGTTCGAAGGGGGCTCTCGACAGGGCGTGCAGTACCAAGGTCAGATCCCAGGAGGGAACTAAGGATCTAGATACCGGCCGAGCACGCTTGACACCCCTCATGAACTGTCGAATCAATAAGTTCTCACTTATTGGTCTGTTGTCCATACCCACATGGTAGGCCGATATGGCCGCCAGATTGAGTTTCACTGAGGAGTTCCCCAAGTGTCTATCCAACAATTCTTGCAAGAAGGTTAGGATAAGAACCACCGAGGCCTGAAAAGGAACGGCCCGTTCCGGCCTCGCCGCACACCAGCGCATAAACACGTTCCAAGCCGTGTTGTACCGCTGTCTAGTCGAAGGGGCCCTGGCCCCCAAGATCGTCTCAATGACTCTAGGGGGCAAGCCTGTGGCTATTAGAGTCGACCCCTCACCGGCCACACCCAGAGGTCTAAGTCCTGTGGGCGCGGATGGAATATCTCGCGACCCGCCTGGGTAAGCAGATCCCTCCACAGAGGGAGCTGCCAAGGCTGGTCGTAGAGGAGGGGAAAAATGTCCTGTCTCCAGGACCCTCGGGCTGGAGCCACTAGTAGCACGTTCGAGCCCTGAACCCTCACCCTGGCTAAGGTGAAGGGAATCAGCTCTAGTGGAGGGAAGGCATAGAGTAGGCCCCGAGGCCACCGATGTGCCATCGCGTCCAGTCCCAAAGTTGGCGAGCCTGTCAGGGAGAAAAAGAGTGGACACTTCTTGTTCTCGTCTGTAGCGAACAGGTCTGCCACCGGAGTCCCGAACCTGTCCCAGATCTGTTCCACTACACCCGGGTGTAGGGACCAGTTGCCGTAACGGAGGGGACCTCTGGACAACAGGTCTGCACCCGCGTTCAGTAGTCCCGGGACGTGGCAGGCTGTCAGTGACAGAAGACGCCCGTCGCACCAAGTCAAAAGCCTGTATGCCAACGTGTGCAGGCGTAAGGACCTCAGTCCACCCTGCCTGTTGATGTAGCACATCGTTGTCGTGTTGTCGGTACGGACGAGGACATGACAACCCCGTATGAGCGGCTCGAACGCTTGCAGCGCGAGGAAGACCGCTAGGAGTTCCAGATAATTGATGTGGGCGGACCTCAAGGTTCCATCCCATATCCCTCTGGCCGACCTGCCTTCGTGGGTGGCCCCCCACCCACTCAGGCTCGCGTCCGTAGTGACGACCTTCCTGGTCAACGGTAAACCAAGGGGGACTCCCTCCGTCAGGATCCGTCTGTCCGACCACCATCTCAGGGCGAGCGTGCATTCCCCGGAGATTGTCACTCGCCGCGAGAGGAATCTGGTGGGCACCCGTAGAGACCTCAACCAGCGCTGAAAGGGTCTCATGTGGAGTCTGCCCAACCGCACCAGGGAGATGGCCGACGCCATCAGTCCCGCCATACGTAGGCAGATTCTGAGTGGCAGTCTGTGTCCTCTCTGGAACAGGGCCACGCACTTCAGGAAGGCGTCGATCCTCTCCGGGCTCAACCGAGCCGTGAAGGAGACTGAATCCAGTGCTATGCCTATGAAGTTGATCGACTGGGCGGGCACCATAACACTCTTCTCGTGATTTATGGTGAACCCTAGGGAGGACATATGGGACACCACCCGAGTGGTGTTCCATAGTGCCTCCTGTGGCGAGCCTGCGCTCAGAAGCCAGTCGTCGATGTAGCTCGCTACACGTAGACCTCGTCGCCGCAGAGGGGCCAGAGCCGTCTCTGTGCATTTGACGAACACCCTGGGGCTCAGGGACATCCCGAAGGGGAGAACCGTGTATTCGTACACCTTCCCCTTGAAACCAAACCTCAGGAACTTCCTGTGAGGTGGGTAGATAGGGATGTGAAAGTAGGCGTCTTTCAGGTCTATAGATGTGAACCAGTCGTCCATGCGTATAGAGCGCACAAGAGACTTGGCTGTCAGCATCTTGAAGCGGAAGGACTTGAGGTACCGATTGAGAGCTCGTAGGTCCATGATTGGACGCAGCCCCCCCCCCTTCTTCTTGACCAGGAAGTAGCGTGAGTAAAACCCGCTGCGACTCTGGCTCAGGGGTACCTCTCTGACAGCCTTCTTCTCCAGCAGAGAGTTGATCTCCTGCTGGAGAACCTGACCCGCTTCGCCGCGTGCATCGGAGTAGAGGATTTCTCCGAATGCAGGGGGTCTCATAGCGAACTGGAGCCTGTAACCTCTCGCTATGGTGCGGAGAACCCAAGGAGACGCTCCGCACAGTTCCCACTGTGTCAGGCGACGCGCAAGGGGGTTCTCCATCGCCAGGGGAGCGCGTCGTCGCGCAGGGCTGGCGCCCCCTGGTGGACCAGAGAAAATTTCGGCATGACCCGTCCTGCCAGTGGCGTTTAGGCCCGCCACAAGGCCAAGGTCCCGCCCCACTGTGTCGGAGAGCCCGGGGGCTACTCCTGGCAGTGGGTTCATGTCCCCCCGATGTTGTTGTTGTTGTTTTGTTTTTAATGGCATCAAGGCCTTTATTACAGGAAAATAAACATTTACAACATTTGGAACAACAACATTCTGATGAACGGCCGCACCCGTGGTGACGCTCCGCATCATGAGCCGCCGCCTCTTCCTGGGCGGTCTGAGTGTGGGAAGGACACTCGAATCCAGGCTCGGGGGGGGAGGGGAGACGTCTGGTCTCGTCTCCCCTGGGACGGGGACGGTGTCACTTGTTCTGCGGCTCCCGACGGCCTCTGCCCTGGCCTCGTCTGGGGCCATGGGTTGGTTGGCCGCGGCCACGCCCAGCCGGGCGTCTGTCACGGCTGGGGGCGTTGGCCGAGGTACCGGACGGTGCCTGCTGGTCTCCTGTCCTCTCCCGGCGGGGCTTGGAGCTAGAGCGACCACCCCTACCACCGCTGGTGCGTTGGGGTTGGCGTGTAGGTGGGCGGGAGGACTGGCGCGAAGGCTGGCGCGTACGCTGAGCCGGAGCGGCGTAGGCAGCAAGGGTCTCACGACCCTTCTTCTGGCCTTCCCAGGTCAGAGCCAGCTCCTCCAGTGTCCCCTCGAAGAGGCCACCAGGCTTGATGGGCGCCTTCCGGAGCTTCGCCTTGGTCTCTGCAGGCAGGTCTGGAGAGACGTCGAGCCATCTGTCCCTCTCCGCCATGATGGAGAGAGTCATAGCTCTCCCCACCTGCTCTGTGACGGTGTGGACGAAGTCTACAGACTCGTCATGGAGACGACGAACCTCTGCCATCTGCTCTGGAGATGGGGAGTCCCCCATTTCCAGCAGCAGGCTCGTGAGAGACCCCTGCAGCAGGAGGGCGGCATTGAGGTGCTTGCCAGCCGATGCCAAATGTGTGTAGAGCCTCCCATTGGCTGCGGAAGCCTCCCTGTCCTTCCTATCTGTCAGGACTGGGTCCTTGGACAGTGGGGTGACATGGGAGGAGGAGGGGTCTAGGAGGAAGGCCGCCATGATCCTGTCGATGGCCGGCATCTTGTCGAGGCCCACCGTGGGCATGTCCTCAGTGTCCAGGGAGAGGCCCACGCGGCGCGGCATGGGGAGCGGTGTCAGCGGCTCCTTCCACATGGCTGTCAGGTGGGCTTTGAAACCTTGGGCCAAGGGAAGTTTGACTCGAGGGACCGGTTTGGCGGTCTGTCTGAGGCGTGATCCCCATTCCTCTTCCTCTGGTGGAGGGGGCGCCGCTGTTGGCCATGCACGGCCACACCTGATGGCCGCCACCATGAACACCTCCACAATGTCTGCCTTGTCCAGAGGGAGGAGATCCAGTGGAGGGAGGTTGTCCGGGTCCGCTTGGTCGGTGTCCGGTAGGTCACCGAAGCGTACGTCACGGTCCAGGATGACGTCGGGGTCAGAGGACCTGTCGTCCTCGTCGTCGGAGTACACCTCGTCGAGGACCGTGAAATCCTCCGTATGGGGATCCTGGTATGAGGGCAGGTCGTCTCGAGGATCCACCTCTTCCATCTCCTCGCCCCAGTTGTCGTTAATACGCTGTGGGGGATAGACATCACTGGCGGAGCTGCCGGCCGTTCCGGCTCTAGCAGCACCGGCGGAGCCGTAGTAAGTGTCAGGACTGCGGGCCCTTCCGGCTCTGTCAGTCCAGGCGTTGGTGAAGGACGCGGCCGGCTGGCGACGTCTAGGCGCCGGTTGTGGTCTGGCCCGTGCGTCCTCGCAGGGCTCCTCCTCGTAACGGAGGGATGGGGCCCTCTTCGTCGCTATCCTGGGCGCCTTCCTGGTCGGTGATTTAGACCCAAAGGTCAAATCCCGTCCCGTGACCGTTGCCGTAGGGCGGGCCTTAGGCTTGGTCACAGTGGAGCCGGACTTGGCAGGGATCCTACCACTGGGAGTAGGAAGGGAGGGCCAAGGATCAACGGCAGGGCGGGACAGGGTAGCTCTGAGGTCAGGACCTCCATCGCTGGGGGCACGGTGGCACAGTTGGTAGTGCTGTCGCCTCACAGCTAGAAGGTCCTGGGTTCGATTCCCGCTCGGGACGCTGTGGGCGCTGGCGGCGTGTTTCCTCCTCCGCGTCATCAGTGCCCATACCCGAAGGCGGGGTTGGCGAAAGGGCCTTTCTGTGTGGAGTTTGCATGTTCTCCCCGTGTCCCCTAGGGTAGGTACCCTCACAAAAACATGCAGTAATCCTGGTCTCTAAACTGCCTCCCCCTGGCCAGCCGGGGCGCCTGATGGAGGGGAAAGGAACTGGTTGGAATAACGTGTTCCTTCCACGCGCTACGTCCAACCAGGGAAACTCCCCCCTGTCAGGTGTAAAGGAGCAACTTGGACACTCAGGCATGAAGGAAGCATGAGTTCAAGTCCGTTGCTCTCCCCAGGTTGGCGGAGGGTGTGTAGAGCCCAGGATCACATTAGATAATTGACACAGGGGTGAAAAATGGGTTACAAAATCGTGGGATAAAAATTATAAAAGAAAGGACCTCCATCGCTGTTAGGGCCCCGGACGGGGTTGTCAGCGATCCTTCTGAAGTGTGCGCCGACCCGTGAGAGGCGGCGGCCCTTGTCCTTAGTAGTGAGGACAAGGCAGCATGGACAGAAACCATGTGTCTCGAAGGCCTGACGAGCGTGCTCAAGGCCTAAACAGAACATGCACGAAGTGTGCGGGTCGTCTGACGCCAGGGTTCTGTTACAGGTACGACTGAAACAGATCCGCTCACGGTCCTCCTGGGTCTGGTCGTGCCGCGTAGTGTCACTGCCAGTAGCCATGTTGACTAGTGTCGTTTTTCAACTATCCACTGAGGTGTAAAGAGGCTAGAAAAAACCAACCAGGGTCTTCCGACACAAGGAGAGAGTTTCGTAGGCCAAGCGCAGTGTTCTCCAGAGGTCTGGAGAAAAGTAGCTAGAATCCGCTAGATTCCGCTATAAGTAGCTAGAAGTCGCTAGAATATAGCCACAAAGTCGCTAGGTGTAGCCAGATGACGTTAGAAGTCACTATAAACAGCTACAGAAACACACACCAAGAGCCAGGGGCAGTCAACAGTAGCTAGAAGCAACAGGAGTAGCTGATAGCAGCTAGAGGAGGCTAGAAGTAGCCAGAGGGCAGCTAGATAGTAGCTAGCTAGTAGCTAGGGCCTTTCGGCACGGAGCAACGTGCGTCGCCGATCTAGCGCTAGGCCTTGCGGCCGTGTGGGAGCCTGTGATAGCCGAGGAACGGGCTTCAGAGCCGACGGGGTCTGACGACACAACGTGGCGGGAAAGAACGTGGGTCAGCGCGGGCCGAGGGAGTCTGTGAAAACTGCGTTTTAGCTAGTAGGGTCCCTCAAGGTTTCCGACGATAGTGTAGAGAAAACAGGGGAGAAAACAGAGCTAACTGGGGTTGCAAAGCGGAGGTTTATCAACTCACCGTTAGCAGAGCAGTGCAGGTTGACTTCCGCGGGTCGCCGGGCTGAGCTTCTTTCCGACGAGCGGCTGTGTCTTGTCTATCGTCGGCTGGCTCTTGTTCCACGGTCCAGGCAGGGCTTCGCGGCTAACGCGAGGTCTCCCGACACTGGTTAGGCTGAGCCACAGCTAAGCTAGCGTTTGTCAACAGCTAGGCTAAAGCTAAGCTAGTGTTAGCCAAGGCTAACGGGGCTATGTCCGAGAGGCTTCACAGCACTGACAGGAAAAAAAACCCTTTTTTTGTTTCTGAAACTTACTGCGTTTCGTTCTCGTGAGTGTAAGACCACCGGGTTTCCACCGCGAATTCCAGGGTACAAGTGAAGCACTCGTCCAGGGGGAATAATAGTCTCAACGGAGTTATGGAAGTGGTAGTCTTAGAAAATCTGTGTTAGCGCAGAAAAAGGCAGGAATGACGTCGTCCGGCTGTGCGCTGCTTTATAGGCTCTGGGGCGGAGCTTGCAGCTACAACCGTGACAGACAGCTGCACGACCCAATCAGTATTGTTTCGTGAGTATATGGATTTATTCTGTGTTGGCACCATGGAAATGGCGCCACCCTTAGGCGATTCTTGAGCGAGATGAGCTTAGATAAACAGCCTGCTCACTCCTCATGCATTGAAAGAAGCATGAGCACATTTTTCACTTGAGTAAAAGTTGAATTGGCATCAAGTACCAAAGGTAAAAGTAAAATTAGTTAAAAGTTAAATAATGCCATAGTGTAGTAAAAAAGCACAATAGTTGCATCTGAGATGCAGTGGATAGAAGTATAAAGCATTGAAAAGATCGTCAGTGCAAAGTCAGAAACAGAACAACGTCAGTGAGAAATGGAGGGATTTGCCTCCAAGGTGTCCTAAATATGAATTCTATTCAGATTCCCTGAATAGATAGAGTTCTTCTTCTGGACAACTTCATTTCAGTTAGCAAAGCATTATTTAGCAAGGCTAATTCTAACTGCAGGGAAGACATTTTCAGAAAATCTTTAGTTAAAGATCAGGAAAAGCATGAAAGAGCTGGAATCTGTATCTATATATACTTCCCATCACTGCCTCTGGGACACGCAGTCCCAGAGGTCAGTTGTCACAGCAGCTAATGAGGCTTGTTGAGATCAGAGACAAAAAGACAACCTTCTTAAGTTCTTGGATCTCAAAGAGTGCCATTAAGAGCAGTAGAAGATCAATTATGGCTGTGGTCTTAACAAAGCGCCTAGAGCTTTTATACATCTGATGAGCTAACTATAGATCTCTTTCGTTCTATTTAAAAATAATATGTCATCCTCACCTGTGAAGTTAGTTTTGTTCACAGAACACAGCTTTGCTCATTATATTGTCATCTAAAAAGTCAGTTAGCTGATGCTTTTATCATGCACAGGAAAAACAAGCAAAAAAAACACCTCTGTGTTAATTTAAAGACGCTGTTAAATGATCTTAAATGTTCATTGTTAAAAAGTTAAAGTTATGGCAATGCCCTGACAGTGAAGACAGATAGAGAGTGGTGGAGAACAGAGGGTATAGTTGAAGAGAAGAGAGGGTATAGTTGAAGAGAAGAGAGGGTATAGTTGAAGGAAAGGCAGATGGAGACGGCAGGCGAGAGAGAGAGAGAGCGACAATTAAGAAGAAAGGCCAGTCAGTGGTCAGCAGCTGGCCGTGCTGCTGGCTGTCCACCTCAGCTGGTGCATTTCCTCTGAGCGCCATGAGATCTTTATTAGGAGACAAAGTGCACATCCCGCGTGTGGGAAGACAAAAAGGTGCACGGGAGTGGTTTGCTTTCAAGCGGAGCCAGTCACGCGGCCTGGTAATAAATCAAATAGACGCTTTGAAAGCAGACACAGTGTTGTGTTCGGCGACCAGGGAGGGAGGAAGCGAAGGCGGTCGTCTTAGATCCCACCGCCCGCCTCCCTCCCTCCCTCCCTCCGAACCCCCAGCATCCACCGCCTCAGACACCAGGAGAAGAGTTTCCGTTGCACATCACTACATTATACTGTACATATATACAATGAGTACATCAAGCAGGATGGAGGTGTGCGCCCGTTGACGGCGCAGTGATCAACAGCATTGCTGAAGCCCGATATACAGTACAGTACTGTAGCTACAGAATGTACGGTATCAGAAATCAGAATGCATCTCTAGGAGATGCAGGGGACAGGAGAGGGAGGAGGAAGGAGTGTATAAAATACAATGCCGCAAAGCATAATGGTGGAACGGCTGGAAGGAGCCACTGAAGCACTTTGAAATGAGGAGGACTTGAAAGAAAGCATTGTTGGTAGATAGATGAAAATACCGTGGATGGACGGGAAATTCAAAGCAGTATGCCGGAGAAAGGAGAGTGGAGGAGATGCATGAGAGGACAGCAGAGCTCCTTCTGGGAGACTCTAGGACTCTTACTTACGTAAAGCTGCACAGAGGGAGAGACGATGGCGAGAGAGAGAGAGTTTATAATGAAACAACACGCAGCGTGGAGACAAGTGGGTGGAAAATGAAAGAGGGCAGAACACAGGGCCGTGTCTGTCTGTCTGTCTGTCTGTCTGTCTGTCTGTCACATTTTCAGTGGCACCTCTCAATTAAACGCACCCGCAGGAGGAACATATAAGGGGGAGGTACAGTACGTGGGGGGCTGGGGAAGAAAAAGATCTGCGCGAGCTGCAGAGGAAGGAGCTCCAGTGTCATGAGGTGAAAGTCAGACGAGGTGCGGAGAGGAGAGTGCAGCAGGGTGTGTGTGTGTGTGTGTGTGTGTGTGTGTGTGCGTGTGTGTGTGTGCGTGTGTGTGTGTGTGTGTGTGAGGGGGTCAGCAGCAGTAGTACAGTACCTGTGTCTCGAGTACCAGGGGGGTCTGAGGCCTGGGGGTCTAACAGTGTGGTAGTATCTGGAGGAGTGGTATGGGGGAGGGTGGTGGTGGATGGAGGCAGGGTGGTGGGGACGTCTGGTGAGAGGACACGACAGACACACACACGCACACACACACACACACACGCACACAAAGAAATAACACAACACAAAACCACATTGGGACTGTTAGGCTAAAACAATGATGTAGTAAATGGAACAAAAAAAAAGTCTAAGTGTGTATGTATATATATATATATATTATATATATATATGGTATATACATATACTTATAAATCAACATAGCGGGGAAATTAAAAATGTTAAAATCACATGATAAATTAGCATACAAAACAACATGAACGTATAGGTATGTAGGAGCACATCCTAAAACAGAAAACGTGAATTATCGTTAATCAAATGAACACAGGACAAAAAAACGATCATCAACCGCCATGTTTTTCTCTTATTGGGCTACAATTGCCGATACTGTGATCTTGATAGCTTACAATAATATAGTCAGAGTAGAGCATTTTGTAATTCAGTTCACTGGGAAGCTGTGCTGAATCACTGCACAAACACTGCCCACTATGATTCAGTGTGGATCTGGGTCAAGGTTCTATATACACTATAAACAAATCTTAAAAGCCAGACTAGACACCAAGCTCACCCAGAAGCTGGATTTGAATGACCTGCGCACTGTATTCATTGGCTGCAGATTTTGCCTTTGACCTTTGACCTTTACTAGTCTGTACCATGTAATGCTTGAGGCGAAAGATACTTCTTTATGAGGCAAGCGTTCAGAAGGTCACGAGATGGTGAATAAATGTTGGACTATTTCAAAGCTCTGTTTCCTCCACTGCTGGGGGAGAGAGAGAGCAACATTTTGGAAGAATAACAGAAAAGCAGGGCAGGTTGTCTGATACGCCAGGGCCGAGGTTAACCCATTCTGAACGGGCACCCATTTTGGTGTCAGCATCATGTTATGCTTTAGCTATTTAAAAATAGCAGATCTACAAGCTCATATCGCGCCACCGAGTGGCGCGATACGAGCTTGTAGGTCTGCTATTTTTGAAAAATCAAAGAGCGACTGACATTTTTAGAATCTGATCTCAGGTCAGAATGGGTTCATCAGACCAGTGTGTGTCCGGCGGAAACCTCGTATGAATCTGATCTCAGGTCAGAATAGGTTAAGCTACACAGACATTTGACAGACTTTAGAGTTGCTGCTTGCTCAGAGCACAATGTATAGTAATGTATCAATGTATAATTCATTGTGTGCAGCCTGTATGAGCACAGCTCCCAAACAGTTTGTATTTGCCTGCATTCCAATAATGTCTTGTCGGGTGAGACTTACCTCCTAATTTACACCAACGAGAGCTCCTTTTTCATTCAGAGATTTTTCATTTGAATTACTGGTCCATTTGGTTCAAGCTGTCCACTCTCTGAGTTACTCTGAGTTACAGACCTGCAAGTGTCAATTTGGACCCCCTGAAGGAACCCTTTCTATGCAACCTTCAACCGATACCAATGACCTTCTTCGGAAGGTGAACTGAACAATGTTCAGCTAACCGAACAGCAGACAACATTTTCTATGGACTCAACAGTGTTATTACAGTACAATTCGTTGACCAGGGTTCACTCAGAGGTCTGTACTTACTTGTACCCCTTCCTTTTCTCTCCCTACACTAAATCTCTTCACCGACAACAGCCTATATCTACAAGCTCACCAGTAAAATCCTTACGGGTCCATTTTGGTCATTTGTAAATTAACACAAAGGGTTTTTCTGTGTAGAGGCAATGTTTCCCCACATACACGTCACTCATTAAAGTAATTGGAAGAAAATGGACGTGGTGCGCCGCGTGACAAAGTTAACAAGGTTACAGTAGCATCTTGGCTTCTATGTTGATGTCTCCGTGCTTATTATGGTTGAGCTGCGGGCTTTTAATTGGTTGCGCTTCGCCTTTGCGGGGCTCCTCGTCATCCCCGTATGTCTGGGTGACATTTCAGACTCACAGTGAATCACTATGTAGCTAAGTGCATGTCTTGAGGAAAGGTTGAACGAGGAGGGAAAAAAAGGAAGAGGCTCATCGTCAGCGAGGAACCATTAAAAAGGCATTTTCCAGGAATTATGGCGGCAATTGCGAAAGGCTAAAAGGTGTGCTAATCACGGATGAAGGGTATAGGAACAGACTGGCTGCCATTTTAGAAGAACAAGGGATGAATCTGGATGGGGGCTCTTTTTTGCCCCATGCACGCCCAATTACCCTTTTTCTGTTGTGGCAAAGAACTAGAAGCACTGGGCTTTAACCCATTCTGACCTGAGATCAGATTCATACGAGGTTTCCACTGGACACACGCTGGTCTGACGAACCCATTCTGACCTGAGATCAGATTCTCAGTCGTTCTTCGATTTTTCAAAAAAATAGCAGACCTACAAGCTCGTATCGCGCCACTCGGTGGCGCGATATGAGCTTGTAGATCTGCTATTTTTCAATAGCTAAAGCACGACATGATGCTAACACAAAAATGGGTTCCCGATCAAAATGGATTAAGGGTGATTTATACTGTAGTTGTTGTTGGTGTCGCACACCAAAAAATAGCCAATCTACAAGCTCATGAAGCTGCTTTATATAGTGCTGCATTATAGTGACGCCATCAACGCACACATTGCTTCGTGTCGCTGCTCCATTTGGGTGGCATTTGCAGCAGCGCAGGCAGCATGGACACGATGACCTTGTCGCATGGCCCTAATTAAAATCTCCTACCTGAGGCTATAAGAATCAGGAGGGAGGTTATAGCGGAAACTTTACTGAAACCTTTACTTGTTTTAAATAATGAGCAGGTTCACTAGGGGCTGCACTGCGTATTCAAATAGTCTCCACCGCAAAGGACTGGAATCGTCCATCACTATACCAAGGTCCCAGATTGGTTAATGATGGTAACAAACACACGTTCCTTTATCACAGTAAATAAAAGCAGTGGTTTCAAAGCCACGGCGATATTTAACAAACTGAGGATACACCGAGAAATCCCCAAGATGAGAGCGTAAAAGATCCGAATGGACCGTAAGTCACTGTCTTTCTTGTCGTCACACTCTTTATCTGCGTGTGACTTCTGCTCGCGGCTGCTTGAATTAGGGCCAATGCCTCTTCCACATCTTTAATGGAGCCTTCACACATGATTACATTTTACCGCTTAAAATTAGGAGACGGGAAAAGGAGATGGATCGCGAGGCTCCTAAACATCAAGGTGACATTTATCAGGCCCTCAGCACGGGAGAGATTTGTATAGACTATAGGGATCTGAATACAAAGACTTGGGGGAGTGGAGTGGCAGTGGCCCTCATTTATTCATTACAGTACTAAACATAGAAGCATAATACAACATCACATAAGCAGCTCTAACGATATGAAGGCCATGCATATGTTCATCTTAACCCATTCTGACCGGGCACCCATTTTGGTGTCGGCATCATGTTATGCTTTAGCTATTGAAAAATAGCAGATCTACAAGCTCATATCGCGCCACTCGAGCTTGTAGGTCTGCTATTTTTGAAAATTCGAAGAGCGACTGAGATTTTTTTAGAATCTGATCTCAGGTCAGAATGGGTTCATCAGGACCAGTGTGTGTCCAGCAGGAAACCTCGTATGAATCTGATCTCAGGTCAGAATGGGTTAAACCAATTTCCTAGCTGCTGATCAGGGTCACACGTCATTTCAAATCAAATGGAGACCACAGTGATGCTGGATAGACAAAAGCCGTGTTGCAACTTTACTCTTTGTGTGCAAATTCAATTTCTCTTTCCAATTACATACAGTATTTCAGGACTACACCGTACATGTGCATACTATAGCTGGTCAGTGTACATATTTAATTTGTTCGACATTATATGCCAGCTAACAGACCAAACTTCATTTCCTCTTTTTCATCATTTCAATTTTTTTTCTTTCAGATAGGTCTGAGAGACAAACCAAGGACAGATACATGCAAGACTGCATGGGGTGGGATTTGAACCCGGTCCTCACACTCTAATGGCTGAGCCACCAGGCAACCACCCCTGCACAGCATGCTGTATGTATGGTCTGTGCACATGGCTGAGCCACCAGGCACCCCACTCCATTTTCCTTTTGTCCTCTGCTGGTAGGAACAGGACAGGACTAACCCCAAGGATCCTGGATGCTTATATTGGCCTCTCTGATAAACTCATACTTCTGGTATTCAAGTATTCAATGGTACAAATTGCAAAGTACATTTCCTTTTTAATATCAACGAATTGCGTTGTGTTGAAATGTAGAACATTTCCACACAAAAAAAAAGGTTTAAGTTTAAATTTAGTCTCTCACTCTATTTGAAATATGGCTTACAGAAGGTTTCTACAAATGTAGTTGAGTGAAAAGTACAATATTTCTCCTCCACTGGCTCCAGTCCCTAAATGGCTAGCCACGCCCATTCAAAAATATATGTTCTGAATAATGGAGTGAAACAAAATGAAAATTCAGGTTAGTGTCAGGCTTACAAGACCAGTGTACTACTGAAATAGCAGAAATAACTTTGGTTCGTTACATGCAGTAGCTATAAGTAACGTCACAACACCCATTGGTAGGTGCACGTAGTAACAGCTAAACTCTTCAAGCTTGTGGTGTGCAACCCCCACTCTAATTTAATAACGCGTAAATCTCAATGTGGCAAACATGCGACTTTTAACCGACTGCTGGCTGACAGACAGCACATGCCCATCGAAGGAAGAACGAATCCATTAACATTAAAGCTAAACCAGAACACGGCAGTTTGATACCTGAGAGGATTACTCTTGTTTATCAGAGCATATCTGCCTTCAAGCTGGAGAACAAACTAAACAGCTCAAATGCTCACGTATCCGCCCCCGCACACATGCACAGTCCCATCACTCTTAATCTTTTTTCTCCCCCCCCCCCTCCCCCTTCCAATATGCGCCCCTCATCAACCACTGCTATAGCGCTTAAAAATAGAGAAGGGGGAGAAGTCACACTGCTTCAGTCTCCTTTTTCACGCATTATTACTTAATGCCATAAGACAAATGCCATCTGTGGCAGCAGCGGTGGTGCATGAGGGAGGAAGAAGGAAGCACTATCTGTTCTCTCTGACACCCCAGAGTTCCTTTATATCCCTCTCTCCAACTCCTTTGGAGGTCTGGGGAATTAGTTCTCCTTCCTGGTGATATTCCTGACATGGCAGCACCGCACACGTGAGTGCGTGCGCACGCGCGCGTGTGTGTGTGTGTGTGTGTGTGTGTGTGTGTGTTGCACGATAGTTTATTTATGGAACAACGTAGGTAGCGTTTGTTTCACCTAAGACCCCTGTTTGCCTGCGTTTGAGATTGTCTAATACTAATCACATGTGCTGCTAGGATCAGCAGTGCAGCTACTGAGATCAGTGTCTTCGTACAGCAGCTCTGTATCACCCAGAAGACTGTTTCTTCGGAGGGTTAAGATGACGCAATGCATTCCGCTTACAGCACTCTGAAATACTGCGCACTGTATACCGCCTCCACCTGTCTATATATTGTCAGAAAGGTGTTTTAAGGGATTCTTTAAATAACGGTAATGAAGATTACTATGAAGTATTGTAGTATACTATGTGTGTGTGTGTGTGTGTGTGTGTGTGTGTGTGTGTGTGTGTGTGTGTGTGTGTGTGTGTGTGTGTGTGTGCGTGCGTGCGTGCGTGCGTGCGTGCGTGCGTGCGTGCATGTGTAAGAATTATTCAATCTCTCTCTATTAAAGGGCAAACAGTTTCTTCTGTAAGTGAGTACATTACTTAAACTGTACAACACTGCCAACACAGGGTACCCAAATAATGTTATAGTACAGTACATCACAATTTAATGTGCATGGTGGTGTCCCTATTTTGGGCACGTCATCAGAGCCGAAAATGTTCAAAGAGGCTTTTTTTCCAAGTACAGAAATGAGCTGATCCACAAGCGCACAATGCTTGCAGATTGGCCCGCTTTTGCACGACACTGTCAAACTGTTTTTTTTTTTTAATGTTTTGAAATCATAATAATTCAAAATCAAATGTAAAGAAATAACGGGTATCCCTGTTAGAAAACAACACAGACGTCACCAAAATGTGGAGCACTGTAGTTCACTACAGTTCCCCCCAGGCTGTTCTTTTTAAGAGCCGAATGCGAAGGAGAATATAAAAGCCCGCAGGGCACCGAGGCTATAGAGCTCACCATACACGTAGAGCACGTATTCAGCGCTGCTGGTCCCCAGGTGGTTCCTGGCCTCGCAGCGGTACGTGCCGTTGTCCGTCTTGTTGAGAGACGTGAAGGTCAGCTCTCTGCCCTCTACGATCATCCTCTCCAGGTCGGGAAGCTCGCCGCCGTCCTTCGTCCACGTCACGGGGTCCGGTCTGCAGTGGACAGGGCCAGAAAAAGCACTGTTTTACTTAACCCATTCTGACCTGAGATCAGATTCATACGAAGGTTTCCGCTGGACACACACTGGGTCTGATGAACCCATTCTGACCTGAGATCGGATTCTAGAAATGTCAGTCGTTGTTCGATTTTTCAAAAAATAGCAGACCTACAAGCTCGTATCGCGCCACTCGGTGGCGCGATATGAGCTTGTAGATCTGCTATTTTTCAATAGGTAAAGCATGACATGATGCTAACACCAAAATGGGTTCCCGTTCAGAATGGGTTAAGTAAAAGTATTTGACCTAAGTACTGCAATGTAGAAATACTCCGTTACAGGTAAAAGTCTGGAATTACAAAAGTATTGGCGTCAAAATGTACTTAAAGTACCATTTCTCTTTTTTTCTATTGATATTGTACTGAAGTACTTATTTCAAAACTTTATTTACTTTTTAGATTTATATAGATTTCGGGCCATTTGGAAATAGACGATACAAGCTCAGATAACAATGTGTCACATCTATTGTAGATCGGCCGTTTTCAAAAGATCTTCATACATTTGAAAAGATGTGAAATGGGACATGTATGCATGATGAGTATAGCTTACTTTCTATTTTTGGTACTTTACATTTTTAATACCGGGGTTTTACTTGTATTGAACTATTGATACGGTTACTTAAATAAACAGTTGGAGTACTTTCCACTTTCCACCACTGTTATTTTCCAATTCCCTCTTAGTAGGGACAGCAAAATGATGAATCAAGCCAGTGGTTTCAGAGGAAGCTACTGAATGATGGAATAGGCTGCATTAGTAAGCAGACTTCAGTCTCCAGGTTTAGAGATAAGCAAAACTAAAAAACTACAAACAAACAGCCATTCCATTGAACACTGCACCAGAAACCCACTATATATGTACGTGCAGATCGTAAGATGGTAGATGTGCCTTCTAGATGTACTTTGCTGCTGTACGGCTTGAGATGAGATAACGGTTTCCTAACATCATCAACATGCATTGCTCAGACAATGACTTACGAGGGGTTTCCTTTGGAAAGGCACTCCAGCTTCAGGTATTGACCCTCCTGGGGGAACGCCTGCGAGTGGATGATTTCCACGCGAGGAGCATCTGGGAAAGACAACAACAATTGTTACAGAGCGCCGAAGGTCCTGATGTGAACTCGCTCACCCCCTGGTTCACGGAAGATTTTCTCTATGGAGAATAACATTGGGTCATCTTAAAATCGTCTCAAGAATTGTGGTCCGAAAATAAACAAACTGTCTTGAGCGATATTGTCGGGGAGGTGTCTCGGTGTATCGTTTAAGACAGTAATTCAGACATATTTCATACTGTTTCTAGCGAAAACGTAACTATGGTAATTCGATGGCTGATTAACCGATCTACAAGCTATTTTCAGTATGCAACGAAGCATAAAATTCCTTCGACTGGATCTCTTCTCCGCTAGTCCCTCCCTAACATTTTAGTCTATTTATTTGACAAAATTGTCAATATATTTATCGAGTTTTTATTCCATTTTCCTCAGTGTAAAACAATAGTCGACGAACATTTTTCGTCATAATAGTTTTAGTCGACGAAATCAACACCCGCCGCCAACGTTGAAGCCGCCGAGACGTAGTGGTCAAAGCTGGACCTGCAGGCTGGCGTTTTTTTGCCTGTGCATTTAGCACGAGTAAACTGTTTAACACGGAGCGTCGTTTCCACTTCCACATTTGTTTGGCAAATAAGAGCGTTCTTCCGCAGTTCTTCAAACGCCACTGAGCAACTTCCATTGAAATGAACAGTGGGATCGGGGCTGTCCGGTCTCTAGATTATATATAAGTCTATGGGAGATACAAGTAAATGATATACGTATAGCTTGCAGAGTTAGTTCGGTCAGATATACTCAAGCAGCTTCATGCTATATGCTCAAGGGCGCATACTATGCTGCATTATGTGGGTGTATATACAGTGTTTGCATGACCCACATGTCATACGCTGATGAACCCATTCTGACCTGAGATCAGATTCTAAAAATGTCAGTCGTTCTTCGATTTTTTTCAAAAATAGCAGACCTACAAGCTCGTATCGCGCCACTCGGTGGCGCGATATGAGCTTGTAGATCTGCTATTTTTAAATAGCTAAAGCATAACATGATGCTGACACCAAAATGGGTGCCCGGTCAGAATGGGTTAAGCTCACTTAGACTGCATGCTTTCTTCCTGCCTTCCTTCTGCATATATGGTTCCTGGCTGTTGTTATGCAATGTTTGCTCCCACCGCCGCCCCAGCACCACCGGTGGGGCTCTGCTATTCCTGTTCCCCAGGGGTTGTTATTGTATATCTATCTATCACCCTGCTCTTAATGTTTCCGGTGTTTTATTGTGCCGAAAGTCAAGATAAAATATTATGCACAAATTGTATTCTCATTCTATAATAAATATTGGTTAAATCTATCGGTGAGTTAACTGACTGAACTAATAGTTAGTGTGCGTGTGTGTGTGTGTGTGTGGTAAACTCACAGTGGACCTCCAGTACTTCGGTGGCCTGCTGTGGCATCTGGGAGAGAGCCACGTGGTCCACCTTGCATGTGAAGGCGACGCCGTCGTCACTTCGGTCCACGTGCAGCTCCAAGGAGCTGCGCACGGTGAACGTCTTCCCGCTGGCATTCACCTCCTTAGCACCTGGAGTGGGGGGGGGAACAGAAGAGAGCAACGTGCTGCCTGTCACATACTGTACTGTACACACACACACACACACACACACACACACACACACACACACAATATAAAGCCTACAGAACTACAAGCATTCTACACAGGATACTGTCCTGTGTTCAACACTCTCTAAACTCAATTTACACCATAGATTTGTATTGTGGCTCTATAACCCATTCTGACCCGAGATCAGATTCATACGAGGTTTCCACTGGACACACGCTAGGTCTGACGAACCCATTCTGACCTGAGATCAGATTCTAAAAATGTCAGTCGTTCTTCGATTTCTTTCAAAAATAGCAGACCTACACAAGCTCATATCGCGCCACTCGGTGGCGCGATATGAGCTTGTAGATCTGCTATTTTTCAATAGCTAAAGCATAACATGATGCCGACACCAAAATGGGTTCCCGTTCAGAATGGGATAATGGAGGAAGTTTATTTGTTTTGAAACAACCCATACCACAAGAAAAGGCTTTAACGCTAAATATTATAAGAAATATATGAATACATATCGCATATTTATAGGGTTACAAAATATGGGTGCAAAGAAATTAGATTCTTTGAATGGCCACAAGGGTCACTGCAGGCGACACATCACCTTTTAGAGTGTCGTAATTGATTCATAGTACAGGAGCCACTGAAGGCTGTTTGGAGTTATAACGTGAGGATTATATGGCCACATTGGGACAAAACAAATCCAGTCAATACTAAAGAAGTTTCCCTTTCCACGTTCTAAATACAACAGGACTTCATAGGGGTCATTGATCAGCAACTACCAAGAGCTTATTATCCAATCTCCAGCTGCACACAGTGTGTGTGTGTGTGTGGTGTACACAGTGTGTGTGTGTGGTGTACACAGTGTGTGTGTGTGGTGTACAGAGTGTGTTTGTATGGGACTGATCGATGAATGATATGAGTGCAGCCGTGCCCGGCAGCCGGCGAAAACTAGAGGCCTGGGGCCCTCGTCAAACCCTGTACACTCAAGACACTGCCCTGGCTCCCACCCTTAGATCTCCATATATGGAGCTGACCTGGTCTGACATTCCTTTTTTTTGTTATCAAATGTTTTTTTTATTTTAAGACACAAATCACAATAAGACACGTTAACATCATGAATGACTTAAAGAAAACAAAACACATATAAAACAACACATAACAGCAAAAGCAAGGAACACAAAAACTAAAACAAACAAAATGTGAGGACACTCGGGTTCTGACATTCCTTATGTTGATCTGACATGCAACCCTGTACACTCAAGACACGCTCCATATATGGCCAGTACAGAATTCATTCCATTTGTTGATCTGACCCCCCCCATGCCAAAGCACCAGCACTCGCCCAGCAGTCTGCCGACACCTTTTAGGGCCGCGCCCTTCAGGGCGCACAAAGCCAGATGCATGACAGTGGATTTGAACCGATCTTTGTCGGGCACCTATTCGAACACAATTGGCCCATGTTCGTCGGGCCGGGAAGCCGTGCAGGGAGGGCGATATGGGTAATTGCACGCGACGTACACCTATGGGCTGGGGCGGCACCGGTCAGCAGGGAGTGTTGGACGGGAGGAGTAGGACGAAGGCTCTACATCCTCCTGGTGGGGGCTCTTCACTGCCAGGTGAGTCAGTATAGGATATACAGCAGCAGTGACGCACGCAAGCACGCACGCACGCACACAGGGAAAATGAGACCATGTGTGTAGCCCTCCCCCTCTCTCTCCTTTTCTCCTGTCCATATCTCATACTGCATTTTTCTTTGTTCAGAAAGCCAATCATTTCTTTGCTCTCCCGTTGTCTATTCAGGTGTTGTCAACGCTGCAGACCTGTCAGTCATGTATGGCCAGTGGGAGGCAGTTTCAGCACCTCACTGGAGGTGGGAGTGAGCCGAATGTGGATGATGGGCAAATAGGGGGGAGGAGGAGGGGGGGAGAGAGAGAGAGAGAGAGAGAGAGTAAAGAAAAACAGAACACAGTCACAGACGCTAAATACAAAACAATAAAAAAAAAAAACTAAGAGTCTAAATGGCTTTCGTAGACAAATGGAATCTCTAGGCCAAAGAGTCATGCCACAGGAAAGGCCATTCAAGGTGTCAACCCCGGCGTGAATACACATGGCACGTTTCACGGAAATCCACGCATCCAATTTTTAGATACTGCACGGAATTCAAAGATTCATAAGGTTTTACAGAAGAAACAAACAAGCTTGTAATATGTCTCAGGGGACACACCAGTTTGGGAACCACTCCAAACATGTTCATGTGATCATCATTCAGAATACCAGTGTGTAACCACACAATAAAACCAATGTTTTGGATATTATTGTTGCTTTGCAATGCATTTGTGTGTGTGTGCGCGTAACACTGGACCATGCATCATTTGTGTGTGCTGTTAGCAGCTGTTGACTTGTCTGTCTCATCACACCAAATGCAGGTTCTGTTTTGTCACTTGTCAGCGTGCACAAGTATTGATATGCTGGAGGCTGCCGTCTCCGGAAACAATCTGTGCATTTCTAAAGTGAGCCAACTTAGAAACTGAACTTTGCTTGAGAAACAATGCTCTGTGTGATCACAAATGAATCGAAGGCACATAATTTGGCGAGGGCTTTACGCTGCAAATGTGGTGCTCTTCATAATTGAGCATGCAGCGCAGATATGTGCTGAGGGAATAGCAATGAGTCCAGCTACATTTCCTCTGAGAGAAAGGGAGACTTTTAGATGCATTCCTGTCTTGTCCCATGCCTGAACTTTGGTTTATGAATTAGTTCCCTTAATCAAACTGGGAGACAAAAAAAACCTAGAAACGTGTCCATTTCAGTCAATCAGTGCAGCATCGGTGCAAAAAGTGTGCGTGTATGTGTGTGTGTTTGTGTTTGTGTGCGCAGTCACCTCCCTGGAGGTGTATGCCCTGCATACAGTAAATGCATGTTTGCTTTTTACCTCTTATATAATTCACCAAAACTCAGAGGGAGTCTCACCTAAAGTTTACACCTTGTAATAGCACTACAACCTCACACACACACAGCAGGCATCATCATGATCAACGCTGTTGTTGATGACTCCTGACATATATTGTGCTGCCAATGAAAGAATATTGAAGTTTCTGCCGTTTATAATAGTCTATAAATAAAGTAAGCAGGCACAGACAGACTAAATATGTTGTGAGAGACAGAGTCATGCAGAGACTTCTGTAACAATTCAGAGAAACTTTGGACGTGTCCACTCAACCATAGTCAGCAAAAAAGGGTATGAAAAACAATGAGAAAATCAATGACAGACATTTCCTGAAAAATAAATCCCCACGTCCACACACACCCTGGCTTTGAAAAGATCCCGTGTGTGTGTGTGTGTGTGTGTGTGTGTGTGTGTGTGTGTGTGTGTGTGTGTGTGTGTGTGTGTGTGTGTGTGTGTGTGTGTGTGTGTGTGTGTGTGTGTGTGTGTGTGTGTGTGTGTGTGTGTGTGTGTGTGTGCGCGCGCTAAGCATTGACAGATAGATTCAAAGCCGGTGAGAGCTTGGGGCGGACGAGTGGTGCTCATGGAGGTGAAACTTCATCTCTGCCCATGAAAGATTTCCACTGCTTCTCACACGTTACCCAGAGCAAACCAATAATATTTGGGCCTCCATGCACTGTTTATAGCACTGTAAGCTTATACATGCAGCTAAGTATCCCTATGGTTGTCATGATGCAGATATACATGCAGAGTCACAGGAAACAAGCTTAGATTTAAAAGT
This sequence comes from Protomyctophum parallelum, assembly GCF_964188405.1. Taxonomy (NCBI): domain Eukaryota; kingdom Metazoa; phylum Chordata; class Actinopteri; order Myctophiformes; family Myctophidae; genus Protomyctophum; species Protomyctophum parallelum. The sequence continues at coordinate 57,022,228 of NC_139697.1, forward strand.
ATTTAATAAAGAAGGGCAAAACTCTTACACGGAAGTTGCATGCAGGAATCAGGCAAATCAGAAAATGTCCAAATAGTCAAAACCAGGAACAACAGGAAAACCAGGAACATGCATCTGCTACAACAAACTATGAACTGACAACTGAATGTTTGCAAAGTGTCCAGTTTTATAGGGGGAAGGTTGCTTGTAGAATTGTTCACAGGTGGGATGACGAGGGAGTTGGAGACAGGTGAGTAAAATGCATAGACTGTAAAAAATATGGACAAAGCGTTCCCCGGGTCTAACATGAACGTAAAATGAAGCCTGTAATAATATGCTAATTCCTGATGTAAGTCGCCATCTTTGGTACCAGCTGGCCATTGGCTGGCTCCGTTTTGTATACCAGCTGGTCATTGGCTGCCCAGACAACGAGGCGGGACTTCCCCCCTTCTTCTCCGTTGGTTTTTATTTTGACTCGAGTGGGAGGGGAATCCCGATCATAGACTGTAATGGTAGCCACGCCCCTCAGAACATACGCGATGGTTTTTTTTCTTTATGGTCATTTTTTTAATTAATGGGTCCATAATTTTCCAAAAAGAATATTATGACATTAGAAATGAGACTTTAAACTAGTGACTGGAAGAAGAAAGTATTCATGACCATGTTTATTAAGGTAATACAGTCTAGGTGAAGTTGGGCCAAAATACATGGGCCTCTATGGAGCTATGGGGCTTTTTGGGTCCGGTCCAGCGCCACAACAGGCCATTATATGAACTACCGATTTCAAATGAGGCTTCACGAAATATCTGGCTGACTGCCCCCCTGGTAAAATGGGACTGCAGTGTGGAATGGAAAGTGGGAGTGGCCAGGGCTGACATGGTCTGTGGAGAGACAGACCCTGACAATGGTACTGAATACTGATCAGTGGTTGACCTCCGTGTCTGGCACGTACTGTAAAGAGAACTGCGGTCTTTATGTATCAGATTTTCTCTTGACATTCATGCTGCTGTTTTTCCTTTTACTGTATTTTATGTATATTACTGCATAAACTTTTTCTTTTAACATAATAGGTGTTTCTTTCAGAATGCGACCGTCATTTTACGAAACCCGTTTGCATTTACTAATCCATTCCATTTGATTAAACACGAGTTTATTATGGTTTATAGTTTTCCATTTATTACAGTAAGTGTAAAATTAAAAACAAGGACTAGGCCTACTCTGCAATCAGCTCGATACTGCCAACATAGTAATGTGTAAATTTGCATTTTCGGGTTGATTATTTTTAATATACTGTTAAGATCGTTTGATAACGATTCAGAACTGGAAGGACAGAATATAATTTCCAAAAGATTTTCCCTCGAGATATTGTGAATGACGGGGGCAGCGAACTCTGTCTGATATGTGCCCATGCATCCAAAAAAAGAAGACTGGGTGACTGCAAAGGTCGTAGCATGTTATTCAAGTTTTTCATACTCAATCCAATTCAGCCTTGTGGATGGTGCATTGTCATCTCCGACGAAACCAACCACTCCCATCGAGATAGAAGCGTTTCATAGGATAAAGGTGAACACTCTCTGTATTGATTTGCAGTGACCTTTCCCTCTAAGGGGACAAGTATACTACAATATACTGTGAGGATCCACTGGACCCCCTCACTGAAGGGGTCAAGCATTCAGACCTGTACCCCCTCACTGAAGGGGGCAAGCATTCAGACCTGTACCCTCTCACTGAAGGGGTCAAGCATTCAAACCTGTACCCTCTCACTGAAGGGGTCAAGCATTCAGACCTGTACCCCCTCACTGAAGGGGGCAAGCATTCAGACCTGTACCCCCTCACTGAAGGGGTCAAGCATTCAGACCTGTACCCTCTCACTGAAGGGCTCAAGCATTCAGACCTGTACCCTCTCACTGAAGGGGTCAAGCATTCAGACCTGTACCCCCTCACTGAAGGGGTCAAGCATTCAGACCTGTACCCTCTCACTGAAGGGGTCAAGCATTCAAACCTGTACCATTCTACCCTGCACTTACCCAGCTGTGGAGAATATGCTGTAGTTAAGGATGACTCATCTGACCATATGACTTTCTTCTAAATCTCTGTAGGCCAGTATCTGTGGTTTATGCACCATATAACTCTCAACGGTGCGTCTGTGCTTTCATCCTTTTAAAGAGGGGCTTATGCGCCACAGTCCTACGTATAGGCTATAGCCCTATGTCGTTCTACTGACAGTCTGATCAGGAGGAAGAGTTGCTCTGTTTTTCCTTACACTCATACACAAGCAGCAGTCATTGAATGTGCGCATTAGATGTCAATGTTCTATTTACTGACACCTTTCCCATAGATGGACATGCAGGTGTCACGTCATTTTAGTTCCTGTTCCTATTGAAACACAAGCTAGTTGAGCAGCCTTTGTGACTGAAGCTCCTGCCTGCACCCCATGACCCAATAATGAACCCTCTATCATGGTCACCTAAATATTTTTCTCTTCCATATTGATCTAAAATCTAGGTCATCTGGGACTGCTCAGCATTTGCCACAGAGCATGATTGTTACGACCCTTAAGTGTCTAGGGGCAAAGACCCGCAACATGTTGGAAATGAGAAGCAGCAGCTTGTGCAAAAATATAATTTATTAATGTGGATAACTGAATGAATATTTACATCAAATGAATCAATTAATTGAATTGGCAAAAGAGCAATTGAAATCAAACTAACAACAACAAATGACAAACTACAACTAAGCAAACCTAATCCTTTCCGAAGAGATTCAAATCAAAGTCACTAGTTGGTTGGGGGAAAGAGGATTGCCACCTTCCCCAGCGACAGTCAGGCTCAGACTGGCTTTTATAGTGAGCGCTGGGCCTGCCACCTCCGCGTTGCCATGGAGACGAGAGCAGCCACCAATCCTGGGAGGGCAATCAGTTCCTCACAGGTGAGAAGGAACCTGGCCACGCCTCCATGACCAGATCATCAATTATTAGTGCTGATTGACAATGAAGCCAACACCCAAGCCTCTTTCACAGAACACTGCAGCTCACTACCTGGACTGAAGACAGAACACACACCAACACAATACCCCTCCTACTACTAATATCACCTCATACTATCATTAACCAAAAGTATAACTCTAATAATAATAAATATGGCCAGGGGCCATCACAATGATAGGGTCTTAATTGCTTAATTAATCTTTGCCATGCCAGGAGATTCACCCCTTTGTGTGTGTGTGTGTGTGTGTGTGTGTGTGTGTGTGTGTGTGTGTGTGTGTGTGTGTGCGTGTGTGCGTGTGTGTGTGTGTGTGTGTGTGTGTGTGTGTGTGTGTGTGTGTGCTGTATGTACATGCTGTATCAAAATATCATGCATCCTCAGTGGGAATGTACATTCCTGTGTAATTTACTAATTCCATCCATGACAGCTAATACACCAGATGTTGTTGTGGTTGATGCAGAGTCCAGATAAGTGTGTGTATTAGAGATAGCCTCCACCTTTGACCCTAGCCTAGATTAATGACCATATCAGAGCTGGTTGATACGGTAGGTGGTGAAGACTATTATGCTTTAATATTTGGTAGCCTAGGCTAGGACATATTACCCACAGACTGGTTGTTAACCCATTTTGGGCGGGCACCCATTTTGGTGTTAGCATCATGTCATGCTTTAGCTATTTAAAAATAGCAGATCTACAAGCTCGTATCGCGCCACTCGGTGGCGCGATACGAGCTTGTAGGTCTGCTATTTTTGAAAAATCGAAGAGCGACTTGACATTTTTTAGAATCTGATCTCAGGTCAGAATGGGTTCATCAGACCAGTGTGTGTCCAGCGGAAACCTCGTTATGAATCTGATCTCAGGTCAGAATGGGTTAAAGGGTTTCAACCATTTTGGATGCAAAGTGCTGTGCTCTCTCTGCCATAATTGCTAGCCGCCACAGCTGCACTATACTGAGTACTGAGTGCTCCATCTCAGTAAGGTTGGATGTCAAATA
>NC_139697.1:57036184-57078684 GCF_964188405.1 Protomyctophum parallelum
GCACTTTATTCTCACTATGTATCTGTTTTACTCTCCTAATAACTGGGCTATTTCTAATGTTTCTAATATTTCTTGTATTTACATTTCCTTTTACAATTTGTTTTTGTTGCACTTTATCTTCACGCTTTAATGTTTTGTGTAGCCTAAAGCCCAGCTCCTTATCCAGACATCAGTCATGTCGAAACTTGACTATTGTTACTGGCCTATACCAGCATGCGCACTTAAGCCTCTCCAATTGATCCAAAATGCCGCAGCTCGCTTGGTCTTCAACCAGCCAAAATTCTCACATGTCTCCCCGCTTCTCTACCCTACAAATCCCTCCCATGCGCTCAGATCAGCCAACGCAGGGAAGCTGGAATTACCGTCACTAACGCCGGGACAATACTCCACCCCCTCCCCCAAACTCTTCTCCCTTCTTGCTCCAAATCTATGGAATGCACTTCCCATTGCAAACGCACGCACGCACGCACATAATAAAGTATCTTGTGCCGAAGAAAACTAAATGCAAACATGCCAATCATATGTCTCTTTCTTGGATGCTGCTGTGAGGTGATAACTGCTTGCATTCACTGAAATATTATTTTTGCACACAATATAATTATCAGGTGCCTTCAGGATGCAATTAAATAGATACAACTGGTAATTAGTCACCTATTTGTACGGAGAACAAAACAATTCCAAAAAAAGAAAGAAATGCACATCGCTAGACCAAACTGGATCCAAATAAAGCCTAGTGAATTTAAAACAGACAAATCTGCACTGCAAGTGGAGATTTTAATTTGCGAAAAACAGTGGCACATACATAATGACACAGGTCCAAATAGGCAGTCATTAACTGCCAACATTCACCTAAAACAGAGGAAGACAGCAGACAGGATATAAACAACTAAGGCAGAGCCAGACACTTTTGGGAGAACTCATGCAAATCTTTGCTGATTTGTTTTGATTTTAGAACATTATGGGAATTTATTTTTCAAACGATATAAGGCATGACATTCAGAGGTGATAATTAGGCAGATTTTTCAGCTTTCTACTGCAGCAATCTTTTAATAAGTGATGAATGATGTGCTCTGGAGTTGTTTTGGTTCCATTTTGGGAGTGTTATAAGGGGGGTATATGGCTTTGAGCTGTTCTGCAGAGCTCAGGAAATATATTAGGCTTGTTTGTATGGGGTTATTATTTTGGTTATCACTTATCGGTTTCTGCTGTTGTGCAGAAACCGTCTATAACTGTTTCAACTTTTTGGTAAATAAAAAGCAAGGCTTTTGCACGCCTATACAGGCGACAGGTGTGTAGGAGAGGGTTAAGTGCCTGACGTAATGAAAAAGAAGAAACGCCCTCACACTGTCTTCAAATGCAGTGAAACAAACTTTAATAGCGCCTATGCGGCCTTCATCAGGCTATCTTTTTTTTTTTTAAGAAAAAGATAGTGTCGTATAATTCCATGAACCAAAAGTACTAGTCACTAGAATGTCTCATCAAACTACTTTGAGTTTACACTTCACACCTGAAATCCGAAGCTATTGTTCCAACTGTTTGAAGCTCGGTCCCCTGGAGAGTGAGAGGTTGGAATTTTCCCCCCGGTGACCATTTGGTACGCTCTGTCAATGATTTTCACTAAAGTAACTGTGCCACATTTCTCTTAATGACTTTTAACAATCTGTTGATATAAGAGAATGATGAGACTCTATAACTATTAATAGTGAGTGTTTTACCTGTACTGATTTAAAAGGTACTATAAGATTATAGTGTTCGTTACTGGTTCAAACTGTTTTTAATTCACTCCTTCTGTTCTGTTCCATTTCAGTTCTGTTATATTTAACTATGTTCATTAGAGTGTTCAGTTTCATCTAGGACCGGTTATGTTTTAAATACAATTTGTCATTATATCTTTAAAGTAGTCATCTGTTGCTTAGTGCAAAGTTAGAACTAATCCCATTGTCTCTGCCAGAGAGGCCCGCCTCTGTAACTCTGTGAACCTGTATGAGCTAGTAGCAGATATTTCATTGGTCGAAAGTCAGGAAACGCCTGCCGTATGTCCGGGAGAGGAGGGACCTATAGTTACAATATAAGGACAGGGTGGAGGGTTGATCGAGGTTCCTGGATCCGGTCAACTCATTTTCGGCTACCGAGTTTACTGTGTGTTGTTTAATCCGGAGAACCACAGAGGACGTTTCCTTTGTCTGTGCTTTGTCTCGACTGCTGGACTGTTTTTTACTACAAATAAAGCTGCCTGCTTTGTAACCTCACTGCATCGGTATTCTGGCCTCTTTTCCTGCACTGCTGCACGCTGAAATACACCACAATAGCCTGATGAAGGCCGCATAGGCCGCAAAGTGAGTCTGGCTGTCTTTATTGAGCCAATGAAAAGCGTTATGAAGAACTGGTGACGGATGTACGGGTTTACAAGGTTACCATCTGACAGCAACGTGTATTTATTTGCATGTAAAACAAATGACGAAAAAGATTCTTCAAACCCAGAAGACCAGTGTGCTTAAAAATAATAATAATACCATTTCACGTCTATCGTTGTGGATGAAAGGGAGGGAGGACATTTCATGTCATTGTATTAAAGAAATGAAGAAGAACCAATGGATCCAATGTAATTATTTAGTCACAAGCTCTTGTTAATACTTTTCATTGATTCGACATTTATAAAACCCAACAGTTACACTTAACAAACACTTAAATTCCGCCCAAAGCAACAATATATAATTAAATAACTACCAAAGGAGGACATCAAAATAATGGAAGTAGAATGCGTAATGGATGATTGCATTTGATATCCTCCTGATATAAACGCACGGAAAAGGTCAATGGTATTGGCTTAAAACCGTTAAAAGTTAAAATCCTGAGGGTTAATTTATCCATCTCTATACCTCAAACTCAAACAAATGGTACAGGGTGTACAAATGTCACATTTGTATAGTCTCAGAGTAAAATTAACACGGAATACAATTTCAGTGTTGTAGTTGTGAGGGAAAAGCCAGGATTGATTCTTCCTTATCCGTTTTCTCGTCTCGACCCTGAGAAAGCCTGATGTTAGATATCAGGCTAAGCTGTCTGAGCTTAAGCTGGGCTAGAGAGGTTAAGACCCCGGAAGTGACAGAGGTTTAACACTAGGAAGTCTGAGCAGCCGTTCTGACCGAATTTGAGATTTCAACGTTTATTTTCTTAGCCCATGGAGTCCAGAGAAAGTTCCCCTTGCATGACTTTGTCTAAATATTCGATTGAAATCATCTCTGTTTTTTTTTCCATTTGAAACGTTTTGTAAATATGATTTTAGGCATATATCTCTTACTCAGTCTGACTATAATCGGCCCAATCGACCGCCGTCACCCTTTCTCCCCCTCTCGTCTTTTGTTTGCGCTGCTTGATAATGGTGACGTTAATGGTGATTCCCCGACATTTCCTTTTCACTTGATATCGTTTCGTAGAGAGCGCCTTATATAGCGCCTTATATACCAAATGAAAGCCCCAATTCCATAGTTTACATGGTATTTTGAATTTTTTTAAATGAGCAAAAAATGAGCGAGTTATGATCTAAAGAAAAAAGGTGGAGAAAAAAAAAGAGCACACAAACAGACAGCTGGAGATGTTGTTGTTGTTCAAGCCTGCATTCCATGTCCAACGAATTAAATCATATACGTTTGGATGGTTAATTAACTTGGAATTTGTTTATTATTTTGATAAGATAATAGGAATATGAATACAATGATTATCATTGTTATTATTATTATTATTATTGAATGCTCGGTTAGACTCGACCCGACATTTACTTTCCATGAAGCGAGAACGCTTGCCGATGCGCGATACAAAATAAAAAGTGTTTGGAATAATTCCAACCAGATAGACCTCCCGAACCGCTAAATGTTTTGTCAGTCAAAAGAACAGTTCTTTCTGCAAGCGACGTGGAACGTATGTAGGCCTGCTGCTGTGGATGAATTTGTTTCACAGCACAGCCACAGCCTATTCTGGCATATAGGCTAAATATCGCCAGCTCTTTGTCAGTCAAAATAGTTCAGCTCCTTCTTTATCTGTAAACTTTTCTGCAAGCGACCAGATCCGTGGAACTTTCCTTTTTCTCTCTCTCTCTCTCCCTCTCAGGGAAGCATGTAAATGTTCATGAATTCAATAACTGCTCGATGTTATAAACAGCAGCTGAGCTGGGGTTTCTCCTCAACATGCAGTGGCATTTCACGTGTGGAGTTTATTTTTTGTATCACCAGGCTGCAGGCTTTCTATTTAGTGTGCAAGGCTATTTAGCAAGGCTATTTAGTGTGCATTTAGTGTGCAAGGCTTACATCCGGTACATCCGTATGCGCTGATTTCCATACACAACACATACACGATCCGTATCCTCTCCTCACCGGATGTTGAATTCACAGTGCTAACGGCCGTATTCTGAACGATGTTTTTATTAATTAAACTGATATAACAACATAACGTGGCTAATAATTGTTTATTTGGAATGTACTTTGGCTGGTAATTTAGGTAGATATAACGCGACTCACTTGTATAAGTAATTTACCGCGGACAGGCCGCATTTAATGCAATACATTGGCTTTAGTAATGTTGTTAGCTTATAATATTAGCAACTGTAAGCTAACGGCTGGAGGACTACGGACAATCCGGTCAATAACATCATTACACTTAAACATTAATACAATTATGTCATGTTTACATGCCTAGTCAAGCAGTCTGTACATCGCGTGGGGTCACATATATTAATTACATCGATAACACACAAGAAAAGACAAGTGATCTTTGCTCTTTTGGAAGGAAAAAAAAGAACAACAAAAGGCATGTTGCAATATAGTACTAACGGGCAACGTTAAAATATATATTTTTCACATGTAGGCCTATTATTAGTTTTATACATTTTAGGAGTGAAAACATGTGTTAAGAAACATATTATGATTTAATTCGTTGGAAATGGGATGCAGGCTTGAACAATGTCTTCTCCAGCTGGAGAGGGACGTGTGGGGGAGAGAGTGGCCAATCAAATCGCACCAAAAACACGGTCCCCTTGACCGTTCAGCCGACTGAGTAGTAGTGAAATTTTTTCAGACTTCGTAGTGTTAAAGAGGGCTTCTGTGCACAATCAAATCTGACTGTTAATTATCTCCAAGTCACACACAGACAAACACACACACACACACACACACACACACACACACAGGGGTTTGGCTTGGTGGAGTCCACCAGGTCTGTGTGTTTGTCTGCGTGTGTGACTTGGGCTTTTCTCCCAACCTACTACACCAATCAGCATTTCGTGTGCAGTATAGGCCAAGGAACTCAATTTCCAAATATTTGTCACATCGATCAGTGAAAACGCTGTTATTTTTGTGAATTCATAATCTCAGTCTAACCTTTAGTCCATGTTCAATGTATATGAAAGGTTTGATAAATGTCCAGCTTAGTGTGTTACCCTCTGGTAAATAGGCCCAGATCACTATCAACAAAGCATAAAGATGAACATATACAGTAGAATCGCTGTTAGGAGTCACGTTAAATAAAAGTGCATGGGTTCATCAGGCACATGATAGAAACTCCACCAGGCTAATCAGGTTATCATATTTCACGATAATTGTATGGACAAAGTGAACACACTGCTGAATACTGAAGTTTTGGGGACGGTTGCAACCAGCTAGTATAAAACAAGATTGTTTTCCAAGTCCTTATTATAAGATAGAAAGTATCTGAGTCTTTTGTGAGGAATGGGAGTTCTCATTTGCATCATCTTCCTTGTGTGTTCTTCCACACATCATAAGAGTCGTTTCATTTTGGCTAGGAAGACTACTTTTAACGTTGCTTCAAATCACTTGGCGGCTTTAAAGCTTTCATGTTCTCCAGTCCAAAATTATCACAATGTGGCTACACAGCACAGTCAAAAAAACAATACATTTGTTCTTAATTTGAAATATTTTATTGGGTAAAAAAATGACATTCATGAATGTAGTCGATGTACACTGCAAGCTGTCTGCATCTCGTTAAGCAATACTGATGCAACACTTGAACATATTCCGATTCCTAACATTTTGTGTCATTATAATTTTTTCGTCATTATTTTCTTTTTCCGTACAGCAGGAATCTATCCGCAGTACTAAGACAATTCGCTCCTCCCTTTGGCTGAAGCTGTTGCCTCGTATAGTTGATCACCTGTTAGTTACACTGTTGTGGTGTAACTAGTGTTGCTCTCATTGGTCAAGTTTAGGAATACCACTATGTGTGTCATGCAGCACCTCATGCAACGCTCATGGACAGAGACAGTATGACATACTGTACACATAATAGCCTATGCACGTGCGCAGGATAGTGACACGGTTCAGTCATGTCTGATTACCACCAACAAAACATACTGTATTGCTAATTGCACCCTGTGCACATACTAGACTACACGCACGCAAGCACGCACGCACGCACACACACACACACACTCCTGGCAATTGAAAGTGTTCCATTTATACGCTTTCAGGGTTAAATGAACACTGATAGTTCTACTGTGTGTGGTGTCTGTTCAACTAACATCATTTTTTTTTAGATATTTTTTTTGCGGCTTACGCCTTTTATTGGTTTTTTGAAGGGACAGACAGTAGGCTGATGCAGGAAACGGGAGAGAGATGGGGGGGAAGACATGCAGTAAAGGCCGTGTCGGGCTGGGGAGTCGAACCCGCGCCCCGCGGCACACTGCGACTGGATTACCAGTCGGGGGCCCAGACGGTTACACCACCGCCTGGGCCAACTAACATACTTTTAAACCGAAAAAGGCAATTTAATAGAAAATATGACATGTCTGCCCAGAAAAATGAACAAGTAAAAAGTAATAAATGAAAAGACCACAATGAGTAGCCTTCATTATTAATTCCTGTTGTAGTATTATTGTGCATTTTGCACTATTTCCCAAGAGACTCATGCACATAATTACAATATTGAATATTGTAATGTGTGCTCAAATTAAATGTATGAATGTATTCAAAATGGAATGGAATAGTACAAAAACATTGCCAAGAGAATATATTTGACACATTATTCTATTTGTAGTAAATCATTATAAACCCACTTCATTACTGCATACGTACTTTACCTGACATTATACATCAACAAACTCTGAGAGTAAATATGCATCTCTTAGTTAAATGAACACTGAGGATTTTACAGTGCATGACAGTTCCATGTTGGAGAGAGATACCAAGTTGATCTGACCTAAATGAGAGAGATTATAGCCACTGGGGACCACCATGGTTTCAAACCACCAAGGATGTCCTCACTAGCTGCTAACATTATGAGGTAGATTAGAAGGCCATTGGGGGGTTGCTCAATCTGCTTCTTCGCTTGGCTTCCAGGTAGCTGCTCTCCCAGCAGCCATCCATGGAGACGCAATAATCAGCCAGTTAGGGAAGGCCTTCCTTCAACTAATTAGCTCAAGATTCTATTTGTAGAAGCTCCATATGAGCAAGGAGAAAAGGAGAGGAAGACGGAAATGGGTGCCTGGCTGCTCTGGAGAACCAGACTGGCTGCAGGGGCTGGGAGTCTAATGCAACGCAATTAAAGGTAACGGATTGACTGTAACCTGATTACAGAAAATAATAGAGGAATTTAAAAGCATAGAATTAGTAAACTGCGATCTGACGTGGTCCAAAATGTGATTAATTTTATATTTTATGTGGAACGTTTCTGTCTTTATATATTTTTTATTTTAATGCTTCTTAATCTGATGACGGATTAAAGACCCACAGTTTGATTACTTTATTTAACCCATTCTGAACGGGCACCCATTTTGGTGTTTGCATCATGTTATGCTTTAGCTATTGAAAAATAGCAGATCTACAAGCTCATATCGCGCCACCGAGTGGCGCGATACGAGCTTGTAGGTCTGCTATTTTTGAAAAAAATCGAACAACGACTGACATTTTTAGAATCTGATCTCAGGTCAGAATGGGTTCATCAGGACCAGTGTGTGTCCGGCGGAAACCTCGTATGAATCTGATCTCAGGTCAGAATGGGTTAAAGTATTTATTTTTGAAGTGATATAAAATGACATGAATATCAGCCATTCGGTATAGGAGAGCACAGAGGAGCTACAGTACGATGGATTTGAGCCGATAAGAACCCGACGTGAAGTGACAGTGATGCTATAACCCATTCTGACCTGAGATCAGATTCATACGAGGTTTCCGCCGGACACACACTGGTCTGATGAACCCATTCTGACCTGAGATCAGATTCTAAAAATGTCAGTCGCTCTTCGATTTTTCTAAAATAGCAGACCTACAAGCTCGTATCGCGCCACTCGGTGGCGCGATATGAGCTTGTAGATCTGCTATTTTTAAATAGCTAAAGCATAACATGATGCCGACACCAAAATGGGTGCCCGATCAGAATGGGATAATGTGAGACTCAATCTGACCTCCCTTTCTTATCAACTATACGCTAAACTTTGTGCTGAGACAAGTTGATAGCATTTTATTTATCATGCCCGCAACATTCAATCAACCCCAAATTGGAATTGCACGTTGAGGGGCCTCTATAGTGTTCTGTATATGTCCGAAATAAGCCTAATGTCAATGTCATACAAACACACTAATTCCCCCTGTGACTTAATTGCGTCCTACCAACTGCAAAACACCCACTGACGTCACATAGCCCTTGTATAGGCCACCATGACCTGCAAGGAGGAGCCATTTCTGACACTGCAACGGACTATATGGCTTCATATTCATGCCAAATTATAAATGACTAGAAAGTAGAAACTAACCACTCATTTGCTCGTGAATTCCAAGTCATCCTGGACCAGCACAGACAGACAGCATCAGCTGAAAGCAGAAAGGTGAAATAGTGCACGTACCTTTAACCTCCTTCTCGTTCCTGAACCAGCGCAGGTCAGCGGCGGGCTTGCTCCCCTGGGTGATGCAGGTCAGAGTGATGTGATCGCCCTCCAGCGCCGGCTTTGTTAGCCCGTCAATCTCTGGCTTCTCTGGCACCCCTGGGGGAAGGGAGGGGGAATCACATGGTGGGAATTAGTTCAACGCAACAGTGACAGGTGTGACGACCACTCGGTGAACGATACGTGCTGTTCAGAGTCGAGTCCAGTCAAACACCATATCAGATCCAGTGTCTGTCTGTGTGTGTGTGTGAGTGAAGGCCTGGTCTATATGTGTGAGAAGATAGTGTGACTGAAAGGGAAAGCTATTAGTTTGTGCAGCTGGCAATTGACAATTATCCCTTTCCTTAATGAGTGTTTTAAGTTTGGCGAGTGTGCATCCAATGACGTCGAGAAATAAGTCTGCCGGAGGCCGACCGACTGAAAGGTCTATCAGTCAATGGCATTGACTGACTCTAGCCATGTGTCTCTCTCTCTCAGCACCTTTCAGGAGAATGCTATGCTTTGAAGAGCTTCCCTCGAATCCCTCCTCTTGGTTTTACCCACCAGCCTTCTTTAGGGAATCTATATTTAGTATACACGGTCTATTCTAACATTGACAGCTGTCTAAGTTCACTGTGATGTGCGTGCTCTGAACAGCTGTTTCCGGCGCGGTATATGAATGAGTATTTCATCTGACAATTTCAAATTTTCTCATGTGAGAGAGCTAGAGAGAGAGCGAGAGCGAGAGAGAGAGAGAGAGAGAGAGAGAGAGAAGGGGGGGGGGGGGGGGTTTAAAGTGTAGTGTGTTTAATAAGTTGAGGCCAGATCTCTGTATTAACTAGAACTGTGGCTCATGCATTTCGATATGATATCGTTGAGGGAAAAAGATGTTTGGTACTGTTAGTTTTCTCCAGGACTTTTACGACAGCAGATCAAATAAAGTATTCATCTTTCTTTATACAATCACATTCCCCTTGGATGGCCAGAGGCTGCAAAGATTTAATCCCTCTCTCAGTGTGTGTGTGTGTGTGTGTGTGTGTATGTTTCTTTTTTGTGTGTGTGCGTGCGTGCGTGCGTGCGTGCGTGCGTGCGTGCGTGCGTGCGTGCGTGCGTGCGAGAGACAGTTTTCACACAGTTTCTTGGGTTGCCTGTGCGTGAATTTGTGCAAACGTGTGTTCATACTTATTCACGTTGCATTGGGTGTATGGTATCATGGCATTGTTACAATCTATACACTTCTTGAATGTCTTTCCTACTTATATTATTGATTGACTGACGTTTAAAAATGCATATATTGGGCGTACATGAACATAATGGTATATATGTCAAAAGAATAAAACAGCTTGAGAGATTATTTCCATTGTGGACCTTAGAGTGCAAAAGTGTGTGAATTGAGTGCCAGGTGGCATACAAAATAATAAATGAATAATAAATACATTCATGCAATTTCTAATGTACTACATAGACAACTAAAACAGGGAAAAGCAAAAGGCGTACGGTAGGCTATATGGAAGTCCAGCTGCCATTCATTCAGCTCTCTATGGAGGACATGGAGCTACTTCACTTTTTTTTTTTTAATTTATATTTTTTGTCCCACGATTTTGTAACGCATTTTTCACCCCTGTGTCAATCATCCTGTGATGTGATCCTGGGCTCTACACACCCTCCGCCAACCTGGGGAGAGCAACAGACTTAACTCATGCTTCCTTCATGCTTGAGTGTCCAAGTTGCTCCTTTACACCTGACAGGGGGGGAGTTTCCCTGGTTGGACGTAGCGAGTGGAAGGAGCACGTTATTCCAACCAGTTCCTTTCCCCTCCATCAGGCGTCCCGGCTGGCCAGGGGGAGGCAGTTTAGAGACCAGGATTACTGCATGTTTTTGTGAGGGTACCTACCCTAGGGGACACGGGGAGAACATGCAAACTCCACACAGAAAGGCCCTTTCGCCAACCCCGCCTTTGGGTATGGGCACTGATGACGCGGAGGAGGAAACACGCCGCCAGCACCCACAGCGCCCCGAGCGGGAATCGAACCCAGGACCTTCTAGCTGTGAGGCGACAGCACTACCAACTGTGCCACCGTGCCCCGGAGCTATACTTGACTTGACAAAATCCACATAATTGTCGCAGAGTCCTATACAGCTTTTGAATCAGCTTTTGGAGTATATTACCACTAACCTTAGGCTTAGTTAGACCTTATTGACAAGCTCTTTGGTAACGGGTACCACCTTGTTTACAATCCTCTACTCCACTCTGAGCCACTTGAGGCTTATAAAATGACCATGGAGAAAAATATATTGGTAGGCTTGGTCCATGTTTACAATGGAGACTTATAGATCAATGTGACTACCGGTGTATAATATATATATATATATATATACACACACACACACACACACACACACACACACACACACACACACACACACACACACACTGTACGGTAAATATTACTGTAGCTTTATATGTAGCTGCAATGTGTGGCTATAAGTATAGGCCATATAGTCTTGTGGCCCATACATCAGGAGCTTATCTCCTGTTTCCTTATGGAAGATTGATGTACAGTACAAGTACAGTACACCCCCTGGACATAATGCTAGTATGTCACAGGGACTTGCCCCCCCCCCCCCCCACAATTTTATTGTCCAAATTGCTGAGAAGTCTGCAGTACAAGGATTTCACTCTCTGTAATATGTTGATGTGACAATAAACATATTGAACCTTGAACATTGATTGTACTGTATTGCTATTCACTATGCAACAGTTAATCAAATTATTCCCTAAAATATGACCCTATATTGGTCATATTATAATTGTAGGCAAAAATCTTTAAAGGACCACTTCACCACTTTTCAACCTATCTTCATATAATAGGTCCTCACTAATTATCATGATAAAATGGCACAATTTCTTTCTACTCGATCTGGAGGGCTGTGGGGAGTTCATAAACCCATCCACCAGTGACATAATCGATGGGGAATCCAAGCTAATAGAAACTAAAAATAATCTTGTTTAAAAAAAAAAGCCTAACAATGATGTCACTGGTAGACGGGTTTCTGAACTGCCCGTGCCCACAGCCCTCCTATGAGACACAGTAGTAGGAAAAAATTGTGCCATTTTATCATGATTATTAGTGAGGACCTATTATATGAAGATAGATTGAAAAGTGGTGAAGTGGTCCTTTAAGCTCACTATTATTGCACAACAATGTTGTGTGATGAAATATAAAATGACGCTCAAGTGGTTAATTGTAATCCTGCTTCTCAATGATTAAATAAATGTAAAAACAAATGTATATGATCGCTAAGAAAATAATCGATAGTTGCAGCCCTAATTCAAACTAATAGTAGGAGGGGCCTGTTGGTTAGAGACTAGAGCATGAACAGACAAGTTCAAGGGTGCTAACTTCCCACCTGCTCACAGGTCTCTATGGGTAAGTACTAAATTACAAAAGATGTAATGGATACAAATATCTTGGAAATAATTAACCAATACCTAATAATTATAATTTTAATGATGAGGTTAATTATAATAATAATTATAATAATAAATTAATTAATAATAATAATAATAAATTAATAATAATTATAATAATAATTAACCTCACAGGTGCTTTGAAACGGTATTGTGAATGTTGTCAGTATGGATTGAGATACAAAATATGCCTTATATAGCACAAACTATCAATTATCTTTCAAATGTGTCTGGCATAATATGTCTTCATTTATAATAATTCAATTTAAACCCAAGCTTGTAATTTATTACTTCTAATTTCCATAACATACGTCCATGCGTAAAACCTTATTGGATTTGTTATATTAAACCTTGGGGCGCATGGGACGGAACAGTTGCGAGTCATTCCCTGGCCAATTTCACTTAACCCATTCTGACCGGGCACCCATTTTGGTGTTGGCATCATGTTATGCTTTAGCTATTGAAAAATAGCAGATCTACAAGCTCATATCGCGCCACCGAGTGGCGCGATACGAGCTTGTAGGTCTGCTATTTTTGAAAAATCGAAGACACTTTTAGAATCTGATCTCAGGTCAGAATGCGTTAATAATGAAACTGTCAGGATGTAATAGACATTTCTAGAATCTGATCTCAGGTCAGAATGGGTTAATTCATTAAATCTTCCCCTCTTTCTGGGCTTGCACCATTAAGCATTGTTCTATACTCTGAGATGATTTTCTCCATATCCTCGTTGAGTCTTTAATGTCTCGCCACATGCTTGTTGACACAGGGATCGCGGTAATGGTCCTGGAGAGCCTAGCACATCCATTAACATTAGCAAAAACTAATTGGTGAGATAATAAGACCCATGTCAGGAAATGAGACAATATTTGTATGGCTGCAGACTGCAGACAATGAAGAAGCAGTGTGTGTGTGTGTGTGTGTGTGTGTGTGTGTGTGTGTGTGTGTGTGTGTGTGTTAAACAGTGCAATTGTAAACAGCATACGTACAGTAATTGTATTGTAGGCACTGTATTCAGTAGATATAATTTCAAATGCTTCCTAGCTGAATTAATCCCACTCATTATCATCACCCACGGGTGGGTCGCAGGAGATTGCAATTGGGTTGGCTGGGGACCCCCAGAAATGCTTTGGCCATGTCTCGCAATGCTCTTTCCCTCACGCAGGCATCACATATAACACATGATACTCACCCAGAACGGTCAGGTAGGCCTTGGCTGTTCTGACAGGCATGGTGAACAGAGAACAAGTGTACATGCCCTCATCGTTCAGAGAGATGTCACTGATGCTGATGGTGAGTTCTGACCATGACGCATGCACCAGCTCAATCCTGTTGTCCCTCAGAGCTGCAGAGAGAGAGAGAGAGAGAGAGAGTTTGTTAAATTGATACTGAACATAATACCTTGCTTTTGATTGGTTGGGAGGCATTGTATGTATCTCCATAAAATATCCCAGCCTAGGTTGTGTGCGAACGTCGCGCATAATAACAGGACGGTCAGACAACAACATGCTTGATACTTATCTGGATCTACTGTCTACTGTCTGAGTGGAACGCCACAGGCATGACGGGAAGATGATATGATATGTGGGAAGAACACTGTCTATAACGTGTCTTCTTTTTTAAATATACTTTACTTAAATTATTCATGGTACAATTTATGCAGTCATATTACATTGAAGTTGGCATTTTGAGTACCACTCCCAGACTTATCCCATGTGATCATGTGAGATGATAATGGCGTGATGTTGCTGCGTTGGGGCAACCCTGATAATCCAGAATCAGAATTGGGTCGACGTGGTGTCTGTTTGCTATAGGATCAAGCTTACCAGCACTCCACTTGCCCCAGACTATTCATAAGCACTCTGCCTTGGGTCTAGGGCTTATATTATCCCACGCTCAATGTCTTCACATATTGTACAGTTAATATAAAACGTGTTATTCAGGCACATTTCAGCCACCTCTTTTGCCCATTAGCATTAGGACCACTCTACGCAACGTCGTCAAACAGCAACGCGCACCGATGGTAACATCATTCGACAGGCCAGGTTTCTTTCTAGTCTGAAGAGAATCATTATGTCTGGAGAGAATCATGTTGTGTGTGATGATGCCCCATTATTGCAACCACAGGTCACATTTACTATGAAAACGTGCAATTCCCGTCAGACAGCCCCCATATATGGTGCCAAGGTCTCGTGACATCACTATGACATCTGATGTCACAGTAAATGTGATCTGCTGTCGCAATTAAGCCCATATATGGAGATCCCTGATGTCATCAATATTGGCCAGCGACTCCACATCTGACCTCAGACCCTTAGATCTCCATATGGATATATGATAGAACCTGTTCTGTCATATCCTTCCCCATACATCCTTCCTCTTCCATATATCTCCCTTTTGAGTGATACCAGTGTCCATTCAAACTGACCTGTTCTGACATTCCACATGTTGATCTGACCTCATCAAACACTGTATACTCAAGACATGCTCCTTATATGGCCAGTACAGAATTCAATAGTGCGAGGTTGCTTTTCGCCCTTAGGTGTCTTACTGGTTTGCATGTTTATGGTAAATAAAAAAAATATTTCATAAGACTATGTGATTGCAACCATTATTTCAAAATCGTTTAAGATTTTTTTAATCATTTTTTTTAATGCGTGAGTCCAGTAGTCGAAAAGAGCCATTTGATGTCTACCGTCTCAGGCACACTAGATATATGAAAATGTAATCGGACCCCCAAGACATAGTGGGAATGAAAATCAATAACACAATACCAGGCCAAGAAAGTGAGTGCTGTAATGAGCATTCAGCAAGACGTGAAAGCTGAGATGAATTAAATGGAATAAGGAGGCTGTTGGTGGAATCTTGAAACTGGACTGCCATCTAGGATACTGATTGATGGAGAATGAAGAAATATATATATATTCTAATTTAGTTTCACGCCACAACACAGTCAAATCTTCAGCGTGCATTTGTCCTTTATATCTCTCATAGTATGTAGGCCTGTATTTTTATTTGACCATGAAAGTTGGGAAACTAAAGTCAACAGTTGATCATTGTCTGTAATCCTGTCAGGACATCTCTCATGAACCAATTTTGGATCCTGATCCACTGAGTGAGAGACCGTGACCTGTCTAACATTCACACAAAATCAAATAAAATACACAGGCTGCATATTACTCACAGACCTTGTGGGATTTACGGCAGAGTTAAATATTCTACTCACTTTGTTATGGTGGCCTCGGCCTCTCAAGTGATTTATTCTAACCTTCTTTCCCCAGCTGTGACACACTGCTACAATCCTTATTTAACTAGAAGAGCCAATAGCCTTTCACTCTACATCCAAATAACTCACACAAAGCACACGTCATTAAGGTGACTGTGCGTGCGTGCGTGCGTGCGTGCGTGCGTGCGTGCGTGCGTGTGCAGTACCCCCCACGTCATGGTAATTTCAAGGACGTCTCATTAAGACAAAAAAAGAAAGGATATTGAGGTCTTTATATCGGCTCTACAAAAACTTTAAAGGTACTGTAAAGGCTGTTACACCATCTGGTAGCATGGAGCACCTTGAGGTGTGCTGTGCTCATTGGCTAGATGGTACATGGAGCACCTTGAGGTGTGCTGTGCTCATTGGCTAGATGGTACATGGAGCACGTTGAGGTGTGCTGTGCTCATTGGCTAGATGGTACAGCCCAAGGTAGCTTTATGGGGTCATTTTAAATGTCGACTCTGGCTTTTGTGTGCACCCCAGACAGTGTTTAAGTAGATTGACTCAGTATTTATTGTCTCCACCAGGACGAAGGCATGGGGGGAGAGTATGTTTTGCACTCCGTCCGTCCGTGTGTCCGTCCGTCCGTGTGTGTGTGTGTGTGTGTGTGTCCGTGAGCAGCTAATCTCGGCCACCGTTAACCCGGTCGATGCCAAATTTTGCACACACACTCCCTGGATGCCAACGATGAACCTCTGCCCCAAAATTTCCAGAACGGCCTGTTATAGCGCCACCAGGAGGCCGCTTTGTGCAAAACAAGTTTTTGCACAGTACACCTACAGATTTTGTCCAAACATTGCGCAAATTGGTACACGGTCTCTCTAGAGCCATTCGACGAAACGGGTCTTTCAGATTTCTCACACTCCATCCTGATTGGTTAACATTGGCTTCCAAAGTTCACAGGAGTGCTCAGTTTCAAACAAAATGCTGCAAATCATGAACACATCGCGTGATTTCCGTGAAATTGTGCACGCACATTCCCACTAGGCCGAGGACGAAATGCCACATGAACAATTTCAACTCAGCCTCAAGGTGGCGCTATAACTGGCCCAAAAGTGTTTTTACCTCTAACTGCACGGATCTGTGGATAACTTTATATGCCAACTCCCTAGTTTACTTTTGTTGCCCTTTTATCCAACCACCAGATGAAGGCAAGCTGCAATGTCCTACATTCCTATCCTGGTGGAGACCTGTGCCCAGAAGGGCACTTTTTCTAGTTTTATCTGATATTCATTATCAGATACCCCCCCCCTTCCTCCATATAAACCAATTATCTAGCCGCCTAACCAAACCTTTCATAACCAATCTCTCAATCTGTAAACCAAAACAAATTAAATTATTTTCTTTTTACAAAACCTGACAAGATTTGACAGGAGGGAAAATTGCTGGAAGTGGTCATTAGTAAAGATGTGTTGATTTAGAGCCTACTGCCTATAATTTATACTGTGTTTTGCACGATGGTGTCAGTTGCCATCAACATCTGTTCTTTTTGGCAAGCAACACTGTTGAGCGATGGCATAAATCAGTGGTTCCAGGGACCCCTAGGGGTCCTTGAGGGAGTTCCAGGGGGTCCCCAGCTAAATGATAGTTTGGAACCAAATTGGGCTCTCAGAGATAGATTTGACATTAAATGGGGGTCCGTAGACTAATTCATGTCAAACTGGGGGTCCTTGAAATTAAACGGGTTGAGAATCACTGCTAGAGCCGTAAAAATCTTCTCTTATGGGGGTCCCTGGCATATCTCTTCAAATGGGGGTCCACGGGCTAATTAGTGTCAATTTGGGGGTCCTTGACATGAACAAGTTTGGGAACCACTGGTGTAAATAATTGAACTTATCGATACATTCTTCTGATAAACTTTGCAGTTTCTCATAAGCAATCCACAAACTTCTTAATGATGGCGTGCGTGCGTGCGTGCGTGCGTGCGTGAGAGAGTGAGAGAGAGAAATCTGTATAATGATTTTCAAACAGTGCAGCCTCAGAGGCAGAGTTGTCATTCAGTTGTCAGTGTTATTTGCTAATTGGCTTGACACAAGGTTCTGGCTCCGCCCTCTGCTCTTTGGGTAACTTCTTTTTTAACAATTTCAGACTTAACATTGTGCACTCAAGAAGAAAATAATTTATTGAAGCAAAACTCTTCGGGTCTCATTGTTTTCCCCTTTAGATTCACGCTGAAAGCTTCTTGGGGAAGTCATTAGAGAATGGAGCTGGTTATAAGGCAGCTCATGAGACAAAGAACAGACAAGAAAGGTGCGTCAGTAGAGCACAAATCTCCACCGGGAGGCATGTCCCACCTCCCTCCATCTTTCAGTCTGTCTGGGGCATGTCCCACCTCCCTCCATCTTTCAGTCTGTCTGGGGCATGTCCCACCTCCCTCCATCTTTCAGTCTGTCTGACACAGCGATGAACAACAACAACAACACCGCTGGCGTCCTTCCTCCTCAACCAACCTGCATCATGCTGGATATACACGCTAATATCCCGGTTGTGAATCCTGTATTCGCAAGGGCCGAGCGTGTCCCAGGCAAAGGCAGGAGACTGAGGAGTGACCTGCTACCCGCGACAGTCAAGGCCCAAGACACGGTCAACACCCCCATCTACAGGCATGAAGAGTCCCCGCATCCAACCACGGGGGACATCGCATCTGGAGACGGACCTTGTCGGCCTCATCGGCGTTCTTTCCCGGCTTTTTTTCCAATCGGGACCATGGCTCAATCAACCCCACCAGAGCCCTCAACGCCCTCAAACTTTGACGAGGAACCCCTCCCCCCACCCGCAGCCCAACTCCCGGCACCCCCCACCCTCCCCCCACTCCCGGCACCCCCCACCATCCCCCCACGGCAACCCGCGGCCGCAACTACTGCAGACATAAACAATGGACCTCCCTATTTTAACATGGAGGACATTAACAGTATTGCCAGCGTCAAAGGAATCCATTTGTTTCACCTGAACATCAACAGCCTTGGACCCAAACTGGCTGAGGTCAGACAAGTGTTCCAAAGCGGTAAGGTAAACATCCTAAGTTTCTCTGAAACAAAGCTGGACGAGTCCACCAGGGACCCAGAGATAGAAATAGAGAACTATACTATCATTAGGAACGACAGAAACAGGCATGGCGGTGGCGTGTGCATGTATATTCACAAAGACACTGAATATGTTACTCGTACTGACTTACAGCATGATGAAATTGAAACTGTGTGGGTTGAATTAATTTTCAAAAATGCTAAATCAGTATTAGTTGGCACCGTCTATAGACCGCCCGATCAGAATGGGTTCTATGATATACTTGAGGGGTGCTTAGCTGGGGAGGAATGTGTAGAGAAAATCCTGATTGGCGACTACAATACGGATATGCTTCATAAGGAAGCACCTGTGTTTAAGTCATTTAGTCGGTTTTGTGATCTGCATGGTGTCAGTCAGCTAATTACCCAACCCACAAGAGTGTGTGATTCTACTCAAACTGTCATTGATCTCATTCTGACCTCGGACAAATCCAGAATCTCCAAGAAAGGGGTTATTGTATGTGGGCTCAGTGATCATTTTATGATTTTCTGTACCCGCAAAATACAAAAACTAAAGTTTGACTGTCACAAAACAGTCATATCTAGGGACCTCAAAACCTACTCTAGTGAGGCCTTTAACCTAGAACTGGAGAGTCTGGACTGGTCCGATGTGCTCAGGAGCTCACTAGTCGAAGAAGCATGGCTTGGCTTTAAAACCAAATTTACATCAGTACTAAACATCATGGCTCCTTTGAGAACCATCAGGGTCAAAACCCGCTCGGAGCCATGGATGAATTCGGACATACTGACTGCAATGAAAGCCAGAGACAACAAATGCTCTGAACTTCTTAAATGCAAGTCCATGCTAGCCAAGCGCTTCGACAGTAATCTCCAGACCAAACTGTGCAACCTAAAAACCCAGTGTAACAAGCTAAGAAACGGTGTAATTGCCATGACCAAATCTGCCAAATGTAACTTTATCAATGATAAAGCCGAGGAAATCAAAAACAATCCTCGGGAACTCTGGAAGTTACTAAACAACCAACTAGGCTGTGGTCAGAAACTAAAAACCAGGTTTACTAACATAAACATCAAATCGAATAACACCCTCATCACTGACAAGCTTGATGTAGCCAACCACCTGAACATCTTCTTTACAAACATTGCAACAAAGCTGGTTAGCAAACTGCCCTCCCACTCTGGGCGTTTTGGTGTAGAGCACATCAAAGCCTTCTACAAAAACCTTGGTGTTTGTAAAGATGATTTCAAAATGGCAATGGTAACAACCGAGGAGGTACTTAAAAAACTGAGTGCCCTCCAACCCCACAAGGCCACTGGCCATGACAATATCCCCTCCAAATTTCTCAGAGACTCAGCCTTTTCCATAGCTCCAGTCATCACCCACATAGTTAACCTCTCCATCAAACAGGGACAGGTCCCCCAAGATTTTAAACTGGCCAAAGTAACCCCCTTGTACAAAAAAGGGAGTAAATTAGAACCCGGCAACTACCGCCCTATTTCTATTCTAAGCTCCATCTCGAAAGTGATGGAAAAAATAGTCTATGAACAGGTTGAAAAGTATCTTGCCACTAATAAATTGCTGTACGAGTTCCAATCTGGTTTCAGAACATCCCACTCCACTGACACATGCCTCCTCTATTTGAGCGACCACATCAAACACGAGGTGGACGCTGGAAAATACTGCGGCATGGTCATGCTGGACCTCCAAAAGGCTTTTGACACCGTGAACCACTCCATACTGGTTAACAAGCTTAAAGCTATTGGTTTTGATAGCACATCAGTGAGCTGGATGCAATCCTACCTGGAGGGGAGAGAACAGATGGTGGAGGTGAACGGAACACTGTCCCCTCCCCTCCCAGTGAGCTGTGGCGTCCCACAAGGAAGCATACTAGGGCCTTTACTGTTCCTAATATATGTTAACGACATGACTTCAGCTTGTGACTGCAGCTTGTTCCTGTTCGCAGATGACTCAGCACTGCTGGTCTCGGACAGGAACAAACTGCAGGTTGAAAAGACCCTCAGCTCTGAACTCGGTAGAATCTGCACCTGGCTCGCTGATAACAAACTATCCTTACACCTGGGAAAAACTGAATCCATCCTCTTCGGATCAAATAGTAATCTCAGCAAGGCAGATGGCTTCTTGGTTAGAGTGGGTGACAATATTATCACACGAAAAGATCAAATTACCTACCTAGGTTCCATCCTGGAGGCCAATCTTTCCGGTGATAAGATGGCCACCAACGTAATCAAAAAAGTCAATCAAAGAACAAGATTCCTTTACAGGATCTCCTCACTGGTCAGCAAAAACACCTTGAAGACCTTAACAGGAGCCCTCGTACAAGGTTTCTTTGACTATGCATCCACCTCTTGGTACCACAGCACCTCAAAGGCCCTTAAAACAAGGCTCCAGACCTCCCAAAACAAACTGGTCAGGCTCCTACTTGGCCTCACCCCCCGAACCCACCTCACCCCTGCCCACTTTGACTGGCTGGGATGGCTTAGGGTCGACGACAGAGTACAGCATCTTGCAATGGGTCTGGTCCACAAGATTCGATACACCACCAAGATACCCATGTACCTGTCTAAATACTTCCTTAATGTAAACGAACACCCACAACACCAGAGGGAGTGCAACAAACCATGTACAACCCAGATTCGGCACAAACAAGGGACAAAATTCTTTTCGCTCCTATGCCACCAAAATGTGGAACGCCCTACCAACAGTCATTAAGACATGTGAATCCCTTGACTCCTTCAAAACCGCTCTCAAAGGGCACCTACGGATGGCTGCAATTCGAAACTGGCCTCTGTAAAATCTGAATCCCCCCCACCCCCCCCACCCCATTTTCCCTCACTGTATATTGTATCTTTTCCCTTTTTTGCTTCCCATATGATGAATTTAGCTACATAGAAATGTCTATTTGTATGTCTCTAAATGTTTGTATGTCTTTAAATGTTTTGATGAATTGAACAATGTGGACCCTGTTGTAAACAAGTGTAATGCTTAATTGGGTCGTCCACTCACAGTTGACAGTCTTTGTATTGAGTTTGTGCTTAAAATGTACTGTAAATTCTACAAACTGTTAATAAATATTTCAATCAATCAATCAATCAATGTCCCACCTCCCTCCATCTTTCAGTCTGTCTGGGGCATGTCCCACCTCCCTCCATCTTTCAGTCTGTCTGGGGCATGTCCCACCTCCCTCCATCTTTCAGTCTGTCTGGGGCATGTCCCACCTCCCTCCATCTTTCAGTCTGTCTGGGGCATGTCCCACCTCCCTCCATCTTTCAGTCTGTCTGGGGCATGTCCCACCTCCCTCCATCTTTCAGTCTGTCTGGGGCATGTCCCACCTCCCTCTATCTTTCAGTCTGTCTGGGGCATGTCCCACCTCCCTCCATCTTTCAGTCTGTCTGGGGCATGTGATAACAATGTTTTGGGGTTGGTGAGCGTGTGTGTATGAAAAGGCAGAGGACAATGGGGTAAGGGATAATATAATATTTCATAGTTTGGGTGCGACCAGAGTTGACAGGCTGTATGGACACAAACCTTTGGAGAGTGAACACACTGGAATGATGCAAAAGCGGACATGTTCGCCTGCATGTCCATGCAAAGATTAATAGGGTATATGCACACAGAATAACTCTTCCTACTTCCGGGCCTCTTCCGACTTCCTGGTGTTCCAGGTGTCACTGATGATGCTAATGAAGGCTCTGTTCTATTCTGGTCAAACAGTGTCAGGGTTCTGCTATTGTGCATGTTATTGGCTCACTGGAAACACTCTGTTACACCAGTGGGTCTCACAGTAGCCTCATAGTCTCACACTGTCCTTGAGTGGGTTCCACAGACCACATGGCCCCGTACGGGTAGTGTACAAATGGAATCAAAATTGGACCAGCACCAAATGGAGCAGAGCCTAAATTAGTATCATCGGTAACACCTGTGAAGGAAGTCGGGAACGGGGCCGGACGCAGGAAGAGTTCTTTCCTAAATGGCTGCTGTGTGTTGCGTACCCGATTGTTGTGCTTCGCGTCCACACACCGTCACGCATTATCCAACAATGAATGACCAAAAGTGTTGCCGAACAATATGTTTTGTATGCATAGAATATCAACTATGTCTACAATATAGGTATGATGAGGTGGCATTTCAGTATGTTGCTTGTGCAAGGCAAGTGGGACAGGAGGCGATAATAGCTATTTGTTGTTTAATGCTCTTTAGTTTGTCCACATCTTTGAATGTTTATGAACCACAATGGTTATTTTGTGACATTTTATAAATGTACTTTTATGCTGTAAAAATACGGTATTAAATACAATATCATGGGATACATATTCCAGTGCTCTGATAATGACCATGTTAAAGTGATATTTCACTTTCAAATAAACATAAAAAAATACAAAAAAATGAAAAAAATCACAGACCCCTCATGCATTAGGAGGACATTCTAATGCGTGAGGGGGCCGTTATTTTTTAATGTTTATTTTATGTGAAAGTGAAATCCCTCTAATTCACACAAAAGTAAAAACTAAAAGCTGTAAGTTGAAAGAATAAATGCTGCATCTGAAGTTATTTCTTGTATTGTAGTCTGGCCCCGTCAGGTATGCTTTTGGATTGAATAGAATAACGTAGAACTCAACAGCCTACAATAGACAGCATACACACTAGAACTCACAGCCTACAATAGACAGCATACACACTAGAACTCACAGCCTACAATAGACAGCATACACACTGGAACTCACAGCCTACAATAGACAGCATACACACTAGAACTCACAGCCTACAATAGACAACATACGCACTGGCATCCTAGCCTGACACTGAAGCCTGAATTCTCATTTTGTTCCACACTTTCACTCCATTATTCATGACATATTTTTTTGAATAGTGCCTTTCACATGTCATAGCTAGACACAGTCTCCTGTCTAGAAGACTTTAAGTGCATGGCAGCAATAACAAAAGGGGGAAAAGAAACATTTACTTTACAAACAATTCAGTCCAGTCACAAGTTCTTGTTAATACTTTTCGTTGCTAAAATATTTATAAAACCCACCGACAGGCTTTGCTTTTGTTTTCAAGACGATATGACAAAATGTTCAAAAGTTGCAAAAACAGCAGATTTAGAAGCTCACAACGGGTCACATTGTGACGTGTTGCGAGCTTGTTGATCAGTCATTTTGAGCTTGTTGATCAGTAATTTTGAGCTTGTTGATCAGTAATTTTGAGCTTGTTGATCAGTAATTTTTAGCTTGTTGATCAGTAATTTTGAGCTTGTTGATCAGTAATTTTTAGCTTGTTGATCAGTAATTTTTAGCTTGTTGATCAGTAATTTTTAGCTTGTTGATCAGTAATTTTTAGCTTGTTGATCAGTAATTTTTAGCTTGTTGATCAGTAATTTTGAGCTTGTTGATCAGTAATTTTTTAGCTTGTTGATCAGTAATTTTTAGCTTGTTGATCAGTAATATTTAGCTTGTTGATCAGTAATTTTTAGCTTGTTGATCAGTAATTTTGAGCTTGTTGATCAGTAATTTTGAGCTTGTTGATCAGTAATTTTGAGCTTGTTGATCAGTAATTTTGAGCTTGTTGATCAGTAATTTTTAGCTTGTTGATCAGTAATTTTGAGCTTGTTGATCAGTAATTTTTAGCTTGTTGATCAGTAATTTTGAGCTTGTTGATCAGTAATTTTCAAGACTTTTGCATGTCAGTGTCAAATAATGTATAAAATAGGACATTAATTTCTGAATAAAATATAAAAAGGCGGCGTGTTTCCTCCTCCGCGTCATCAGTGCCCATACCCGAAGGCGGGGTTGGCGAAAGGGCCTTTCTGTGTGGAGTTTGCATGTTCTCCCTGTGTCCCCTAGGGTAGGTACCCTCACAAAAACATGCAGTAATCCTGGTCTATAAACTGCCTCCCCCTGGCCAGCCAGGGGGAGGCAGTTTATATAATAATAATAATAATAATATCTCAAACTTATATAGCGCTTTTCTGAGTACCCAAAGACGCTTGAAAAGAGGTGGGTTTTGAGGGTGGATTTGAAGGTTTGAAGGGTAGGGGCATCTCTGAGTGCCTTAGGGAGGGCATTCCACAGGGTTGGGGCAGCAAAGGCAAAAGCTCTATCCCCCCACGTACGGCGTTTGGTTTTGGGGACGTCGAGGAGACCAGACCATCACCAGACCTGAGGGAGCGAGAGGGGGCATGGCGTTTGAGGAGGTCACAGAGGTATGGGGGAGCCAGGTTATTTAGTGCTTTGTAGGTGGTCAGGAGTGTTTTGAAGTGGATTCTTTGTTTAACCGGTAGCCAGTGAAGGTCACGGAGGACAGGTGTAATATGGTCTCTGGAACGGGTACTGGTGAGCAGGCGGGCAGCTGAATTCTGGACATATTGCAGTTTATTGAGGACTTTGGAGGTGGTGCCGTAGAGGATACTGTTGCAATAGTCAAGGCGGGATGAGATGAAGGCGTGGATGAGTGTTTCGGCTGCGGAAAATGACAGAGAGGGTCGGAGACGGGCAATGTTCTTGAGGTGAAATAAGGCGGTTTTGGTGACTGACTATATGATGGAGGGGAAAGGAACTGGTTGGAATAACGTGTTCCTTCCTTATGTGTATGTGTGTACATGCGTGCGTGCGTGCGTGCGTGCGTGCGTGCGTGCGTGCGTGCGTGCGTGTGTGTGTGTGCGACTGTGCGTGCGTGCGTGCGTGCATTTGTCTGTGTGTGGGTGTGTCTGTCGGTTTTGTCTGTGCCATGATCACAGCACTGACACATATATGACACAAACACATTGACACATGATGACACGCTTTTATCTTCCGTCATTTGCCATGCCATGGGAGGAATGGTTTAGCATGGCTGGCTTCGGGCTAAACAACTCCAGTAAATGACATTGCTGTTCTAATCAGTCTGGCTAAACGACAGCTGCTCTCTCTCTCTCTCTCTCTCTCTCTCTTCCCTTGCAGTTTGTTCATCTGCCCTGCTCCCATTCCTCACAGCACCGGTTATCTCTACATGGCATGCGTGCCAGGCCTGAAATGTACCGATAGGCACACGTGACGTACTGTATCTGGAGGACTGACGGCTGCACTGTGGGGTGAGTACGTTCCTCTGTGTCCGCGTGTGCGTGCCTGCGTTTGTGTGTGTGTGTGTGTGTGTGTGTGTGTGTGTGTGAGAGAGAGAAAGAGAGAGAGAGAGAGGGTGTGTGTGTGTGTGTGTACAATAGGCAATGGCGCAAGACCATCAAATCAGTTTTACTCGAACACACTGCCAGTTCAGCTAATGTGGAAACCTGTCAGGATAACAGGATATTTGTAGTGATTCATGCATTATGTACACAAGACAAGAACTGGAAGACTATACGCATTCTTCTCCATCCCCCTTCCTCTGTCACTTTCTCTACCACTATTTCTCTCTCTGTCTGTCTCTGTCTCTCTCTGTGTGTGTGTCTCTCTCTCTCTCTCTCTCTCTCTCTCTCTCTCTCTCTGCCCTTTCTGTCTCCCTCTCTCTTTCTCTCTTCTCTTCCCCACATCTGTCTATGTTCCCCCTCTTTATCGCGGTCTCTCTCTTCTAGGGCTGAGACTATCGATTATTTACTTCGTGATCATCCCATTAATACTTTCCGAAAAAACAGTGTCGTGCAAAAATCTTGACGGGTTGTGAGCTTGTATATCTGCTATATTTTCGCAATTTTATGCGTTTCGCCTATAACATGCCCAAAATAGGGATTGTTTATTAATCCATAACTTCATCAACTTAATATCTATAATCCATAATTTATTTGTTTGATTAACTGTTCCCGCCTGGACTCTCTCTCTCTCTCTCTCTCTCTCTCTCTGCTCCAGTTTGAAGAACACACGCCCATATTCTGTCCACACAGTGACAAACTCAACATAACTTCTATTTCACTTCCATCTTATGCAATGCTTAAGAGTGTATAGCAGTGCTCCCCAATAGGCGGCCCGCGGGCTGCCTATTGTTTTTGACATGCACAGGCTACTAAAAAGTAGCCTGTGCATGTCAAACTGGGCATCCTTTTCAAATGGGGTCTTGCCCTGAAAATGAATTTTCAGGGCAAGACCTCGACCTCGCGCGTGCAGACTTGGCCCCCAGCCTGGTACCCTAGTCAAAATATGGCCCTTAACCCATTCTGACCTGAGATCAGATTCATACGAGGTTTTCGCCGGACACACACTGGTCTGATTAACCCATTCTGACCTGAGATCAGATTCTAAAAATGTCAGTCGCTCTTCGATTTTTCAAAAATAGCAGACCTACAAGCTCGTATCGCGCCACTCGGTGGCGCGATATGAGCTTGTAGATCTGCTATTTTTAAATAGCTAAAGCATAACATGATGCTGACACCAAAATGGGTGCCCGGTCAGAATGGGTTAAGGACATTTAATTGGGGAACCCTGGTGTATAGGGTAGTTAAGCAGTGCTAGTGGATGGGGTAGTGGGTAGTCTATAACAAGGGTCCCCAAACTTTTCAGGATGCGGCCTAATAATATTTGCACTGGGAAACCTCCACCCGGACAAACACTTGAAATGGTAGGCATTACAGTTATATTAGTTTGACTAAATTATCTCACAATGCGTCCTTTTGAGTTTGTAGATCGGCAATTTTCACAATGTTTTCCTTTCTTCCACGTAATATTTGAAAAGTGTGATTGTTGAGGGGCGCCAGTCCCTCATATGCCCAGCTTTCCGGGCTCGTTTAAACACAAATGGCTTGTGATTGGCTGATCACCCCATAGCGATGATTTGATTGGCTGAGCAAAGTATATATTGAAGATAAAAGTGAGGGCAAAAGTGAATACATTTTTCATAACTTCAGAAAACTAATCAGAGAAATACAAAAATAGCCCTGCATTTGTTTTTGTACTGGGCTTTGGCTATTTAAAATATAATCTTAATATGAAATATGAACTACTGATTTAGAAGTCACTTGTAGAATCGACCTCAGGTCTTAATGGGTTATACTGTAAAACAACAACAACATGTACCGGTATTAACCCATTCTGACCGGGCACCCATTTTGGTGTTGGCATCATGTTATGCTTTAGCTATTGAAAAATAGCAGATCTACAAGCTCATATCGCGCCACCGAGTGGCGCGATACGAGCTTGTAGGTCTGCTATTTTTGAAAAATCGAAGAGCGACTGACATTTCTAGAATCTGATCTCAGGTCAGAATGGGTTCATCAGACCAGTGTGTGTCCGGCGGAAACCTCGTATGAATCTGATCTCAGGTCAGAATGGGTTAAAAAAGGTCAGAGATTAAAGTGAGTTGTGGTGTTGAGTATACACAAATGACAACATGGTGGTGGTGGATGGAGCGACTGCAGATCCCTTTTCAATAAATTCTTGCCGTCGAGCAGAAAAATCGTATCCCCAAGTTAGTTTTTTGATGTTTTTTGAATGAAATGTCACACAAAAGTTGCAAAAGTGTCAGTTTTGGACATATAGAGGTTTCCACCCGACACCAATGGAATGCTAAAATCTCTTTGCTATTGCAAACATTCAGAGAATGAACAAATGCAGATAAAGAGAGAATTCTCTCTCATTCAATGGAACGGAATAGAATTATATGAGAAGCATGCATCAACACTTGAGAACGAGAGCATTCCTATAGAAGGAATGTGACACGGGGTGTGTGTGTGTGTGTGTGTGTGTGTGTGTGTGTGTGTGTGTGTGAGGGTGTGTGTGCGTGTGTGTGTGTGTGTGTGTGTGTGTGTGTGTGCGTGTGTGTGTGTGTGTGTGTGTGTGTGTGTGCGTGCGTGCGTGCGTGTCAACCTGCTGATCTGAAGTAAATTAAATACTATTAGAATGCCGTTTTATTTTTGAACATATTGACATCAAAATGGATGTACTGAAATGGCCACAGATTAAAGTTATTCTGCTCAGGGGGTTGTAAGCAAAATTCCTGGTTTCAAAAATCAGGGAAAGAGGGTACAAAAAATGTATAAGAAATCTCTATGCAATCTTAAGCTCCATGGACAGTGACAGTATAGGAAAACACACACCATCCATTTTGCGTCACTGTCCATGGTGCTAAGGGGTCACTGTCCATGGTGCTAAGGGGTCACTGTCCATGGTGCTAAGGGGTCACTGTCCATGGTGCTAAGGGGTCACTGTCCATGGTGCTAAGGGGTCACTGTCCATGGTGCTAAGGGGTCACTGTCCATGGTGCTAAGGCGTCACTGTCCATGGTGCCTCCCAAAATAATAATATTTGCACTGGGAAACCCCCACCCGGACAAACAGTTGAAATTGTAGGCATTACAGTTAGTTTGACTCAGTTCCAAAGATAAATATTGTAACGCCTCGCACTGCAAGGCGTTTTGAGTTTGCAGATCGGCAATTTTCACAATGTTTGCCTTTCTTACACGTAATATTTGACAATTTGGTAATACAGTTTTTCATGATTGTTATAAGACACGTTTTTCACAACCTAACGGCATTCTCAAAACTGCACACACAAAAAACTGAAAACCTCACACACAAAATGCTAAACCTTGACACTCCTTTTCCATGATGACTCTTTGCCATCAAATGTTTGAACTGTTCCCAAGATTAAACTTGTGTTTTTATTTGGTACACACAGCCATAGTTTCAAATGACACACACACATGCCATTCATTGATTACACACAACTAAGCATTTGCTCCACACTACCAAGCATTCACAGCACAATGAAGTGCAAAATTGAAAACACAATCATAGAAATGGAACACACACGAATGACAATGTAGAATGAGCCTTTTGTAAAAATGACTCGGTGTAGGCTTACTTTTTCATAGTCAAAGTATAGTAGTATTTATTTATTATTATTACTGTAAACCGGCCTGCTCAAACTGCTCAAAAGGGCCCCCTTCCCCTAAAATACTGTAATTTATAGGCATCATATCATACCCCCGGTTCCTGTCTGGCCAGAGGGCCTCAGCCACATCACAGGCAATGTTCTCGCAGTCCAAACAGCGTTGGAAGAACGGCTCTGTGGGTTCTGTTCATACACAGTACCTCCTCCATGGCTCTGTGGGTTCTGTTCATACACAGTACCTCCTCCATGGCTCTGTGGGTTCTGTTCATACACAGTACCTCCTCCATGGCTCTGTGGGTTCTGTTCATACACAGTACCTCCTCCATGGCTCTGTGGGTTCTGTTCATACACAGTACCTCCTCCATGGCTCTGTGGGTTCTGTTCATACACAGTACCTCCTCCATGGCTCTGTGGGTTCTGTTCATATACAGTACCTCCTCCATGGCTCTGTGGGTTCTGTTCATACACAGTACCTCCTCCATGGCTCTGTGGGTTCTGTTCATACACAGTACCTCCTCCATGGCTCTGTGGGTTCTGTTCATACACAGTACCTCCTCCATGGCTCTGTGGGTTCTGTTCATACACAGTACCTCCTCCATGGCTTGGGTCAGTGTGACCCGGCTCTGTGGGTTCGGTTCATATACAGTGCCTTCTTTTTTTTATATATATATATATTTTTATCCCACAATTTTGTAACCCATTTTTCACCCCTGTGTCAATCATCTAATGTGATCCTGGGCTCTACACACCCTCCGCCAACCTAGTCCCCATATATGGGGGACAAGGGGAGAGCAACGGACTTGAACTCATGCTTCCTTCATGCCTGAGTGTCCAAGTTGCTCCTTTACACCTGACAGGGGGGAGTTTACCTGGTTGGACGTAGCGCGTGGAAGGAACACGTTATTCCAATCAGTTCCTTTCCCCTCCATCAGGCGCCCCGGCTGGCCAGGGGGAGGCAGTTTATATACAGTGCCTTCTACCTCCAAGCTGAACAGAACTCCTCAATAGGATTCAGGAAAGGAGAATAAGGTGGAAGAAGGTATAGAACGGAGAAATGTGGGTGGACCTGAACTTGAGCAGGTGACGTGTGATTGAGTGTAAAGAAGGAAAGTCAGAGTCTAATGCCGATAAGGGAGTGTGATGTAGTGCAAATTGTGTCGAGCGATTAGGTACATGAAGTGGAAGTTGTGCAAATTGTGCCAAGTATTCGGTTTTGTGTGTTGACAATCGTGAAAAACTGTAAACATCATTGAAATTGTCTTTATAAATGTGCAGATACCCTGTATACATGTACACTTATACTGTATGTTGGGTTTGTTTACTGTTGGGTGAGAAGACAATGTTGCACATTAAGCTAATTATCTGGGGACCCCCAAAATAGTTTGGTCACTGGGTCCCGACCCCCAGTTTGGGTCTACAACCTACACTGTAATTATACAGGGTAACAGATGGAAAAGGATTCCACTGCATGTTTGCAAACAAATAATATATATTTACATTTTAATGGAGGGTACTGCATGTAAAACATGTTATAGTGCAGTGGTTCTCAAACTGGGGTATATGACACTTAAACACTATATTATACTGGCTATATTGGCTATTCAAAAATCCCCCAAAAATCCAATCTACAAGCACGGGATGCGACAGGCACACAGCACATGGCGATGCGATGCGACAAAGCTTGCAGATTAGCTGCTTTAGATTTTTGAGATTTATTGTTTTAAACACAAATCTTCTGTTTTGGAGTTCCCTGGCACAGTCACCTCTTCAGATGGGGGTCCGTGGCCAAATACACGTGAATTTGGGGGTCCTTGACACGAAAATGTACGAAAACCATTGCCATAGTGGAGTCACAGGAACAAGTCCGACAGGAACTCAACAGCTCCGGTTGGTTCAGCAGACAGAGCATCTTAACCACGTCACCATTGGCAGACACTAAATGTGGCGTTAAGATGTTGTGTAACAGCTGCGTAAAGGTGTTTGTTGCAAACACACACACGCACGCACACACACACACACACGCACACGGTTTCAACTCACTCAATGGCAAACATAATCCTATTATGCCGACATGTTTCCTTCCCTTGTTTTCCCTGCCTTATTTCTTTAGCGTGTCCTGCCCATTTGGTCTGGTTAATCTATCCGGGGACAGACTGCATGGGTGTGGAGCTGTGGCAGGTGTTGCTTCATTCAACTGACACGCTTATTATAATGAGAAAAGTGCAAATTCTCTATATACATTCAGCGGCCCGTCTGTCTGTGACTGCACTCTCTGTTCCTCATCAACAGCCTGTCAGAGTGTACAGACTCTGTGTGTGTGTGTGTGTGTGTGTGTGTGTGTGTGTGTGTGTGTGTGTGTGTGTGTGTGTGTGTGTGTGTGAGAGAAAGAGAGAGAGAGAGAGAGAGAGAGAGAGAGAGAGAGCAAGACAGAGAGTGAGAGACTTTCAATTAAGGTACAGTGTATGTAGTTGTGTGCATGTGATGTGAGGAAGACAGACAGACAGAGCGAGATAGAGAGAGAAAAACAGAGATTGTGAGAGAAAGACAGAGACAGAGACATAGAGAGACATATAGAGACAGAGACAGAGACAGAGACAGAGACAGAGACAGAGACAGAGAGAGGGAGGAGATGCCCATCTGTGTTGAGATGGTTTTTACTGTGTGTGTATACTGTACATCATACCTCAATTACCTGCTCCGCCCCTGAGGAGCGCCCCGCACTTTTTAAAGTGTGCCATGACTCCAGCGGTAATTGGGCTGGCTCAGAGTCTCTCTGTGACAGAAAAGATATATATTTTTCTTTCATCAGTCTCATACCTGCCACTCTGGGTTTAGTGGGACACTTCCAACATTCCCAACTCATTACCACGAACCTTTCTCTGAAACAGGTCGCTGTGCTGTATACAGCATGCCAAGCTATAACACATTCAGCCCATTGTGCTCTCTCCCCAAGGGATTCATCTCTCTCTCTTCCTGCCCACAAGAGGAGAGGGAGTCCAGACACATTCATCTCCATTGAGGTCTATCTATTGTTCCATCTAGGTACCCACTACCCATGCAAAGTGTTCTTATTATACACTTATACAGACAGCAAAGCTACAACAATGAACAGGAAATGGGACGACCCTTAGTAGGAGAATTGTCCCACATAAAGTTTTCACCCCTTTTTAATTCTTATCTTGCCAAATAGGTTTATAAACGGAAAGACAACAAGCTCCGTAACATAGGAGTCAATGAGAGGCAGTGAAGCGGTCAAACTTTTAGAACATTATATACAAAACATTATCCTCACGCTTATCTGTCAAGTGTTTTTTTGGAATAAACTTGCAACACTGGAGGCTCGGGTGGCGCAGGGCAGGGGTAAAGTTCCAACCCAACCATGCAGTGCCTCTGGCTTGGCCTGCATGTTATGAGCATAATTGCAGGGAAGCCGGGCGGGGAGGGCGTTCTTTTCCTGCTGCACTGGCTAAACCTACAGGTTGGTCAAGTGCGCCTGTCGGCACGCGGTGTATATAGAACTGTAAGGAATAAGGTCTTCCCAGTGGAGCTCCTCACTGGCATATCGGAGGAGGCACACCATTTCAATACCATCCATTCTTCTCTCCATCAAAGACCTACGGTATGCGAGCAACGCTGTGTCAGCAAAGCTCTATAGAATCATCCCCAACCAGGGACTGTTTCAGATGTTGTGTTATCACATGGAAATCAGCGATATGATATCTTGATTTATTTCTTATCATGATTGTTGTTATCATGTTACTATGCTGCTGCAATGTCAAAGGAGGCAAACAAAAGTGATGCTTCCACTAATGTATCTGTACACAAGATGTACCAATAAATAACCTTGAAGAACAACCAGTATAGGGTCAGCAGTACCAAGATTACCCAAGCTGTGGGGAATTCAGGAATTATCATGACTAAATTGGGAGGGGAAAATAAGGGGGATTGATTTCCTAAGCAAGGATGGAAATACCTGTTGCTGCACCGCTACAAAGCAAAATGTGTATGAATGTATGAGTGAATGTAATGCAATCTATGTAAAGCCCATTGGATAACGGCGCTATATAAATGCACCAATTACCATTTATTATGCCATGCCCAAATTAGGGAAGTTCATGTGCTTAAATGTGTGGTTCTCAAAGTCGTGTTCAGAGACCCTCAGGGTCCCTCGAGGGGGTTCCAAATAGTTGCAGAGGTCCTTGAAATTGAACAAGTTTGGCTTCAAAAAAAATCAATGAGCATTTTACTGTGTACTATCCATGCTAATCATTCCAGGCTGTAAAACACCTGTCACTCACCGCTGCTAGATCCGCACTAATCATCCCAGTCTCCATTTAGGTCTCTGGTGTTTTTTTCTTTGGGGAAAAGTGTCTGACAAGCAGACTCCGCTAATGATGGCCGCCACAAGAGGAATGCAGCGCCCCGAGCTGTGCACCAGAGTGTCCTATTTACTCACACTGGTCCTGATTCTTCAACGCGTTTCCGCTGATATAATGACGTGACGCTAGCGGAAAGGCATTTACGTGGATTTCCCACATTAATTTGGAATTCATGGAAATGGCCGTGAACTTCACGCTCACGTAGGTTGTTCGGAAACTCCGTCAAATCCTACGGGACCTCTTTAGGTGGCGGGGAAATTTGCGGAAGCATACACTTGCGTATAGATTTATTTAGAAGGCTTTAGTCTTCATGCTGAATCAATAAATTGTTCCCAAATCTCAGATAAAATATGTAGGCATGTGTCCCCAACATATTGGTCGATCAGCACATAAAGAAATTATAGCCTATATAATAAAAGCTGAGTGCACTTGTATGCCTAAATGCAAGCATTCTAGGCAAGTTAGTAGAGTCCCATACAGAAACTGTCCTTGCAAGCCCGACACCTTTTTATTTATTTATTAGGATATTACTATAGCATGCGCGATTGCGCTTCTCACTTGACAGCTTTCCATACTCGCAGTGCAACGCGTTGTGAGCTTGTAGATCGGCTCTCGCGCATGTTAAAAAACAAACTCACAATTATAATAAGAACATAGGCTTATCTGCATTCTGCACTGTACGAATCCAACATTGTTTAGTGTAGTAATGCCTGCAGTAGGCGGCAGGCCTATTGAAATTGTTTTGTTACGGAGCTCCTTGAGTCAGTTGACTGTCGGTCGGTGTGTGTGTGTGTGTGTGCAGGGTGTGTGTGTGTGTGTGTGTGTGTGGGGGGGGGGGGGGCAGACAGCAGCGTGCTGCCGATCCGATTCACATTGGAAAATGAAACAATAGGAATTTGAATAGGGTTATATAGCCCTATATAAAAAATAGAAGACCACATTAGCCTAATGAATGGCATCAGCGTGTTTGAAAGTCGACCAGTCATATCATATTTTTAAGCCAGCTCACCTCCACTCGCGCTTGTTCACAAACATGACGGACAGACTTTATAATAATGTATATTGATATTGATCACATGCATGGATGCCACACACAGAATAGTTTAACTCACTGGATAAACTCACTGGATTATAATTTCTTCAGACAAGAGGATCCCAGGCCTACGAGGTATAGGCCTATAATTATTCACTTATATGAATGTATAGGCTACTGTTCTTTATCGCGCAAACAGTGTCGAGGGCCCATGCCCCCCTCCCTCTCTCTCTCTCTCTAGCTCTCTCTCAAAAGACGACTTTTGCATTGACATATATCCGATATTTTAAATATCGGATATGTTTTACCTCTGCAAAGGTGTGAGTGAGCACCCGCCTTGGTCCCGAACTTAATTAAATAAATTATAATTATATTGCTTCAGCGGAGCACGCACCGTTGTAAGCTTGGAAATCTTTTGATTTCATTTGGTGTCCTTTGATGGATTGATGTCAGTTTGTACATAGACTAGTAGCCTACAGTGGTAATATACAATGACAGACGGATCTCAAACTGCTGTCTGCTGAGCCATGCTTGAAGCCTTTTATGGTGCGATATGGGGTGTGGATCTTTGCAGATGAGGTTGTCGGGTGCTTTTCCGATCACTCTGCACCCGCTGAATTTAGTATGACATACACCTGCGATACGCCTCAGTGCGTACCTGTGGTACACACCACTCTCTGAATAACACGTCATCTCAACGTATAGCTTGATCGGACGGATAAATACGATATCTGTTTCCGCCACAGTGTAACGGTGGCTTATTTCTTTTTAATGAATTAGGAGCACTGTGCCTGCTGCAAAGGAAGACTGCTGAGAAACCGCTCTCTCTGATCCTTCATGGGCACTGTGCTGTAATGATGGCTACCTGTGAAGCACCTCCACCACATCTCCTGTCTTTAACCCATTCTGACCTGAGATCAGATTCATACAAGGTTTTCCACTGGACACACACTGGTCTGATTAACCCATTCTGACCTGAGATCAGATTCTAAAAAAATGTCAGTCGTTCTTAGATCTTTAAAAAAATAGCAGACCTACAAGCTCGTATCGCGCCACTCGGTGGCGCGATATGAGCTTGTAGATCTGCTATTTTTCAATAGCTAAAGCATAACATGATGCCAACACCAAAATGGGTGCCCGGTCAGAATGGGTTAATTGTTGCCACCTGCCTCTCTATACACAAGCGACGTGCGTGCGTGCGTGCGTGCATGCGTGCGTGCGTGGGGGAGTTTTATTTTGGATTTCTTTCAAACAACGGTTGATTTAAAATATCTCATGACAGGCATGCAGCGATATAGAGAGACAAGAAACAAAAGATGAGAAAAGGGAGATGAGAAAATGTCAAGGTCACAGAAGGTTCTATACGTTGTCCTTCAGGTGTGATAACCAGGTCTAAAAGCTCCTATAAAATGCCTCCTTAACTCCTGTCTTTTATCCATACCAAGGCCTGCCAAACCGCACCCCACCGCCCACCTCTGGTGTTTTATGACCCTTGTCTGTGCAGGGGGGACTCGTTCCAGATCTTTGGAGATTTACAGTTTGGCGTTTATTTATTTATTTTTCTGTCACAGAGTAGGAACGGCGTATAGCAATCTTCAGGAGAGATATGAAAGGGTGTCTCAAACGGAGCTCCCGATCATCAACGGCACACACACACCGTGGAAAAGAAAAAACAGAAAGAAACGTTTCATTTCCCCAGCAGAGTTTTCAAAGAAAGTTCCCCCGATCATTTTAATAACGGTACAAGGGGTGGGGTGGGGTGGGGGGAGGGGAGGAGTCGGTCAGGCACCTCTCAGTTTTATATTTACTTTTAGAGACTTTTAGAAGCCTCTCCATGTCCGGAACATTCTGAACGCATCAAAGCTTCCATCACTCTAGAAATCAGTATGCACCGTGTGGATGTCTGCGCGGCGCGCGCATGCACACACACACACACACACACACACACACACACACACACACACACACACACACACACACACACACACACACACACACACGAACATGCCACGCACACAGCAGTCAGCAGATTGATTCTGACAGCTGAATATTTGACAAGTAACAGCCTGAAATCATTTCTTATTCAACAGTACCGCTGACCTAAAACATGACCCTAAACCTGCCCTGAGCTGTTCACCCATGACCCTAATCTTAATGTTTAACCCATTCTGACCGGGCACCCATTTTGGTGTCAGCATCATGTTATGCTTTAGCTATTTAAAAATAGCAGATCTACAAGCTCATATCGCGCCACCGAGTGGCGCGATACGAGCTTGTAGGTCTGCTATTTTTGAAAAAATCGAAGAACGACTGACATTTTTAGAATCTGATCTCAGGTCAGAATGGGTTCATCAGACCGGTGTGTGTCCGGCGGAAACCTCGTATGAATCTGATCTCAGGTCAGAATTGGTTAAACAGATTTCATCAGACTGTGTAGTGAGGAGAGATGGGATGCTGCACACTGACAGCCCATGATGCCTGACATGCTATACTATAGGGTTAGACCAGCCTGTAAAGAAGGTTCACAGGGTCACTCCATATTCCACCGGAGGGAGAATGTGCTATAGGGGACTGTAGCTATCAATGCTAAGTCAAGTTATTGCGTGATGTGTTTACAGTGTGCGCACACACTCATATTTACTCAAATAGCCGTTCACTACCTACATAACAGCCCGGGGGTCATGGGCGGAGCTTGAGGGGGTTCCGGGGGTGCACCCCCTGGCAAAAAGAAATATAAAATAAAAAAAAATTAACTTCTGGCTTCTGACTGTAGTTTGTAATCATCTCTCTTATCATGATATGATGACTCGCTTTATGGCTGTAGTGCATGTGTGTATGTGTGTGAGCTGCTGTACTACCTAAATAACTCATTTTTAGGGGTTAGGGTATTGTAAAAACGCTAAAATAATAAAATAAAGGTAAAAAAGAATCGCGTGTCGGGTGTCGTTGGCCAAGCAGTCGCACCCCCAGGCGTCAAGTTCAAGCTCCGCCTATGCCGGGGGTCTGACACCATTTTGCATAAAAGAGCAGTTGAGACGAATAACAGTCTATAAGTCCTCACTCCTCACTAATTATCCATAATGTATAAATTATAAGGGGTCAGGACAGCTAGGCCATTTCGCCTCGTCCAAATAATAGCCCCGTCCCTATGAACACTGGGGCCATTATTTGCAACATTAGTCAGCCTCATTTATTGTGTGGAATGACGCGATGCGCCTAAACTAGAAAATCCAAGGAGGTAAAGAGGTTGGGAACCACTGAAACCAAATTTTGCATTTCATTGTCTCCACCAGGCCGAAGGCATGGGGGGAGAGTTTATAGCGCCACCAGGAGGCCGACATATGTAAAACACATTTTCTATTATTACTCCTTCAGATTTTATTTACTTTTGTTGCCCTTTTATCCAACCACCAGATGAAGGCAAGCTGCAATGTCCTACATTCCTATCCTGGAGACCTGTGCCCAGAAGGGCACTTTTTCTAGTTAAATGTTTTAATGAAAGAAAATGTGAAAAAGTGGTCCGATTTAGTTTTTTGGGTGGGGTGGGGGGTTTATCTCATGCTAGGTACCAACTCCCAATACAAAATATCTCCCAAATGACCCAATGCACCATCCCTGAAATAGGCATATTATTTTCCAATATTTTTAGGCCATTTATCCCCCCTCCCTAAGCAGTTGGCCTCCGAGGCCATGCGCTCCACGCGCGGGTCCGTCGCCGCCGCCCAGAGCTCGTACATGTCCCGGCCGCGGTGTTCGCCGTGCGAGGTCATCATGTGCCTGTAGACGCACGGGTGGCGCGGCACCTGCACCCTCCGGAAGGACGCGTGATGCTGCGGCGAGACGCCCGCCAGGTAGCCGCCGATGGCCACCACCACGTCGTCCATGTGGATGGAGGCGTCGAGGGTCAGCGAGGCCTGGTAGATCTTCTCCACCACGTCCCGGGACATCACATACCCGGCGCCCAACGTGTAGTCGGGGTAGAGCGACCACGGGTATGCCTGTTCGGACAGGTAGTACTTGCTGTTGGTGTCCCGGTAGGGCCCGGTCCCGCTGCGCACGTTGCCCACCCACAGGTTCCTCTGGGCCGCGTCCGCCAGGTAGTCCGCCAGGTTGGGCGTGTGGACCAGCACGTCGTCGTCGGTCGTCATGAAGAAGCGGGCGTGGCCGCAGCGCTGGCGCGCCCAGCGGAACTGCATGAGCACCTTCAGCGTCAGGTTGCGGAACGAGTCGGCGAAGTCCTGCTGGACGAGGTCGCCGTGGAGGCCGTCCTCGCGCTCCAGCGCATCCTGGACGTCCCGCTGGATCCGCTGACCGTCGGACGTCATCGGCGCTCCCAGGGCGAACAGCACCTTGACCGTGATGCCCTTGGCGTGCCGGATGTAGGCCTCGTTGCCCCACGTGTCCCTGATGGCCTGCCGCCGGCTCATGGTCATTGGTTGGCTCCCGTTGTGACGT
This sequence comes from Protomyctophum parallelum, assembly GCF_964188405.1. NCBI lineage: Eukaryota > Metazoa > Chordata > Actinopteri > Myctophiformes > Myctophidae > Protomyctophum > Protomyctophum parallelum. The sequence continues at coordinate 57,075,493 of NC_139697.1, forward strand.
TGTGACGTAACATCATGGTCATTGATTGGCTCCCGTTGTGACGTAACATCATGGCATGATGAACCTACTATTCCACTATTGGCTGTTGTTATTCTTAGGTTGTATTCTAAATTACATTTAGTGTACTTGTTGTATTCTAGATTACATTTAGTGTACTTGTTGTATATGTATATCTTGTTTAGAGGCAGATGTGAAATGCCCTGCAGCTTTCCGGGTTTTTGTGAACACAAACATTGGCTTGTGATTGGCTGATCATTGTCTCCACCAGGCCGAAGGCATGGGGGGAGAGTATGTTTTGCACTCCGTCCGTCCGTCCGTGTGTCCGTCCGTGTGTGTGTCCGTGAGCAGCTAATCTCCGGCACCGTTAACCCGGTCGATGCCAAATTTTGCACACACACTCCCTGGATGCCAACGATGAACCTCTGCCCCAAAATTTCCAGAACGCCACCAGGAGGCCGCTTTGTGCAAAACAAGTTTTTGCACAGTACACCTACAGATTTTGTCCAAACATCGCGCAAATTGGTACACAGTCTCTCTAGTTCACATCTGGCTTTTAGAGCGCCACCAGGAGGCCGACTTTTGTAAAACACATTTTTGGATATTACTCCTCCGGATTTTGTCCAAAAATCCCGCAAATCGTTACACAGTATCTCCATAGTCATGTGCTCAAGACGGATGTGTCTGATATTTCATATTCCATCCTAATTGGCTAACATTGCCTTTCAAATTTTGCAGGATTGGCCTGTTTTGAACAAAAAGCCTCAAATCATGAACGCAGCGTGCAATTTGACGTGAAATCTTTCACGCACTTTCCTACTAGGCTGAGGAATATAGCCCACCCATTTCACATTGGCCTGTTATAGCGCCACCAACAGGTAGATTGTGCATGCGTGCGATCAACACGGATCTGCACCATTTCCCATATTCCATCCTGATTGGCAAAGATTGGAACAAACAAACAAAAAACATGTTTATATTACTCCTAAACATTCCTATCCTCCTGGTGGAGACCTGTGCCCAGAAGGGCACTTTTTCTAGTCTTGTTCATGATTTCCTCCTCACGTATATAAGGCAGCAATGATGATTGTATACATGTAAAGGGTTGGGTACATGTACTAGTGGATCCAATAACTAGCTCTTTCAACACGCACTTTCAAGTCCAACACAATTTTCCGGGCCGAACAAAATCTTAAAAAGAAGAAGAAAACGGCAGGTTACAACACTTTCTTATCTTGTTTTTCTTCTTTGTAACAACACTTAAAAGGTCTTTAAATAAATACTTTTTGAAATGTCTATGGGAAAAATGCATTGGGAATTATTTCCTGGGCCTGGCGTCGTCATGAAAGGGGGCAGGACTGCGACGCTCTATAGTCACATCACAAATGACTCCATTGCACATGGGGTGTTACTAGTGGCCTGAAAATCTAGCATGTAAGAAGGTGAAAATGGCAATGTGACGTGTTGTGTCATATAGCTTTCACTATTATGGATTTTCTTTAAATTACATTGCCCATAATGTGGGTAATTATAGTCATCTACTACTGACTCCATTTTGAATGCAACCTTCCCCACCTTGGCATTCGGTGTGTAAATGTGTGTGTGTGAATAGGTGAACGTAACAGATAGGACGACACAGTCAAAGGACGGCTATAGAGTATTAGACATAAAATGATTTACATGTCACACTCCACTCAGCGCTCCCTCACACTGCACACATGAACCTCACACTCCACTCAGCGCTCCCTCACACTGCACACATGAACCTCACACTCCACTCAGCGCTCCCTCACACTGCACACATGAACCTCACACTCCACTCAGCGCTCCCTCACACTGCACACATGAACCTCACACTGCACTCAGCGCTCCCTCACACTGCACACATGAACCTCACACTCCACTCAGCGCTCCCTCACACTGCATACATGAACCTCACACTCCACTCAGCGCTCCCTCACACTGCACACATGAACCTCACACTCCACTCAGCGCTCCCTCACACTGCACACATGAACCTCACACTGCACTCAGCGCTCCCTCACACTGCATACATGAACCTCACACTGCACTCAGCGCTCCCTCACACTGCACACATGAACCTCACACTGCACTCAGCGCTCCCTCACACTGCATACATGAACCTCACACTCCACTCAGCGCTCCCTCACACTGCACACATGCACCTCACACTGCACTCAGCGCTCCCTCACACTGCACACATGAACCTCACACTGCACTCAGCGCTCCCTCACACTGCACACATGAACCTCACACTCCACTCAGCGCTCCCTCACACTGCACACATGAACCTCACACTGCACTCAGCGCTCCCTCACACTGCACACATGAACCTCACACTGCACTCAGCGCTCCCTCACACTGCACACATGAACCTCACACTGCACTCAGCGCTCCCTCACACTGCACACATGAACCTCACACTCCACTCAGCGCTCCCTCACACTGCACACATGAACCGATTGACACAGACTGGGCTTTGGAAAGTAATTACACAGAGCGTCCCTCAAATACGGGAAAGAGGGGGGAAAAAGTGTAATTATGCCTCTTTGCAGAATGTGTCCACCGAATGGGGTGGGGGGTGGGGCACTGCATTAACAAGTGTTGAATTACATGAAACTTAAAGAGCAATTTGTAAAGACATATTACCCAGCGCTCATCTCTCTCTCTCTCTCTCTCTCTCTCTCTCTCTCTCTCTCTCTCTCTCTCTCTCTCTCTCTCTCTCTCTCTCTCTCTCTCTCTCTCTCTCTCTCTCTCTCTCTCTCTCTCTCTCTCTCTCTCTCTCTCTCTCTCTCTCTCTCTCTCTCTCTCTCTCTCTCTCTCTCTCTCTCTCTCTCTCTCTCTCTCTCTCTCTCTCTCTCTCTCTCTCTCTCTCAAGGCACAGCTAGCTCAAGTCCCTCGACAGCAAGAGGTGGAAAAGCAGGACAAAAACTAGGCTTTTTTAGGGACAGTGACTTAATTGAAATTTCCTACAACTGTGTTCACAAGCCTGCCGTCGTCAGAGCACCCTATGAAGGACGACGAGAGACAACAACATCAAAGGGTGACAAAAAACCCAAACTCGGCCGTGAACACGCCTCGTCATGGAGTAAGTCGCCACATTTGCCTTTGATAATACATGTGTTCATCATGATAATGCGCCGTGGCGGACGCAAATAGAGGATGTTCTGTAAA
>NC_139697.1:57086184-57171184 GCF_964188405.1 Protomyctophum parallelum
CAGACCCACCCACGCACGCACGCACACACGCAGACCATACATCCACTTTTACTTACGTCCACTTTTACCTGGACATGTCCTCTTTTGGGAGGCTGTGCGGGGGAGGATCCTTTCGGCCCCCTATGAACCTCCGCTCGCCCTACGCGCCCCAATCACCCAGGCTGGGCAACGGCCCAGTTGATGCACGCTTCCTTCCAGCTGCCGGACGGAACCTACATGCAGTCGCCGTATGCGCCCGCCTCACCGAGGCTAGGCCATGCCCTACAGAACCAGCCTCACGAGGCTATAGGCCATGCCCTACAGAACCAGCAGCCGGGGGGTTTATGCGTGTACAAATTATAGGACAGCCGCATGCATGTGCAAATTAACGACAGCCATGGACAGTACACATGGACATTACCCAGTTACCACGCGTCACTTTTATTTATACTGCACACATGCGTACATTTCATAGCACAATTCTGCAGATATAATAAGGCAGCTGGTATTTTAATTGCATCAATTATTGTTTTCTGGTGACTCATACTGTCCTCCTAATATGCCAGGTGCCTGTGTTGTTTAATTACTTTTTGAGTGGTGCAACCACTCCTACATTCAGCAATGTCCATGTACCTGTTTGTATGTATACCTGTATGTACTGTATGTGTATGTATGTGTGAGCACGAGTGCTGTGCGCATGCGTGAAATTGGAACGAGAGAAGTATGTGACATGGCTGCCACCTGCTGGACGCAAATCCAACTTCTGACTGCCACGGTCTGTGAGGCTGCGCACGCAGCACAGAAACAGATGTTGTGGGCGTCCATCTTGTGCTAAATAATGCTAGCGAGCTAAAATATAGCCATCCTTGCTCTAGAAAGCACCAATGTTTCCATCTAGACCACCGGATAATCAGCAAAGACCTCCGAACATCGCGCTAATTGACCAAACCACGGAGAGCTCCGCTGTTGTGCAAAAATAATAATAATGAAAAAATAGTTCTCAGCGACGCGGATTGATATCCATAATAAAGCTAATCTGACGGAGCAGAGAGAGAGAGAGAGAGAGAGAGAGGAGGGGGGAGAGAGGGGAGTTGCACCACTCGTTTTTTTTAATTTACTTTAAATAATTTTGTAGATATTTTTTATGGAGCCTTATTCTTTCCCCGATGCTATTAATTCCCCCCCCCCCCCCCCCCCCCCAAAAAAAGAGGAAAAGGTAATAAAAAACACGGGCACCTCACATATTAGGAGGTCAGTATCAGTCACCAGAAACACATTACGGGTGTTTTTGATGAATCTATGGTTAAAATAAAGTTTGAAGTTGCAATGGGTTTGTATAGTATGGGGCCAGGGCAGCTAATCAAAGATAGGTATATACCTGACGAAGACCCATAAGGGGTCGAAACGTTGTCATCCTTATATTCTAAATACAATTCCTGTGGGAGCTACAGTGTGCAGACTACTTCTCCTTCTCCTGTATGTATCTTTTTGTTCAGCACCTGAAAGTTTCTTGTAGATGTGCGTACTTTCCTTTCCATCGTATGGGCATACCTAACAATGGATGCCAAAAAATAGGACAATTTTCATGTGTGTATTTTTATATAAAAAGTCCATAAAATGTAATTACTTCCTTGAAATGAAAACGTGCTACGTGATGACGTGTTGAGGCTCACATCAATAAAAGACAATCAAAATGAAGCTCATCCGTTTGATTCCCATTGCTGCATCGTCCTTCAAACACAGGTGGTTTAGATTACAGAAATACTTTTTAATCTCATTCAAGTCAAGATGACATCCAGTGTATTACTCGTTTTAAACTTAATCATCACACTAAAATAATGATGTAGATTAGAGATAAGCCCCTGGCTTTGCTGCTGTCTCTCTGTCACTTTGTAAACAAACCACTCTGCATGTGCGTCTGCATGAGACGGAGAGACGTCCCATAGCCTGGAGGGATGCGACGCTCTGATTGGTTCAGAAACTGAGACCCTAGCGTTTGAGGCTGAAACTTCTAAATAAAATGCCCAAATTAACCATTTCACCCCGTCTTTAACCACTTTAAATTTGGACATTTTCCACTGTTTTTATACATAGTATTTTATATTTTAACAACACAAATATTGTATGGTGGTCCTTGTCCTAAAATCATTTCAAATGAGGGTCCATGACAAAATGCATATTCATTTGACATTAAAAAATGTTTTACAACCATTGCCTTTATAGTCCACAGACCACTATTTGCTACAGTGTTTTATCTCTGGGACCCTGATGTACACCTACACCAAACCATCTGGGGTAGTGTCCAACACACACACCTACACCAAACCATCTGGGGTAGTGTCTAACACACACACACACCTACCCCAAACCATCTGGGGTAGTGTCCAACACACACACCTACCCTAAACCACCTGGGGTAGTGTCCAACACACACACCTACCCCAAACCCTCTGGGGTAGTGTCCAACACACACACCTACCCTAAACCACCTGGGGTAGTGTCCAACACACACACCTACCCCAAACCCTCTGGGGTAGTGTCCAACACACACACCTACCCCAAACCATCTGGGGTAGTGTCCAACACACACACCTACCCCAAACCATCTGGGGTAGTGTCCAACACACACACACACACACCTACACCAAACCATCTGGGGTAGTGTCCAACACACACACCTACACCAAACCATCTGGGTTAGTGTCCAACACAAACACACCTACCCCAAACCCTCTGGGGTAGTGTCCAACACACACACACACCTACCCCAAACCCTCTGGGGTAGTGTCCAACACACACACCTACACCAAACCCTCTGGGGTAGTGTCCAACACACACACCTACCCCAGTAATGCTCTCATCTGGGGTAGTGTCCAACACACACACACCTACACCAAACCATCTGGGGTAGTGTCCAACACACACACCTACCCCAAACCATCTGGGGTAGTGTCCAACACACACACACCTACACCAAACCATCTGGGGTAGTGTCCAACACACACACACCTACACCAAACCATCTGGGGTAGTGTCCAACACACACACACCTACACCAAACCATCTGGGGTAGTGTCCAACACACACACCTACACCAAACCCTCTGGGGTAGTGTCTAGGGTTGGGATTCGTTAGGATTTTAACGGTTCCGGATCCTTCCCGGATCCCTCTTAACGGTTCCGGTTCCTAACGGTTCCCTTAACGGATCCTAATATAATTTTTTCCCCTTTTCTTCTGACATAAATGATGCTTATATTATAACTAACCTAACCAAGTACATAATAAAAACAAATGAATTAATTAAATTATTGAAAATGCACTTTACAAGTATGAGGTGGCACTATTATTTAAACTTCACCACCACCACCACCAGCTAGCCACCACAACAATATCATTTTTACTCTATATTGCAATTTGCTGTATATTAAATACAGTACACATTACAATAATGATATTGTTGTGGTGACAAATGTTGTCTTTAATGTTCAGATTAATTTAATATGAAGGACCCCTTACCCTAATGGAAACAAATAGTGCTTTCTTGGAATAAAGAAATCCTTTTAGCAGACCTTGTATTGAACTGTAGGCTACGTTCCTGTGCTTTTTTCTGCAAACTGTTTATAAAGTAGGCTAATCAATCTATGGAGGTATATGCACCTAAACGCTGGGCTCTCAACAGTCACGCGATTAATTTAGAGCCAAATCAAAAGCAGTTGAGTTGCTTATAAGTTGTAAAAAATAAGTGCAGAAAATTGATTTGGCATGATTCATAAAATATCAGACAGAAAGACGTTGAGACATTGGCGTTCTAAATTAACACCATTAACAACAGTTGTACAATACACCTAATGAAAAGCTCTGTAGACATTAGTAGTTTTTATTTTCTATTACGTTACTAGCCTGGGGAAAGTGAACCAGCCTTGCATCATCCTCATCCCCCGCCGGCTGTGGTGGAGCTGCGGGGAGTGTGACTGTGTGAGCTTTCCGCATGGCTCTCAAACGCGATTTGCCTAGATTATTCTCGTGAGTTGTGGACTCGTGTAGGCGTATTGATTTTGAGTTGTTTCATCAATGTGGACGTGCAACTGGTACAAGTTGCAACAACCTTTGCAGGGAACTATAGCATAACATTTATTCCACTTTGCGTGCTCAGCCTCAGAGTCATTTCCCTCTCAGTTAACCACACTTTGGAGATCTCTTCGACATCACTCGCTCCGCAGCGGTGAGCGGTCGCTGAATGCACAGAACAGTGGGCGTATCCTCCCCGACCCCACACACTCCTTTAGGTGGGGTGACGTCACCTCAGGCTCTGCTTGCATGCATGCACATTGCACATTGCACAGACACAGCGGAGCTAAATGACGACTGATGAGAACCGTTTGGGGAACCGTTAATAAAAAAACGATGGAACCGGCTCCGGATCCGCAATGTCGGAACCGGGTCTGAAATGGACCCGGTTCCGAATCCCAACCCTAGTAGTGTCCAACACACACACCTACCCCAAACCATCTGGGGTAGTGTCCAACACACACACACCTACACCAAACCATCTGGGGTAGTGTCCAACACACACACCTACCCCAAACCATCTGGGGTAGTGTCCAACACACACACACCTACACCAAACCCTCTGGGGTAGTGTCCAATACACACACACCTACCCCAAACCATCTGGGGTAGTGTCCAACACACACACACCTACACCAAACCACCTGGGGTAGTGTCCAACACACACACCTACACCAAACCATCTGGGGTAGTGTCCAACACACACACCTACACCAAACCACCTGGGGTAGTGTCCAACACACACACCTACACCAAACCACCTGGGGTAGTGTCCAACACACACACACCTACACCAAACCAGTAATGCTTTCTCATCTGGGGGCTTGTGTTATCTTTTTAGAATAAATTGCTAATACAGAATTCAAGCAATCAATCAATTTATGATTTAATAACAAGCCTTCTTAATCTCCTTTTGCGTCAAGACAAATAATAATAATTTAACAATCCATGTGAAATTAAACTGTTCTTTATTTGTCTGGCTGCACCGTCTGAAATCCAATCAGTGGTTCTCCAAAGTGGGTCCATTCAGCAACATGGATTTGTGTGGGGAGGACAAGACAGAGTTTCAATTTACCCGAGTATGTAATGACAATAACAAGACTGGGAATGCATCTAGGATTCCAGATCCTCAGACAGATGACCGCACACACACACACACGCACACACACACACACGCACACACACACACACACCACCACCCAACCACAAAGTTTATGACCGCTTGCGTGTGTGTGCGTGTGTGTGCGTGCGTGTGCACTAATGATATCTCTCTGTGTTCAATCTTTGCCCTGCCCTTGTGACTCACCTTTCTTGTCCCCGAAAAAGAGTGTCTGCTGTGCCGGGTTCGACCACTGGAGGGAGGTGTTGTCGTTGTACTCCACCCGGCAGGTCATGTTGGCCGTTCCTCCCTCTGTCACAGTCACATTCTGGACCAGAGGATACTGGCCGCTGAGGCCTGTCATACAGAGAGAGAGAGAGAGAGAGATGGTACATGTTAGTAGAGGACAATAACCCATTCTGACCTGAGATCAGATTCATACGAGGTTTCCGCCGGACACACACTGGTCTGATGAACCCATTCTGACCTGAGATCAGATTCTAAAAAATGTCAGTCGTTCTTCGATTTTTCAAAAATAGCAGACCTACAAGCTCGTATCGCGCCACTCGGTGGCGCGATATGAGCTTGTAGATCTGCTATTTTTCAATAGCTAAAGCATAACATGATGCCGACACCAAAATGGGTGCCCGGTCAGAATGGGTTAAAAAAGCCTGACCCATATCCTATACAGTATATAATTTTTTAAATTGCATCATGCCTCCAACAATGGCACAACAATGCACATAACTAAAAGGAAATTAAGGAAAGCAAGACCAACCCCAAGGTGTGTTTTGCGTCTTTGCGTTAAGGCTAAACAGCCTAATTACCTGGCTCCCAGTTTAGCTGGGATGGACAGCCACCGCTGTGTGCTAAATTGGCCTCCTAACACGGAACACATGGGAGACGTTTAGCCCGAGGACTAACCCTTGGACCTTCTGCAACGCGGGGATGCCCAATTAAAAACCACTCTCCACGGACATGTGTGTGCACGTGCACGCTGGATGCCTGCAGCCCTATAACTCACACGCAGACATGAAAGGGGCATTGTTTGTGTTGTGCTGTTTTTTCTAAGCGTGCAGGGGGAATGCTTGGAATTCAGGGAGGAGAGGTGCGGGGCAACGGCGGGGAGCCGATGTGGGATTTTTTACACACTGATTGGCAATTACACACTTTGCGATCCATGTTCATTTAATTGGAGCTAATTTAATTGTGTGGGTCAGGGGTGCACCGTGCACCTTTTATGAATACATAACGGACAGTGGTTATATCATGGACCCTCAGTTTGGTGTGTATTAAGGCCATCGACCCCCATAACCCGAGAGTGTACATATATGGAACCAAATTTGATCCTATCTACAGTATCAATCATTCAGCTGGGGACCCCCTGGAACCCCATCAAGAACCCTATATGGTGTCACAGACTCCCAGACACCGACAGTTGGTGCCTGTGAACATGGCAGTATGACCTAGACTAGATAATCTGTCACTAATAGCTACAGTATGTAGTAGTATACTGTAGCTATACTTTTCAGCACCATGGAGAGTTCACTGCAACGACCATGCAACCTCCACTATAGACTATAGTGACCTTTTTGGAGAGACCAATAGAAGAATGTGTGTATGACCGACCTACCCATACATTATTTCCCAATTATTTGGGAGCTCACGTGCAATATCCTCGTGGTCTGACGGTGGGCACTGACCCACAGGTTGGTGAATTGTTATAAAAAGAACAACTTGTTTTCAGCACCATGGACAGCGCTACTCAAAGAAAGCACTTTGTGTGGATGTCGCTATAGGTGTGCTGCATTCTTTATGAAAGATACAAACATAAACAGCGTGTTATTATAGGATGATGGGATCCTGAAGCATTAGTCCATGAGTTCAATATCCTGGACAGCTTTTTATCACATAGCTGCTATCTGCTGCATTCTATACGCTTCACTTACACACTCTATCTTCTTTAAATATCATGACTTTCTATTTACTTTTTTCTATTAATGTTATATTATACCACTAAATTATCTCAGTGTTTTGTCAATACTTGTTTCTAGGCACGTGCACACCGTGTGTACTTATGTGTGATGCAACTGTGTGTTTTGATGACTGCATGGATGTGCATGTGTATGCCTGTGTGCAGCAGTCGTGCACATATCTACACTTTTGTACAGACACACACATTGTATGTAGGTGTGGTGTCAGTTTGCGTGCACGTGTGTGTGTGTGTGTGTGAGAGGGGGGTGTGTGAAGGGGTAAGTAAATAATAATAACTATAAATCTATCCTGTCCCCATCCCTGGAGAGGATGGCTTTTAGAGAGTCTGAGCAAGAACGGAGGGGGGGCATTATTCATTACGACTGAAGACTAACCCTCCCATCCCCCCAAGATAGGATAATAGAAAAAATAAAAAGTAATAAAGTAAAGCGAGAAAAGGAACATTTCTCCATTTGTATTCCGCACCAGGCGCGTTTCGTCCAAGAAGGGTATAGAACTATACCGAACGCATTGCAGAGCGCTGCTTCCCTTAGAAATCATCGGCCAGCCAATTTCACGTTACGCCATTAGTGGCTAATGAACACACTTGCAGCATAAGCACAATCTGAAAATAGCGTTCGTTCCCGAGGCCCGAAAACAGAGAGGCCTCCTCCGGTGACGGAGTGGAGGAGGAGGAGGAGGAGGAGGAGGTGGAGGAGGAGGAGGAGGTGGAGGAGGAGGAGGAGGAGGAGGAGGAGGAGGAGGAGGAGGAGGAAGAGGAGGAGGAGGAGGAAGAGGAAAAAAAAGAGGAAGAGGAAGAGGAGGAGGAAGTAGAGGAGGATGTGTGTTAAAAGGAGTAGAGGCCGAGCGAGGAGAGAGCAATGGCGGAAGAAGTACTCAAGTAGAAGTATCAATACCACAATGTAGAACTCTCTGTTAAAAATGACGGTATTCAAAATGTACTTTCAGTAAAAGTAGCCTACAAAAGTATTGGAATCAAAATGTACTTAAAGTACCAAAACTGATTACGCAGAATAAAAAAAATCTTTTGAAAATAGCCGATCTACAAGCTCACAAGACATCGTAAGTTTGTAGCTAAAGTCTACAATAGGGCTGAAAGGGTGTGTTTTTGTAATAACGATCCAAATCTAGAAATAGTAGGCTAACTGACGTTTTGAAAGGATTGTAGTAGCGTAAAAAAGTAGAAGAAGAGTAGAAGTAAATGTATTGAAAATTGGAAATACTCTAGCAGAGTAAACAAATTATAATAATAATTAAGTACAGTACTTGAGTAAATGTGCATACTTTACATTTCACCACTGCGAACGAGGGGAGGTGGGGAGAAGTCAAGGAGCACGGGTCATTTATTTTACGGTGTTGATGAAGGGGCTCCTGAGGTTAATCACGCGTACGAGAGAGAGAGAGAGAGAGAGAGAGAGAGAGAGAGAGAGAGAGAGAGAGAGAGAGAGAGAGAGTTTACTTTCCTCCTGCCTCTCCTTGTCTCTCACTCCCCCCCCCAACACCCCCTCTCTTATTACTTCCTCCATTCTTTTAAATCATGTACTTTTGCTGAAGATAAACACACGCACACGCACACGTACACACTACATACTTACTGTTAGCCTGGTTTCCTGCTGGGTTCGCTGCATTCCGTGCATTTGTTTTGTCACTTCGCTTATAGCAACATGACAAAACAAATGCACGGAACGCAGCGAATCAGGCTGGAAACCTATAGTATACAGTATAGTTTGCACCGTATGTTCTGTGGCAGATATGCCCATATGTGGAATGAACAAGCCCGACGCAAATCAGCATATGATATGCCATATGGGCTGGACTCTCCGACATCAGTGCAAACCGCCGTTTGTTAGGCAACGATATCTGTTGTGTCAGACAGACCACAGCTTGATTGTGTCAGACGACACAGCAGAGTTATTCTAACTAATTGATAATCCTTATAGTTTGATTCAAATTACCTTGAGTATCTACATTCAGACCCTGCGAGAACAGTGTGCCTGTTTGAATCCATTTATTACATGACAAAAAAGTGCCACCGTGTCTTACAATAAAAATTGGCAGACACAGCAACCTACACATTGTAGCGATGAAAGAACATCTCCACTGATGAGGGATATTTCTCTATTTTAACACAGTACAATCCTCAGGGTTGAGCATGAAATGAACACTGATGATATTACTGTGCACATTTCTGTAGAGTTCAGTGACCCGTATTAGTAAACTAAAATAGCTGAGCAATTGTTGATATGAGAGAATGCCTGGGTGCCACCAGAAAGACATTCTTGTTTAATACTCTCTACTCTCTTAATAATAATAATAATAATAGCTCAGATTTATATAGCGCTTTTCTAAATACCCAAAGCGCTTTACATGGGAACACCAGGAACAGACTTTATTAATAAAAAAAAGATCAAAGCTAAAACATAACAGAAGACAGGGTTAAAAAGATAAAAGGATAAACGAGACCTCAACTGGGGAAGGCTATTCTGAAGAGGTGTGTTTTGAGTGAGGTTTTGAAGGAGAGGAGAGAGGGAGCAACTCTGAGATGGTTGGGGAGTTCATTCCAGAGTTTGGGGAGCCGAAACATAGAAGGCCCTGTCCCCCCCAGATGCGGTACTTGGCCTTGCGGACCTTCAGGAGGTTGGCTTCACTGGACCTGAGGGAGCGGGGGGGGGGGGGGACGGACATATGGTTCAAGAAGATCGGAGAGGTAGGGGGGAGCCAGGTTATTGAGAGCTTTGTAGGTGGTGAGCAGGATTTTGTAGTGAATTCTTTGTTTGACGGGAAGCCAGTGTAGGTCGTGGAGGAAAATATCATGTATATTTTGTAAATCTCCCTCGCAACAACATTCAAGATTCATCTGTATTATGCCCATGCATGGGGAAATTGTTGTCACAGCCACGCGCACTAAGGCATACGGAAATAGAGACAAAGGCATAATACACAAAAAGGAGGCAAAAAAAGAATACTGTAACATGTGTGTCGGGGATTTATTCGAGAGTGTATTCCACCTGTTCACTTACACATCTCCTCCATTCCCCTCCTCTCCTCTCCCACAGTAAAATCTTCTGACTGGACACATATTTTAAACACTTTCAATCTATAGCCGGCCTATTTTGAACGTGTAGGTGAACTTTTTCTAAATCTCCCAAATCTGTATTTATTTGTAATGTAAAAAAAACAACAGCTTGTGAGCTTGTAGATCGGCTATGTTTGCCATTTTGTCATACACCAATGTATATAGAGCTCCGCTTCAGCGTCAAAGTTGAAGAACCACTGAATGGTGACGATCGATAACACATTTTCTCGGCGGCTATATGCGTCAAGTGGGGCCGACCAGAGGCCACGGTGATGTTTACGTGAGGAGAAGTGTGTGTGTGTGTGTGTGTGTGTGTGTGTGTTTCGTATGCCTAATTGGCCAGTGGCCATTGGTTGTTCTTTCTGCCTACCAGGACCTCAGTGAAACGGTGCTCCTGGGGGAGAGGAGGCAGATGTCCTCATCTGGTTTCCAAGTCTAAAATTAGTGCCTTACTTCAACGTCTGTCCTTTTCCCCCTCTCCTCCTTACTTTCTCCTCCTCAGTCCTCACCCCCCCCCCCCCCCCCTCTCTTTTTCTCCTGCACCATCCTCTGTAGACTCTGTAGACTTAATGTCCTCACTCGAGAATGTATTCTTTCTCCTCCTCCCTTCCTGATTTCATCCCTGGGGGGTATTCTCTCCATCTCCATCTCCATCTCCATATCTCTCTCTCTCTCTCATTTTGTCTGTGTTCCCCAGTATTTCAACATTATAGGTTTTGACCCCCCATAACGTGCTCACACACACACACACACACACACACACACACACACACACACACACACACACACACACACACACACACACACACACACACACACACACACACACACTCTTTCTCCTTGCTCTCCACCTCTCCTATCTTTGTGTTTCACGGAGCACAGGGTCACTTTAATTGACCTGTGTTTTGACTGACGCACAGAGGCTAAGCCAGGTCAACAACTTTCCCATCTGCATGACATTACGGACTAATTATGTAATGAAATGATGTCTTGCCGTATGATCGTGTGCCCCTCGACTAGCATAATAACACTTGACTAATTCTCAGTTTTTTATTATTATTGTTTATTACTTCGGTTTATTCACTCGTAGTCATTATTTATTTATACTACAGACGCGCACATGCACGCGCGCGCGCACACACGCACGCACGCACACGCACACACACAAAGAAAGGAGGGGGAGTGAGAGAGAGAGTGAGAGAGAGAGAGAGATCAGAGAGACAGAGAGAGCGATACTAACTCCTGGACAAATGTAATTGTTTATTCTGCATGTTTCTTGTCCTCTCCAGCATGTGACCTTTCAAGCTAGACCAGCCGAGCCTCATGCTAACCTTTCCTCTAGAGAGAAGCTGTGTTGCTGTATTTTGGTGAATGCCTTTACTTAGTCATTCTGAGAGAGAAGAGAGAGAGAGAGAGAGAGAGAGAGAGAGAGAGAGAGAGAGAGAGAGAGAGAGAGAGAGAGAGAGAGAGAGAGAGACATTCAAAAGCTGACAGACATAAGGCCCAAGGCTGCAGCTGACCTTTCCAGTTCCACTAGAGGTCCACGCAAACACGAGAACCCAACATGCTACCGAGCTCACAGTAGATCCAGACTCTACTACGGGTTGGGTCTCTTATACAGTAACTGACCTCATACAGACCACGGCCGTCTTGCTATTACCCATTCTGACCTGAGATCAGATTCACTCGAGGTTTCCACTGGACACACACTGGTCTGATTAACCCATTCTGACCTGAGATCAGATTCTAAAAATGTCAGTCGTTCTTCGATTTTTCAAAAAATAGCAGACCTACAAGCTCGTATCGCGCCACTCGGTGGCGCGATATGAGCTTGTAGATCTGCTATTTTTAAATAGCTAAAGCATAACATGATGCTGACACCAAAATGGGTGCCCGTTCAGAATGGGTTAATGGCAGGGTGGCAACTAGCTCATACCTCCAAACAGAAATCTGATTGGATTTGGCAGTGTCAAACTCACCAACATTGCAGCGGTACGAAAAGCTTGAATTATCCTCTTTCTATCTGCAAAAATCCACTGTGACATGAGATGAGTGTTGGAGTTTGGAAGTTGGATATAACTCAACAGCCATGCGTACCATCTGTTTTGAATTTGCACATAATGCAGGAAGCAGCTTTGCTGAACACTTTAGTTACTAGGTACTAGGGCATTAACATAATAATCGAATAGTCGACTAGTCGACTAGCAAAACACTAGTCGACACTGTTAATTGACATCCGATTATTCGCTAATATTATTTTTAATATTTTTTATGATTTTTTTTTTTTTTTTTTTTTTTGCATATTGAGACAGGTAGATAATTATGTAGGCACGGTGGAGGAGGATAGACTATGTAATCTGTGTGATCTAAAGCAAATCGAAAATGAAATGCATTTTGTTTTTTACTGTCCATTCTACAACTCCATTAGGGAGAGACTTTTTAATAAGATAGACCCAAACCATGAATTTGTATGGCTGGAGGACTTCGAGAGACTGAAGTGCCTGTTTCAAAAGTACACTTTTTCATTTGCCTCATTCCTTGAGAAGGCCTGGTCAATGAGGAGGAAGGCCATTTACATGTAAAATGGCCTTGTTATGATTGTTTTCGTTTTATTTTATTTTCTTTGTTTTATTTTCTTTGTTTGTTTGTTCTAATAATTTACAAATATGTATGAACAGGAAGTGTCAGTTGTATTCAATGTATTCTGTGAAATGTGTCATATAATCCCATATGGGATGGGCCAAAGTGGCATGACACGAAAATAAAAATGTCATTCATTTCATTCATTCATTCATTCATTCATTCATTCATTCATTCATTCATTCTACAGCAGACATGCAGGCATGCAGCTGTGAGCTCTGTTGTTTTGTTGGTAGTTCGCCAACTTCAGTACTAATCCATTCCTGGCTGATTGTTTTCATATCATACAAGCCTACTGTACGTGGGTTTTGCCGTCACCCCACTCGTGTAGGTGCGGTGGGCGGCGTATCGGCGGTGGCACTAGCAGCAGTCAAGACAGTTTTTCTTTGGGAAAAGCATATGTGATATGCCTCATAGGCTCATAAGATCAATGGGGACAACTACAGTGTGTAAATACTTTTACTATTGGTGAGTTTATTACTGTAGTTTGTTCAACAAGTTAGATTGGAGACGTGTCGTCGTCCGGTACAGTAAAGTATAGCAGGAGTTCCTCCTCGCTCTGCCCAATAGTATCCAGTTTGGTGACAGTCAAACTACAGTAGCTCTTGCCGTGATTTCATGTTTCTTCATGCTTATCCAACAAAAGTCTGCGTGCCGCGTGTGGCATTATTAAAAACAAACAGCGATGCCGCACGATCATAGTTCTAATACGTAGCCGCAAAAGACTCGCGATGGAGTTAAGTAGTTGATCATCTGATTCATAGCCTGGCAGCCTGCTAGCTAGCAAACCTCCTCCTTGCTTGTAGCTCCTTCTAAAAACCAAACGAACTGTGATTGTAACTTGTTGTTGAACATTTAGGGTTGTATGAAAAACATCGCATGGTTCATTGCTCCAGTCTCCACTCTCCAAACATTGTGAACAACGTAACATGCTATGCTGCTCCGTAGAACGGTCTTATGCATAAAAAATAGCAGATCTACAAGCTCACAACGCGTCCATCCGTGAGTCATTGTGGACTTGCAACTTTGACTTGAAACAGCTGAGCTAATTTCGGCCAATCAGAGTGGCATTCAGCGTAATCTAGTAAGAGTGGCGACACTCGCGTTGACTCCCACTGTAACAATGGAATGCGGAAGTGCTCATTCTATCTCAATGGGATAGTTCCAATGTTTGGAACTATAGCCCATAGGAAGTGTGTCGCCACTCTCTTAGTACTATTCCACTCGGCCTGCATTGATAGTGCATTCACCGGCTCTGTTTTGCTTCGCTCGCTGGCTGTTTCATAACACGATGTTTTAATGCTTGATTGGATGGAATAAATATCATATTTTACCGCCGACTAACCGACTATAAATCGATTTTGATGGTAGTCGAGTCGACTATCAAAAATCACGTTTGGTTAATGCCCTACTAGGTACTTTGTAGATTTTGATCATTATTACAAAACATGCATTAACTTAAGCACCTCAGCCCTACATTTAAGGCCATTTGAAAATAGCCGATATACAAGCTCACAACGCGTCGCAATGTGATGCGTTGTGAGCTTGTCGATCTGCTATTTTCAAAATATTTAAATGTAAAGAAAAATGTGAAATGGGACATTCTGCATAATAAGTATACTTTTACTTTCGGTACTTGCAGTAGCAGTATTGATACTAGTTTTAAGTAAAACATTTGAGTACTTTTTCCACCGCTCCATGTTTCTTCTGTTGCACTCATTACAGACTCACTGAGACAACCTCTCCCTGGATCATTGCTGATCGGACAGGGGGGCTGGTTGAGACAACCTCTCCCTGGATCATTGCTGATCGGACAGGGGGGCTGGTTGAGACAACCTCTCCCTGGATCACTGCTAGGGTTGGGTGACGATACGAATACATCGTCAATCGCGATTTCTCGGGACGATTTAGCCCAATTAACATGTAAAGTGTGAGCAACATGTGAATCAATTTGGCCCAGCAAAGTAGTAACAGCGTCCGGGTGGAAATCACCTCCTCCCGTTATAATGTATGCTCCCACAGTCCCCGCACTCAGCAGCATCGGGCACCGGGACACGGCACTTACGGCAGCCGCCAGCCAGAGTAAAGGCTGGGAGCTGGGAGGATGTAGCCTACATGTTGTTTAAGCTCCGGAGTCCAGACCCATGCAGTTTAATAATATACAGTCACAACAGAATGCACACTGCTGTCTCGTGTCTCATCACAATCCCAATGCCTCACCCGTGAAGTCGGGGGGGGGGGGGGGGGGGGGAATAAAAAAACTGTCTACTAGTGTAAGTGTATAGGCTCGGGGATCATAAGTTAGCTTAAAGTTAGCTTAGCGTGTAGGTGCTGCAACCCACTGATTGAACTTCATATCCGCCTGTAATCTAAGTTATTTTTATTGACAACCCTGCAAAAATAGACAGATCTACAAGCTCTCAACGCGTAGCGAACGGCACTGCAAAAACAGTCAGGACGCGATGCCTTGAGAGCTTGTAGATCAGCAGCAGCCAGCAGCCCGGCCGCAGCAGCTTGTGGGCTCCGCTGCTCCTCTCCGAGCCTCCGACGGACCGCCGTTGCGGGGTAGCAAGGGAGCAAGTTACCCTGGCTGCGCAGCTGCGCTGCAGTCTGCAGAAACAGACTGATCTACAAGCTCTCAACGCCTAGCGGACGGAGCTGCAAAAACAGGCAGGACGCGGCGCCTTGAGAGCTTGTAGATCTGGCTTTTTTGCGACCTGCAGTGAGCTGTTCTCACTTTACTTTTATGACACGAATACATCGTTAATCGGCGAATATTTGTCAGACGATGGGCGGTTGAAAAAAATTTGCATATGGCCCAACCTTAATCACTGCTGAGCGGACAGGGCCACTGTGACTGCATGGCCGGAGTGGATGACGTCTGTTCACATGTGGCTGCAGTGCTCTTCTAGAAGCTGCTGTCCAATCGGAGAATCAAAACACTGCCGCTGATGAAAACGCCTACTGGAAACGCCCAGCTCCACTGAAGGGCATTCAATACCGGCAACACATAAGACTTTACAAGCGCTAAATTGAAAAAGGTACATTTGGATTGGTGGAGCATCTGAAACAGGTCAACCCTGCAGTCCAAGAGGCCTGAGGAAAGACGGAGCGGAACCACCATCAGAGAAAGAAGCCTTCTTTCCTCTGGAACTGCAGCAACTTGAAGCTATATGCAACCTGTCTGGTGTGCCTCCATATTCAATCTTGTTTAACCCATTCTGACCTGAGATCAGATTCATACGAGGTTTCCACTGGACACACACTGGTCTGATTAACCCATTCTGACCTGAGATCAGATTCTAGAAATGTCAGTCGCTCTTCGATTTTTCTAAAAATAGCAGACCTACAAGCTCGTATCGCGCCACTCGGTGGCGCGATATGAGCTTGTAGATCTGCTATTTTTCAATAGCTAAAGCATAACCTGATGCCAACACCAAAATGGGTGCCCGTCAGAATGGGTTAAGAGCAATATTGAGACGATCCTGCCAGTGTTTAATGATTTGTGGAATGAGCAGTTTGCCAAAAATGAGAAGCTTGTAAGTCCTGGCCGTTCCATCGATCTTACAGTGACACAGGATGAGCATGGGCCTGTGCTCCCATGAGAACTTTTTAAATATCAGAGCTTTTCATTTACCAAGATTACACATGCATTACTACAGTAATGCTGTGTGGTAGTGACTGCTGCTCACGTGCCTCTATTGCCACAGGTTAAACTTGGCGCTGCATGGTCCGAGTTTGAAGTCAGTCGATCGAACGATTCTCGACATACGTGAATTACACACAGACAGGCAGACGGACAGAGAATGTGTGCATTCATAGTAGGATTACTACTACTACACTGTAAAACCATAATCATTTCACGATAATAGACTTATGTTTAAAAGAAATTCAGCTATTGAATGCAATGAGACTGTGAGATTAATAGACCAGATAAATGCATGCATTGCAATAATCCTTGCTAATGGTACTGTAGTAGATGACTAATATTCAAGTCACAGTGCATAAATCCAATGAGTAGCCTATCTAAAAATCCTAAAACCAAACTATCTAGAGTGAAATATGTTACAAGACAAAACTTTTAAGTGATCAAACTGTAATCACTAATGGATTTTGAAGCAATCTTGCCAGTCCCGATAATGCATGGCCACATTTTAGAAAGCTTGTGTACCGCCTGCCAAATTCACTGTGAATATTCTTTTTTAACTGCAGTATGCCTCTGTTTCAATCAGATGGATGCACGGATGGATGCGGTTAATATATTTTTTTATTATTTAACCACTTTAACCCTGTTGACCGCAGTCCTCCAGGGGTCTCGACCCACTGCATTTTTCATCAAAACACCGAATGTCTTTGCCAAAAGTAGCCGTTGCAGCATGTGAGGTTGTAGAGAAATGTTTTGGCCCAATGTTTGTTTATCTTGGCCGAATGTTCACACATCACAACATGCCAGAATAGGCATGCTAGGGTTCATGTAGGTATTATGTAGGCTAATCAGCTTTTTAGTTACAGTTATGTTTACTGTTTCTTCGATAATGACGTCAAGGAAGTCAACTGCCTGGAATTTGTTCTTCCAGCAGTGTTTGCTCAATAGGCTCTCTCCATGTGTCTGTTTGGGGGGAAAATGTGTTTTCATGAGTGCATCTGAAAAATGTCTTTGGCTTTGTCACAGTGCTCCTTCTTAGATTGTAGCTATAGGCCTGTCTGTTGCTCTGCCCTATAGCTGTCTGCCTATAGGCCTGTCTGTTGCTCTGCCCTATAGCTGCCTGCCTATAGGCCTGTCTGTTGCTCTGCCCTATAGCTGCCTGCCTATAGGCCTGTCTGTTGCTCTGCCCTATAGCTGCCTGCCTATAGGCCTGTCTGTTGCTCTGCCCTATAGCTGTCTGCCTATAGGCCTGTCTGTTGCTCTGCCCTATAGCTGCCTAGCTATAGGCCTGTCTGTTGCTCTGCCCTATAGCTGTCTGCCTATAGGCCTGTCTGTTGCTCTGCCCTATAGCTGTCTGCCTATAGGCCTGTCTGTTGCTCTGCCCTATAGCTGCCTGCCTATAGGCCTGTCTGTTGCTCTGTCCTATAGCTGCCTGCCTATAGGCCTGTCTGTTGCTCTGCCCTATAGCTGCCTGCCTATAGGCCTGTCTGTTGCTCTGTCCTATAGCTGTCTGCCTATAGGCCTGTCTGTTGCTCTGCCCTATAGCTGCTAGGGCAGCACACCTAAACCTAACCTTAACCCATGTCTAACCAATGACTAGTCTAAACTAAGTATGCACCCCGCGTACCAGTCGTACCACCTATATCTCCTCATTCCAGTTTGTTTGCATAAACACCCTTGAACTTTAGAACTTTGTCTGTGTGTCTGTATTTGGGTCCGCCAGTTCTTGGTACCATGCCAAGAATGGCTGCTAATGTGAGGTGGTGCAGTTAGCCCTGACCAAAGAGTCCAGTTGAAATATTTCAGCACTTCAGAAAAAGAAAAAAAAGAAAAAATGGAAGAAAGAATGTACATGAGAAAGAAAGTGAAATTGCCCACTTCAAAATCAAATGTAATTTTTCATTTAAACTACGATGCCTGATTAAGCCTGACATCTGCACGGTGTCTGTCAGCCCCTGTCAGACCACAGTAAAACCATAGCTTATCTGAACAGAACAACACCCAACCACGAAATGTGAAAACCAAACAAGCTACACAATATTTATATAAGGAAAAAAGTATGGAAGCATTCCAAAACGCTATTAGGCTAAAACAAGTGCAATCACAACTAGACACATTCCTAAAAGGAACCTTCCAAGACACAAGTCAAAGTGTAAACAGTGCAGTAGAAAGCATCAATAACATAGTTGACCTTACAACCTCTGTATTTGTTGTTAAAAAAAGAAAATCTATCAAAAATGCATTTGACTCAATTTGGTACAAGGGTCTACTGTAAACTGCTAGAAAGGGGAAAGATTACGACATCATAAAGTCAATGTACACAAAGAACACATGTGCTGTTAGGATTGGGGGAAAAAACACACAGACTTCTTTCACCAAAGCAGAGGAGTTAGACAGGGATGCAGCCTGAGTCCAACACTCTTCAACATATACGTCAATGATTTGGCAAAACACTAGAACAGTCAACACCAGGTATCCCGCTAGCAGTCACAATAGTCAAATGCCTACTGTTTGCAGATGACCTGGTGTTACTGTCCCCTACTAAAGAAGGATTACAGCAGCACCATGACCTCCTGCACAAATTCTCACAGACATTGGCCCTGACAGTAAATCTAGCCGAGACAAATATTATAATTTTTCAAAAAAGACATAACCAACAATTCTTTCTAAATATGACAGAACTAGAACACACAAAGAAATACTAACCTCAGCCTAAACATCAGTAGCACAGGAAACTTCAACAAAGAAATACTAACCTCAGCCTAAACATCAGTAGCACAGGAGAGAAAAGGCAAGAAGGGCTCTCTATGCCATCAAAAGGAACATCCCAATAATATTATATATTAATATTAGACTCCATCATAGACCCCAGATCGTTGCCAGATCTGGGGTCCCCTTGCCAACCCAGAACCTGAGAAATGGGATCAACACCAACTGAGACTCTGCACGCAGAACTCTGTAAATCCATCCTCTGCACCCAATGAAAAACAACAAACAGCTTGCCGAAAAGAAAGAAAGCTACCCAGATGCGCTCCATACAGAGATGCCCCCTTAGTCAGCTAGTCCAGGGACTTATGTGCACAAACACAAGCACAACCACCTGATGGAAAACCCATTGGACTTAACCAGATCATAAGAAAACAAATAGAAAGCTACCTGACATACTGGAAAGAGACTACCAAAAACCAAAGCTAAATGGAATGCTATCTATCATCAAATAGAGAATATACATTGGTTGAATACCTGAGCACGGTAAATGACCCAAAACTTAGGAAAGCCTTGACCAAGTACTGAACACAGCCTTGTAGTAGACTCTATTGCAAGGCTGTGTCTATTGAATAGAGAAAGGCAGACCCCGCTCCCAAGGGAAGACAGACTATGCACTCACTGCACACAAAATGTGGTGGAAACAGAGCTACACTTTCTAACCACCTGCCCACTATACCAAGACATCAGAGACACATACTGTACTTCCATAGATTACACACACCCAAAGTGAGTTTGAAACTACAAAAAAACTCCCATACCTATTCCCATAGAAATACAGTACAACAATGCAAACACAGCAGCAAGATCTGTGAACTGTTGCAACAAAAGAAGGCTAGCCAATGGAATACAACCACCCTAAGGACTACTATCTGTACCAAGTAGACCGCTAGACCTACTGCACATGTAAACAGAGCTGCTACCTTTAAACACATCTTAAAGGTATATTCAGTGATTTCACTTACTTCAAATATCACTTATTTTTTTGTTTTGTTGTGATAATCCTCCCTACTATAGAGTGTGCTGGTCATATAAGGAGTTCCTCCCTGTCCCCAGTTAACCCCTGGGGGTCAAAAAACCTTAGGTTTCGTTTTTGACTCTCTATCCTGATTGGACGAAAGGCTGGGTCCCACAGCCAAAAACGAAACCTAAGGTTTTTTGAGTGAAATCACTGAATATACCTTTAAATATCAGGGGTTTTTTGTATGCTAAATAGTCTTGAGAAAAAGAAATGCTGTTATTTGTCCCAAAGTGACAAACAAACAAATTGCTGCTATTTGTTTCAAAAAAGCTTTATACCCTGTATAACGACACAGTGTGACATAGGCCTAGCTCTGTTTACAAAATGCTGTAACCCCTCCAACTCTTTGCCCTAAGCCGGTTACCTGACAACGCCTTGCTCAGCCCCGCATGCGTAGACTACTGTTATAATTAGCCCATTCTGACCGGGCACCCATTTTGGTCTCAGCATCATGTTATGCTTTAGCTATTTAAAAATAGCAGATCTACAAGCTCATATCGCGCCACCGAGTGGCGCGATACGAGCTTGTAGGTCTGCTATTTTTGAAAAATCGAAGAGCGACTGACATTTTTAGAATCTGATCTCAGGTCAGAATGGGTTCATCAGACCAGCGTGTGTCCGGCGGAAACCTCGTATGAATCTGATCTCAGGTCAGAATGAGATAATTAGGATCTTCTCTGACAACGTCGCTGTCCGTTGTGCTGATCAGACATAAGATGTTTGAATCAGATTTCTCAGCGAGTTGCGATTGAAATATAAACGTTTCTCGAGAATTATAGCTAGCGTGAGCTAATGCTAACATTAGTCTTTTCTTACAATAGAGGTCTGCGAGCGGGGAAAACTTGAGTACGTAGTAATCTCCACAATTCCAGCACCGTGCAAGCTATTTACCACTTGTGGCCACACAGCCGCAGTCTAAGTGTTAGTTAAGCAGAGGTTGGAATTTGTTTTTTGTACATCTTTTGAAGCACAGGAGTAACAAATAATAACACAGAATAGGTCAACAAAACCTTGTGTTTTCTATTTGAGAATTGCTAAGTCAGAGGTTGGAGTGTCAGTATATTATGCAACGAAGAATGGAAAGCTCACTGAACGCTATTACTCAGTCCGCCTGCATCACTATCCACAGAAATAATACTGTATTTCTCTTTTTAGTCTGCTCTGAAGAAGGCTACTGCCGGAAACGCCTCAGCGTTCTCAAATAAACATGAGAAATTGCATCTGAGCCAGTCTTGCATCTTTTACTTTGGAGTGTCGCCTTTTCCAGTTAGTTGGTTTATGAGTTATACTGTATTTCCCCTCCTCCAGTTTTTCTTCTGTCATTTTCTCCATGACAACAGACAACATAAAACAGAAAGAGAGAGAGAGAGAGAGAGAGAGAGAGAGAGAGAGAGAGAGAGAGAGAGAGAGAGAGAGAGAGAGAGAGAGAGAGAGAGAGAGAGAGAGAGAGAGAGAGAGAGAGAGAGAGCGTGAGAGTCCATGTACATTTTTAGCATTTCTGTTAGAAGAAGTGGCAGCCATTAAAATCAATGTATTTCCTCTTGAGATATAGTGAGAGGGGAGCACAGGGTTTTGTGACATCTTGATTTAGAACAAGTAAATAATAAATAAATAATGGAGCTCGATGGCAGGCAAATCCCACAGTTGCAACTATTACAATGAGCACAAGAGCGACAAAAGAGGCCTTTGCATTACATGATAACTATAAATGAAAAGTTATTCAAAACTCAAACTGCAAAAATAAATTATGTTTAACGTTTTATTCTATTTGCTTGATCCAGCCTAGAATTTCACAACACAATAAAACAATTTGCCACTCCAATTCTCATTCAGCTGAATGTTTCACGTCTTTATGAAAGTGGATTTTATAAGAAATGTGATTACAAATCTAAAATGGCAAGCCAGTTAGTTAGTAGCCTTCTGTAGCTGCATGAATGCGTAACATATGTTAGATGTACAGTATGATGTATGAGGTCTTAATGGGTCGCGAGCAGATGCTGACATGTCACACATGTACAAGTCTTGTCTATTACTGTATGAGTGACATGATTTGATGACGTCAGTGAGTGCCATTGAGCGCTGATGCGCTAAGGCAGCGAGCACATGCTTAACGTCTTTCTGCCAATTTAATTATTTGCTATAGCCTAAACAAAATACGCACTGAAAACAAAGTAACAAATTACATGAGCCCCTTTTTCACATCCAGTTCAAGGTAGGAAGGTTGTGCCAATTTGCCGCATTGCTGTTCTGTGTATAAGGTACAGTCACATGCAGGACAGCGAGGCAAGGCAGTGAAAGCAGATAGGGACACTTTGACAGTATCGTCAGGGGCTATTGCGCAAACAGAGGACCTTCTGTTCCCCAGGCGGCCTCTTTACCCACTCAGCCATGGCTGCCCTAAATAACTCAAAAACATAAACTGATGCCCAACACAAGACAATTACCCAACAAAGACTGACTGAGGAACAAAGACTGATACTGTATACACACCAGGGGTGATTGCAAACCAGATACAGTTGGGACATATAGAACATATACAGTAACTAGAACTAAGTAGCCTGATAACAGACTGAAGTGGACTGGTCTGTCCACTCTGTGGAGTGAGTGGAGGCAAAGAACTACGGTACAGTAAGTATATGCTGATGGTGTATATTATAAAATGGCAAGCTTATACGTACGTACATATATATAGACACAGAGAGAGAGGGAGAGACCAAAAACTACACCTAAACCTAATCTCACAAAAACTATATCCTAAACCTAACCATATCCCTATTATCGGCAAGAACTTCGGCAGTTTAAGGAAAATGCTAGAGGCAACGGGTTTGGATCACAGGAGGTTAGGGTTGAATGTCAAATGATTAGCAAGGCACACCACCGAGGAGATGATGGAATGGGTTTCGGACTGTATTTGAATGTGACCAACGTCCATTCTTGCATTCAGCCAATCGCAAGCAGGCCGGGCGGGGCTTGGCATATTCTAGTTATACCACTTACCATTAAATTACATGTGCACTACTGTAGCTTCCTTTTCACAACCATTTTGACAGGTAAATGCAGCTGAAGGTAATAAGGTTAATTACGTGTGTATGCTCATTTAGTGTGTTTCTGGTGTGCTAACATGAAGGTGTCCAGGCAGTGAAAACAAAGGATGACATGTGTTGTGTTAAAGACATATTATTGGCAGACTGTCTGAGAATCAAAAACTGGCTGAGCATTAAATTACATTATGCCGTGTACAGTAACATATGCCAAAGCCATATAATATGAATTACATAAGATATAATATACTGAGATATTGAAATTAGGTTTCAAATTAATTCCCAGAATAATTTAGTTTGGGTTATATATACATTAATATGCTTTGGATATACAGTATACGTTAGTAAAGCTCTGAAGGTGTGAAGTTTAAATGTGCATTTTGTGTGTGTGTGTACAGTATGCGTGCATGCGTATTGTGATGACAGTGACTGAAGTCTCCCTCCACA
The DNA here is from genome assembly GCF_964188405.1 of Protomyctophum parallelum. NCBI lineage: Eukaryota > Metazoa > Chordata > Actinopteri > Myctophiformes > Myctophidae > Protomyctophum > Protomyctophum parallelum. The sequence continues at coordinate 57,109,963 of NC_139697.1, forward strand.
GAGAACAAGATTTTGCAACTCCTGCAGTGTGTGCAGAGTATACCTATATATCTGTGTGTGTGTGTGTGTGTGTGTGTGTGTGTGTGTGTGTGTGTGTGTGTGTGTGTGTGTGTGTGTGTGTGTGTGTGTGTGTGTGTGTGTGTTCAAACACCTCAGGGTGTAGTCATTTCTGATCTGGAGATCTCACATTAATTATCCAGCAGGAGAAGAAGCTGGTGCCTAGTGCACTGTCATCACCATTTACATAATTAGCCCATTCTGAACGGGCACCCATTTTGGTGTCAGCATCATGTTATGCTTTAGCTATTGAAAAATAGCAGATCTACAAGCTCATATCGCGCCACCGAGTGGCGCGATACGAGCTTGTAGGTCTGCTATTTTTGAAAAAATCGAAGAACGACTGACATTTTTAGAATCTGATCTCAGGTCAGAATGGGTTTAATCAGACCAGTGTGTGTCCGGCGGAAACCTCGTATGAATCTGATCTCAGGTCAGAATGGGTTAGACCAGGCAGCTGCCTGTGCCGCTATCCCGCTCTTGACATCCAAATCAACAGACATGCCCGATCGACAAAACTATCCCACATCTCATCTGCATGAGCATCTCTATACTGGGCCCTTTGTTGTTCCAAAGTGACACGTGTTGATGGGAGGGGGGGGGGGCAAGCACCAAGCAGGCGCAGGGAGCCAACCGTGTTCAAAAGTTGCATTTGGGACTAAAACAAAAAAAAAAGTGTAATATGTTTTTTTTTAATATTTTAGTCATGACGCCATGTTCATGACCAAAAACCCTGTCCTGAAAATGTGGTCTCACTTCCTTCCTGGACTATACAAAGTCACACCTCCATGCAGCCTCTCCCCCTCTCCACAAGGAGGGGAAGTGCACTAAAGCATTATGGGCATTGTACTGTATAGGAATTCAGCAATCCAGTCAAACCCTAAAGTCAAACACAGAGACTTAATTTTCTTTCTGGCCATAGGGGGGGGGCAAATTTCAAATTGTGCTACTGTTATCTACTATATTAACATCGAGTGACTGCAGTTTCTTCCAGCGGTGAATTGTCCCTTTAAGGCCTTGCTTTTCTCTTCAGGCTGCCAAAGTGCCAAAGTTCTCGCCTATAAGCACGCTTCCAAGCACCCCAGTCGAAAATATTGCAGCTTCGCGCCAGCGCAAAATGAATGCACAGTGACACGACACATTGTGGGTGTATATTAACCCATTCTGACCTGAGATCAGATTCATACGAGGTTTCCGCCGGACACACACTGGTCTGATGAACCCATTCTGACCTGAGATCAGATTCTAGAAATGTCAGTCGTTCTTCGATTTTTCAAAAATAGCAGACCTACAAGCTCGTATCGCGCCACTCGGTGGCGCGATATGAGCTTGTAGATCTGCTATTTTTCAATAGCTAAAGCACGACATGATGCCGACACCAAAATGGGTGCCCGTTCAGAATAGGTTAAAAAAAGGTTAAAACCTGGCCTGATGATGCCTCTGAGCAGCTGCAGGGACTGCTTCGACAGGACCAACTGGGACATTTTTTAACACCATGCAGGACCATGGATGTGTTCACACAGACAGTGTCCTGTGCTATATCAAGAACTGTACCAGACAATTTCACAGTGGACAAACTAACCTATAAAGAGAGGCATCAGAAAGGCCAAGGCTGACCGGGGCAGGGGACAGCAACAACAACAGCAGGCAGGCTGCGCTGTGCTTTGAGAAGCTGCTGCGGGGTCACATCACATCACTCCTGCGCCGTGGCTTGGACCCCCCCCCAGTTCGCTTACAGGGCTAATAGATGCCGTAGCCACCGCCCTCCATGCTGCACTTTCAATTTACAATTTACAATTTACAATTTAGGCATTTAGCAGACGCTCTTAATCCAGAGCGACTTACAATAATCAGGAACAAAAGCATGGGAATACATCACAAAAGCATTTATCATAAAACATGCGTAAGCTAAGAAAGTAACAGTGGAATATCTATATTATGAGACTATACATATAAGCTATATATATACTACTATGCTATACAGTACATATGTACTATGGCGTGCTATGACTATATACAATGCAATTATAGTGCCGTCTACATAACATGCTATAAGTCTGTATCAGATGCTATCTAAGTCTACAGAAATGCTATCTAAGGGGGTAGGGTAAGTGCTATGGGCCATGATGGAGTCTAAAAAGGTGGGTTTTCAGACTACGGCGGAAGATTGGGAGTGATGCTGCAGTTCTGACTGCAATGGGAAGTGCATTCCACAGTTTTGGAGCCAGAAGGGAGAAGAGCAGCCGGGGAGCTATATGTGCGGTTGCTCTTTGTGGATTTTAGCTCTGCATTCAACACCATCCTCCCCCACAGACTGGTGGACGTACTGGGGGGGAACTGGGTTTTTCCACACAACACCTGCATGTGGATCAAGAGCTTTTTGGTCTGGTCGCAGCCAGGGGGTGAGAGTGGGCGATCACACATCCACGTCGCTCAGCCTCAGTACCGGCTCCCCACAGGGCTGTGTACTGAGCCCGCTGCTCTGCGCCCTCTGCACACACAAATGCACCCCCCGCCCACCGCAACAACGCCGTGGTGAAGTTTGCGGATGACACCACAGTAGTAGGGCTCATCTCCAAGGGAGATGAGTCAGCCTATACAGGGATGAGGTGGTGCAGTTGACTGACTGGTGGCAGAGAAAACAACCTGCTCTTGAACACATCCAAGACCCAGGAGCTTGTCATCGACTACAGGAGGAAGAAAACGGACATTCCACCATTAATCATGAATGGGGACTGTGTGGAGAGGGTGTCCTCTTTCCGCTTTCTGGGAGTCCACGTGGAGGAGGGCTTGACCTGGAATGTGAACACCTCTGAGCTGCTGAAGAAGGCCCAGCAGAGGCTTTACTTCATGAAGGTGCTCAGGGGGAATAACATCACACAGAGACTGCTGGTGTCCTTTTATCGGTGCGCCATAGAGAGCATTTTAACATACTGCATGCGTATATATGCGTGTGGTACACCAGTACAGTAACTCTGTAGAAAGTGCTCCAGAGGGTCATTAACACGGCACACACAATCGTTGGCTGCCCTCTTCCCACATTGGAGGACCTACACAGATCCCGCTGTCTCAAAATAAATCTATCTATCTATCTATCTATCTATCTATCTATCTATCTATCTATCTATCTATCTATCTATCTATCTATCTGGTGGAGGGGATGCGGGTGGTGCAGTCTGAGGAGTGGGGGGGGATGCGGGTGGTGCAGTCTGAGGAGTGGGGGGGGGATGCGGGTGGTGGCGTTTGCAGTGGAACATGTAGTGTGAACGCCGTTATTGTCTCCGGTAGTGACAGCATCTTATTGTCTCCGGTAGTGACAGCATCTTATTGTCTCCGGTAGTGACAGCATCTTATTGTCTCCGGTAGTGACAGCATCTTATTGTCTCCGGTAGTGACAGCATCTTATTGTCTCCGGTAGTGACAGCATCTTATTGTCTCCGGTAGTGACAGCATCTTATTGTCTCCGGTAGTGACAGCATCTTATTGTCTCCGGTAGTGACAGCATCTTATTGTCTCCGGTAGTGACAGCATCATCTTATTGTCTCCGGTAGTGACAGCATCTTATTGTCTCTGGTAGTGACAGCATCTTATTGTCTCCGGTAGTGACAGCATCTTCTTATTGTCTCCGGTAGTGACAGCATCTTATTGTCTCCGGTAGTGACAGCATCTTCTTATTGTCTCCGGTAGTGACAGCATCTTCGTGATGGATTCCTCCACCGACAGCACCTTCGCAGCACATTCCTTCTCTCTCCTTCCTGCGCTCACTCATTCTCCATCTCCATTTCTCTCTTTCTCGGTGTGTCACGGGTTTTTCCTCTGTCTGATTAACACAAACTGTGTAGGTGCTTATTATTGGAAAAATGACTGCAGGTAACAATGGTTAACAATGGTCTTAGAATAGTGGACAGTGTGTCACACATAACACACACAGACAGCTTCACACTCTATAAAACAGTATAAAAGTGACACGACCACGTAATCGGCTGCCAGAATGCTTTGACATTGTTGCCCGTTGACCCTATGTCCACTTATACTCTGAGAGTGAGTTAGTAAGCTGGTGGAGTTAAGCTCACTGCAGGCGAACCTATAAATACTTCATGATTCCTGCTCTCTCTCTCCCTCTCCCTCCCTCTCTCTCTCTCTCTCTCTCTCTCTCTCTCTCACGCACGCAGCATTGGGCTGAGCTAAGGTGGGTAAAGGAGTTCAATGTGGGTGTTCATTGCTCAGGTGATCAGGTGAGGGGAGGAAGGGGTTGTTTGGACAAAGACAAAGACAATCAGAGGATGAAGAGGTGAGAGAGAGAGAGGATGTCAAAACAGACATAAATGGTATACAGTAATACATGGATAAAGTGCCCCTCAGGTTTTGACCTCCTGGTGGCACTATAACAGGCCAATGTGAAAAGGCTGCCATTTGTGAAAAGGGTGGGATATATTCCTCAGCCTAGTAGGAAAGTCTGTGAAAGATTTCACGTTGAGTGCCCAACATACTCTCTCCCCATGCCTTCGGCCTGGTGGAGACAATGATATAACTTGAGTATAATTGAGTTTAACCCATTCTGACCGGGCACCCATTTTGGTGTTAGCCTCATGTTATGCTTTATCTATTGAAAAATAGCAGATCTACAAGCTCATATCGCGCCACCGAGTGGCGCGATACGAGCTTGTAGGTCTGCTATTTTTTGAAAAATCGAAGAACGACTGACATTTTTTAGAATCTGATCTCAGGTCAGAATGGGTTCATCAGACCAGTGTGTGTCCGGTGGAAACCTCGTATGAATCTGATCTCAGGTCAGAATGGGATAATTGAGAGTTCAATGGAGTTCAATGGACAGGTGGCGCGTGGCGGCATCTCCAGAGGTTTTCGCTGTTACTTTCAATGAGGTGACATCACCTTCTGCTTCTAGATACTGTACTGTATATAATGCCTAAATGTACACTACAGTATAACTAACATAATACAAATAATGTGTAACTCTTATAATAAAGACTACATTTCATATAGGGCTTCATAGGGACATGTTTCGGTATAGCAAAGCAAAGAGCGACATCTTTATTCTTTCCCAAAGACAGAGTAAAAAGGGCTTTTCTGAGATGACAGGCGACAAAGCAGCGAAAAAGGGAAATTAGGCTGACCTTTTGTGAAGGACAGACAAGGAGTGTGTGTGTGTGTGTGTGTGTGTGTGTGTGTGTGTGTGTGTGTGTGTGTGTGTGTGTGTGCGTGCATGTGAGTGCACGTGCGCAACATACAGGATTGTTTCCATAACACTGCATTTTTTGTGTTTGCAGGCATGCACAGGCAGAGTACATATACATGACATAGTGTATACTGTACATTTATACAAGTACATACAGTACGCACGCACGCACACACGCACAAGCTTCTATATACTGTATGTTGCAAACACATGTGAATGCATTGGCCAATATGAGTGGCGTTGATGTTATAAAATGTAGCATTAATTCCTGCTTTTAATATGCTGTATCACAAACAACAGCCCAGCCTGTGTGCACCCTGTTGTTTATTCCCTCGCTCCAAGCATCCTGAAAGCACAGATTCAGCAATGTCTGTCATTGCCTCCAACATTCCTCGCAGGGAAACGGGGTGGGGTTCCGGCTCACCACAGCTATTGAGACTCGAATGCCCCTAAGAATCCACAGGGAGAAGAAATAGGCTTGACTTGTGTTTGTCTTTGGTGGAGAAAGCAATGCATGTTCACTCTTTGAGCAGGCAAGAGAGGATAACAGGGCCAGTGTGGCCTTCGGTGAAGAAATCAGAATAATTGTGCTTGACACCAGTAGTTCCAGACTGACCCTAATCAACGTTACATAGTGTAATTTCTCTAACGTCAGACGCAGGAGGGGCCTGGTTCTCTAACGTTGGGTGATGTGCTAGCAGACGCAGGAGGGGCCTGGGGAAAGCGCTTATCTCTGCAGGGGGCTCTGAGAGATTTAAAGGGCAGAGAGTGTGTCGAGTCTGATTTAAAAAAAAGCTCATCATCGGGGCTGTCTGTTGCTAGTGAAGATCTCGTCTTGAATTCTAAACCTAACATGTTGGGCTTGAAGGCATTTATATCTAACTTGTAGGGATTTTTTACAACTTGTCACGCTGCTTGCAAAATGAGCATGTTTTTTTTTTGACTGTCACGCAATGGTTGCAGCCCCACATTTCCATTTGGGATAAGAGACGTCATGGAACATAATAGCTGAACAATGGATTGAGTGACCTAAATGTACCGTGACGGTTCTGTTAGTTTGTGCGTGCGTGCTTGCGCGTGCGTGCGTGCATGCGAGTCTTCAGGAAACTTGAACAGTCAGTCAAAGAGATGATTCACTTTTGGGTTGGAAAGATTGAAGCCACAATCAAAGTGAAGGTCTGAGTCTGACTGTCAGCTAAATAACTGAAAACGGATGGGAGGAAGAATAGGCTGCTGAATAAGTGATTACGTTTTTGATTGAAAAGGTCAAAGGTCATAGTTACATTGGAGAGATAGAGACGTTGATGAGACATGTCAGATATTTGACTGTAAGCCAGAGTTAACACTGTTATTTGTTCTAAAACTAGCTGTGTGATCCGGTTTAGAAAAAAATGAAACAAATAATTGTGGTTCCGGTGGTTGGTTCTGGGTTGGTTGGCGTTGCATTGTTCTTGTTCCCCGAATCAATTAGTTTAGTGTTGCTAGTCGTGCTATGAGTTAGAATACAAAATGGTCAAACCAAACGATCACCAAACGGTTGATTCCGGTCACGTGATTATGTGAAGTTATTTCCGTGGCCGACCGGATCAGAAACCCCTAAATGGTATATGGCTAAGCCAGTTATATACACGCACACACGAACAAACATTTCAGCCGACATTTCGAAACAACTGATACAAGAGAACAAGGAACCAATCCACAGGCAACACTCCTGAGAGGGTAGTGAACTTACAACATCACATACTGTAAAGGGTGGAAATTGAAGAATGGGACCAAGAGATCTTTCCATGAATAATTTGATTTCAGACGCATCTCTTTGATAGATTCCACAAAATTAACATCTGATAGAGAGCTTTTACTCACTCATTGTGAAAGTGACCTCAGATAACGTGTATAAGTAGGGGATTCTGTGCTCTCAGCGACCTGGAATCTGTGTGTGTGTGTGTGTGTGCACGCGCGTGTGCGTTTGTGTGTGTGTGTGTGTGTGTGTGTGTGTGTACATGTACACATGCACATGTGCAGGCACCTGTTTGGAGTATTTAATGAGGTGCTTTTTCACTTCTCATTTGCATCCCTGACAGCTATGATGTCTCACGCCGTCACATTCTCTAAAAATAAACCCGGTTCCATTTTTCCCACAAGTATGTGGACAGGAACATTCATCTCTGCTGTTGAACAATGGGCTACATCTGGAGGAGGACTGCATGGCATGCGTATGCGGCGTACGAGCCCACACGGTATTTGCCGTAGTACGAGACAATTTCACTCTTCTGTCATTCTATTGCTTGCTCGACCCTAATCCTTACTACAGTATACAGCTACATGCAGATACAGTACCATTTCACAGAATGTTCGCTATCATCTAAATATCGTGTTTAGATGTACTGCAGTGCATATAGCATAGGAGCTTAAAGTGATGTTGGTGTAAAGTGCACACATATGAACCTCCTCTGCTGCCTCAGGTTTAACCCATTCTGACCGGGCATCCATTTTGGTGTCGGCATCATGTTATGCTTTAGCTATTTAAAAATAGCAGATCTACAAGCTCATATCGCGCCACCGAGTGGCGCGATACAAGCTTGTAGGTCTGCTATTTTTGAAAAATCGAAGAGCGACTGACATTTTTTAGAATCTGATCTCAGATCAGAATACGTTCGTCAGACCAGCGTGTGTCCGGCGGGAAACCTTGTATGAATCTGATCTCAGGTCAGAATGGGTTAAATGTATATAGGAAGGAATGCCACGCGTTGTGGCGGTGCGATCCGAGTAGTGAGACACACACACAAAGCGTACATTTTGAACGAAAGCAGACAGCGATTTATCTTTGGTCACTGACCAGTGTTTTATCTGTGCTGGGCAGGTTGTGTGGGCGCTGTGTTAATCGGTCCATCGCATCACGGGAAGGGAAACTGCGAACACCCACAGAGGTGGGTTTGAAAACGCAGTCAGTGACGTATCATCACGGCCACACAAAGCACAGGCGGACACGGCACTTCCGCATACTCCGCATACTCCGCATACTCCACTTCCGCATACTCCGCATACTCCACTTCCGCATACTCCGCATACTCCACTTCCGCATACTCCGCATACTCCACTTCCGCATACTCTGCATATACGCACGGTCTGGGACTTGGCCAACCGAACCGCGCACAAAGTGTGCTCTTCTCAATTGTAAATAGATAACCTTAGACCCTTTAACCCATTCTGACCTGAGATCAGATTCTAAAAAATGTCAGTCGCTCTTCGATTTTTCAAAAATAGCAGACCTACAAGCTCGTATCGCGCCACTCGGTGGCGCGATATGAGCTTGTAGATCTGCTATTTTTCAATAGCTAAAGCATAACATGATGCCAACACCAAAATGGGTGCCCGTTCAGAATGGGTTAAGTTGTGAGTACTATATGTCCTCATTTCTCCCCATAGATATCCCTTTTCTTTATATCCTCACGAGAACACACACACACACACACACACACACACACACACACACACACACAGATTGATGAACTGGTGCTGTTAGCTGAGCCAAGCCTTTATCTACCCAAAGATCAGCATGAATCTTATCTGCCTTGTGTGTGCTGCTGCCAATAGGCTCATTATAGAGGCCAGCCAGGCAAGCGGAGGAGACATGTGCTTGACTCTCTGATGTACAGAGCCTCTGTTCCCCCCATTAACCGATTCTGACCTGAGATCAGATTCACACGAGGTTTCCACTGGACACACACTGGTCTGACGAACCCATTCTGACCTGAGATCAGATTCAAAAAATTCGATTTTTTTCAAAAATAGCAGACCTACAAGCAGACCTACAAGCTCGTATCGCGCCACTCGGTGGCGCGATATGAGCTTGTAGATCTGCTATTTTTAAATAGCTAAAGCATAACATGATGCTGACACCAAAATGGGTGCCCGTTCAGAATGGGTTAAGGATGCAATGGATTTCCTATACTGTCGCCAGGAGAACGAGAGAGAAAGAGGGATGAAGGCCAGGTAGCAGGGTGGCCTTTAGCCACTATTATAACCCTATTGTATACTCGGTCGTACGACCGTGTGGTGCGGCTAAAGTATAGCAGATGCTCAGAACACATCACGAAATCGACAGTTTTTTACTTCAAATGTTTATTTTTTGGGGGGGGGGGGGGGGGCGGGGCAATGGTAATTGAAATTGAAAAAAAAAATGCTGCCTTTACAATATATTGACATGTCCAAAATAGCAGAGGAGACATGTGTTTGACTCTGATGCACAGACACTCTGTTCCCCCCATTAAGGATGGCAATGGATTTCCTATACTGTCGCAAGAGGGCGAGACAGAGAGAGAGAGAGAGAGAGGGAGAGAGAGAGAGAGAGAGAGAGAGAGAGAGAGAGAGAGAGAGAGGATGAAGGCAAGGTAGCAGGGTGGCCTTTAAGAAGTGGGTGAATGAGAAGCAGACCCTAAGGATGATTCAAGCGCCGGAGACAGGCATGGACGTTAGCTCAGCAACAGACACTTCAAATTGGGTAGCCACAAGTAGAAGTATATAGCGGACGCGAGGGGGTGGAATATAGAGGTAAAAAAAAGAGAGTGCCTGTCATTGAATATAGCTGTTAAAACACAGGATATCAGCGCTGTCGCTGATAATGAGGCAGAGAAAGTAGAGGTGGATGGCTCTATGATAATGAGAAGGTGGACAGCTTGACTGACAAATAGACACGGAGAAGCACAGCTCAGATATATATACTTCTCTCATCTGTACTGAGGTGTGTGTGCGTGTGCGTGTGTGCGTGTGTGCGTGTGTGCGTGTGTGTGTGTGTGTGTGTGTGTGTGTGAGAGAGCAGAAACAGACAGACAGACAGACAGACAGACAGACAGACAGACAGACAGACAGACAGACAGACAGACAGACAGACAGACAGACAGACAGACAGACAGACAGACAGACAGACAGACAGACAGACAGACAGACAGACAGACAGACAGACAGACAGACAGACAGACAGACAGACAGACAGACAGACAGACAGACAGACTAATCCAAGGTGATGACACTGTCTCTGTGAGGAGACATTAGGTTTAATGGATTTCCAAGACGAATTTAAAGATTTTAAACTCAAACTGCGGTGGCACCATCCTAAGTGGTAAATACAGTATATTCTCAGGGCCTTTAGCCAAAGTGCTTCACAATGTGCATTACATTCACCCATTTACACAGCGACAGCAGAGACAGCCATCCACACAAGGTACAGTACCGCCCACACCAGGAGGAGTTAACCCATTCTGACCGGGCACCCATTTTGGTGTCGGCGCCATGTCATGCTTTATCTATTGAAAAATAGCAGATCTACAAGCTCATATCGCGCCACCGAGTGGCGCGATACGAGCTTGTAGGTCTGCTATTTTTTGAAAAATCGAAGAACGACTGACATTTTTTAGAATCTGATCTCAGGTCAGAATGGGTTCATCAGACCAGTGTGTGTCCGGCGGAAACCTCGTATGAATCTGATCTCAGGTCAGAATGGGTTAAGGTACAGTACCACCACACCAGGAGGAGTTAAGGTACAGTAACACCCACACCAGGAGGAGTTAAGGGTTCAAGGAGACAAGGAGGAGATACTGTATGCAGGAGGACAAAGAAAGAGCTGGGGATCATACCGCAGACTTTATAACTTGACCAGTTTGACCAGTTTGTATTACTACAATAAGACTACTACTACTACAAATAATAATAATAATAATAATAATATTACAACAGTACTACTACTAATACTACTACTAAATCCACTACTACTAGTAAAGTATAGTGTAGTACTAAATAATACTACTACTATAATAATAGCGACATGACTATTAACGATGGACTTTGTTTTCACTAATCTGTCCTTCCATTCATAAAGGTATATATCCGGGATACACGTTTGATTTGGTTTATCATCACATCCGAGAGTCAAAAGCAAGCAAATGCTCATGTTTCTCAAGTAACAAATGAACCTTTTCTTTTTAAAACTGAACAGTATAGAATATATAAACTCAAATTAAATAATAATAAAACATGAAAGGAATATCATAAAAGGCATTTAAACTTTTTTATGGTTAACTTGGGGCACAGAATTGTGGTTTACTTGCCAAATTTGTGATTATGACCACTAAAATAATACTAATGAAACTGTCAGGTTTACGAGGCACAGACAAGGAAACAGCTTCAGCAAATTCAAGGCTATCACTTTCAGCCCATTTTTAATTAATTTGATAAGCTGCCATCTGGGACGCGCTATCGAATGCCAGGACCACAAATGGTGGTGTTGAAAAGATGTCTCGAGTTGTTTTATATCATATTACCTAAGGGACATTAAAATGTTGGGTTTCTATCCACCAATCTTTGATCTAGGTTTGCAAATGTAGACATACATGCTGGAAGTTCTGCTATGTTATGTTGTGTCTGTGTGGTGTTTGATCTTGTAATATTTAGGTCACTTGCGGCTTATTACTGCGCTTCCTGCGCTTAGACGTGTTAGAAAAGAGATTGCCTCGCTGTGATTTAATAACGTTACGGCGGTGGAGAAGAGGACAGCAGAGGAGAAACAAATTGAGAAAGCCTCTAACATAGTAAAATACCCAGCGTGGGTTTAACTCTAAAATGGACCCACATTGAGCTGTGCAGGAACTCTGGCTCTGGTCTGATCGTATACTCTTATGGACACTTAAACCCCTGTAGTCCTAGAGAACCTGTAGTCTTAGAGAACGGTACTTGAGTTCGGACCACTTTTCCAACCTATACGTCAAATCTTTTCGACAAAAACAGCAAGCTCACAATGTGTCGTGTGTCACGGGCTAATGTTCCTTCCGAAAAATGGACGCCGGGGGACAGTGCACTGTGCACTGAAATGACATGTCATGAACTATCTGGCCTATTTCATGTCATGGCCTATACAGTAAGTGACTGTACAATCCTTTTTATCCGCTATTCTTCTCTGAGCGGATGTTGACAAAGGTTTTAGGTCTCCTAGCAACAATATAGACTCCTGCGACCTTCTAGAGAAGAACAGCAGGGAAGGCAGCACGACTCACCTCTAGCTTTACTCTTTGAAGCCATTCCTGGAATCCCCAACGAAGACGGACAGGAAAGAAGAAGAAGAAGAGAGAGAGAGAGAGAGAGAGAGAGAGAGAGAGAGAGAGAGAGAGAGAGAGAGAGAAAATAGAGAGGGGGCAGGAAAGCACAGGGAGAGAAAAGAGAGAGAACAAGTGATTAGATCAATGCCGGAAAAGGTCACTGTGCCGATTTCTGAAGTGTAGCGGTGGCGTTTTTATCGTCATGACCGTCAGTCATTGGGTGCGAGTGCTTCCCCCAAACGATAATGATCACTCTATTCCAGGGGTTTTCAACCAGTGGTCTGGACTCTGGGGACCACCAGTGGTCCTTGAGGATGTTCCAGGTGGTCCCCATGCTAAATGATGGAGAGTTGGTAACCAAATGGACCCTTATAGATCTTACTTAATCTACAAGACGTCTACACAATTTCAGAATGTAGTATAATTGTTATTTTGCCTGTTATCTCTCCTATCTTACCAACATCAATACAGCATGGAATTGTGGACAAAATCATAGACAACAACAACAAAATATTCTTTTGTTTTGTGTCTGAGAGGCAAAATGCCATCAAATGGTGGTCCGTGGCTCAAAAGCCCAATACATAATGGGCCTTGATATGACAATACGGGTTGAAAACCACGGCTGTATTCTCATCTCCATCAGTCTGGTCGAGGGAATAATGCTCTTGGTTACATTCCATCAGTGGCAGAATGGGCAGAGACCTTATGGGCACCTTTCAGTTAGCCCCCATTTATACACGTGATCCTTGCGAGCGCATGCTTTGTCTGATAATGGTGCTCTGGAGACCCAAATGGATAGGGTTATTTCTACATTAGGCTGCTGTACATACAGGCAGCGTCATCTAAAACAAAACACAACAAATAGTGGAGTGGTTTTATGGCTGAGTACTGCAGTTTACACGCACGAATGCCCAAATGCACACACAATAACAGTATTGGTAGGACACTGTTGAGCTGTTTGGATAATTAAACCCATGGGAATGTCTCTTATTCCCTGTCAGTCACCGACAGCAGCCCCGTGCTCAGATGTCACAACAACACTAAGGATGATTTGAAATCCTCACAGTAGGAATGCTGACCCAGCGTGGCTCACATTACTCTTTCAAACTTCACTAAATAATTATTCTTGACCTAACAAAAGGTTAAGTTGATTCTGATAACTCTTCTCGGGGAACAGTTTAAACAGCCAGTTTAATAATAAACACATGCTTAATTGTACACATATTGGATGTGTTTGTGCTTGTTATTCGTATGTGCATAACTTGTATCAGGCTTGAATGCAAATTGCAAACGCCTGCACACGTATATGCAATTGTTCTAGACAAGACCCACGCACGCACACACACTGTATATATAACCTATGTTACATACTGACAGGTGAGTGGAATAGCATGTGCCACTTCATCTCTCATCTCCCATCGTCACGGGGGCTTACTTCCTGCAGTCCAAAGGCTTTTCCCGTCTTCCCTCACCCCTGCATTCTCCTGCATGCTGTCTAGCCCATTCTGACCGGGCACCCATTTTGGTGTCGGCATCATGTCATGCTTTAGCTATTTAAAAATAGCAGATCTACAAGCTCATATCGCGCCACCGAGTGGCGCGATACGAGCTTGTAGGTCTGCTATTTTTTGAAATATCGAAGAACGACTGACATTTTTATAATCTGATCTCAGGTCAGAATGGGTTCATCAGACCAGTGTGTGTCCGGTGGAAACCTTTGTATGAATCTGATCTCAGGTCAGAATGGGCTAGATATGTCAGAACTCTGGTCCACATGATGTCGTAGGAGAATAGTCAAGATCCAAAGATCTGTTCAGCCTGGGGAGATGGCGGGGGCAGAATCGATCTACAGCCCCACCCGCCCACGTATGTACTGTATGTACAGTATGGTACAGTAGTATAGTATATAGTAGTAAAAGACAGAAATAGACAGAGAAAGAGAGAGGGGGGGGGGGGAGAGAGGGAGAGAGAACAGGAGACAGAGAGCGAGAGAGTGAAAGAGAGACCGAAAGAGAGAGGGGGGAGAGTGAAAGAGAGACCGAAAGAGAGAGGGGGGAGAGTGAAAGAGAGACCGAAAGAGAGAGGGGGGAGAGCGAAAGAGAGACCGAAAGAGAGAGGGGGGAGAGTGAAAGAGAGACCGAAAGAGAGAGGGGGAGAGTGAAAGAGAGACCGAAAGAGAGAGGGGGAGAGTGAAAGAGAGACCGAAAGAGAGAGGGGGAGAGTGAAAGAGAGAGAGAGAGGTGGGCTGCCAAACACAATGAGGGAAGGAGAGAGAAGCAGTAGGAGTCGACTCTTCAGTACATTCTCTAAATCTCGGCACTTGTATCTCGGAGCATTACAGTTACCAGGCAACCAGAACAACAGTTCAGCAGGTCCCGGTGAGCCGAGATTGAATAAAACACTTTTCACTCGACTCACTCGGCTCCCTCATCTTACCATGCTATGAGCAGAGTATTCCCAATCCATTACACAAGTGCTCAGAGCGGGCCTCTCTGCTGACTCGATGGGACACTCTAAAGCTACATTAGGACACATTTGTGGCTAGGGAACATGCGCCATGTATTTACCAGGGATACAAAACCCTTTCAGGTGCTTGTCGGTGCTGTAGTGGTTAACATCCAGGTCATTGGGGGGGAAAAATACACACCTCAGAGCCAGAGCCTAAATCCAACCTGTGCTGTGAGGCGCTATGAGCCCTGATCAGCTATGTGTGTGTACGCGCATGCGCGTGCGTGCGTGCGTGCGCGTGCATGTGCATACATGCGTGCCGTGCGTGCGTATAAACATAATACTGTATATTATATAATATAATCAAAATGAAAACTATTCGGAAATATCTGGTTTAAAAAACACAATCCTCTTTCGTATTCCGTCAAGGCAATTCTGAATTTTGCCCTATTTTATCCAACATGATTTAGGCACTAACATACTGCAGTAGCTTGAAACAAGCAACAGTGGATCGAGCCACCACTGGTCTCATGATGTGAGTTCTTGCAAATCCATCATTTACAGAAGCTTGTAGGAGAAAATAAATGTCACTGGCGAGCGCCGTGTTACTCTTATTTTGAAAACTGTGTTCTCTGAAGGTGAAAACTCACTGGCATTTACAAGTTTATGAGAGGATTTCCATTCAGAGCCACCTGGAAGACCTGGTCTGACTCTGGGCCGGATCTCACCTGGGTCTGCATATTATACTGTAAGAGATACTTTAGCGATTCAGTGGTTCAACTTGAAGAGTCATGTTTTAGTCCAGTCGTATAATAAAGTACTATTAGACATGCATGAAGAGACAAGGCAAATGTCTGTCTTTATACTGTATACGTCTGTATTCATCTTCAACATTTGGAAGAAGGGAAGATCAGTATGCCCTCTCGATTTATCTGTGCTTTAATTCCGTTTACACCAGGATTAGCAGAATGGCACAGTGCTGTCGCCTCACAGCGAGAAGGTCCTGGGTTCAATTCCCTGCTGGGGGCGCTGTGGGTGCTGGCGGCATGCTCTCTCCTCCGCGTCATCAGTGCCCAATCCCTGAGGCTGGGTTGGCGAAAGGGCCTTTCTGTGTGCAGGTTCTCCCCATGTCCCCTAGGGTAGGGTAGATACCCTCACAAAAACATGCAGTAATCCTGGTCTCTAAACTGCCTCCCCCTGGCCAGCCGGGGCGCATGATGGAGGGGAAAGGAACTGGTTGGAATAACGTGTTCCTTCCATGCGCCACTTCCGTCCAGGGAAACTCCCCCCTGTCAGGTGTAAAGGAGCGACTTGGACACTCATGCATGAAGGAAGCATGAGTTCAAGTCTGTTGCTCTCCCCAGGTTGGCGGAGCATCGTGACATGCATATTTTTGGCTGTAGTATAAATCTGACCGAAGCTATAACACTGGATCCCTGGTCTCCAGTCTGTGTTGGGCTGTTCTTGGCGGGGGTATTTAGATAATGAAACATTGTATACTGTTTGTATGAATGTGGAGGTTTCTTAGAAATTATTATCGTTGACCACTTGAACCCCATAGTGCCTGCATGCGCACTATTCTGAGGGGGACATCTGCCCGAAATAGCCCCAGACCATAACGCATTTAATTGTGAGCTTCTAGATCTGCTATTCCTCGATTTTGTAACCCATTTTTCACCCCTGTGTCTTGTGATCCTCTGCACACCTCTGTGTCACAGTGGGCTAATTAATCGTGATATGAAAGATGGATTTAGATCCACCTATTATCATACAAAAGCATTACATAGTAAATGTTAATTTACCACAGGAAGATGATCAGAAACTGATGTATAGTGACAGAAGATCATGGTTGAAGATGCAAATCCCAGAGAAGTCAAACACAGCCCAGATTACTCGCGGTGAACATGCGTATGAGGCACCTCATATTGTCTACGGTTGAATGCATTTCCATGCATGTTAAATATTATGTTAATACGCACATAAGGAAATAAAACTGTAAAATACCACACGATAATAGTGTATTGTATTTGCATACTAGCCTAGGTATATATTAGACATGTACATTTAAATGTGCTACAGTATGAGGAGAAAAAAATCCAGTTAGTCAGTCAGTCAGTCAGTCAGTCAGTCAGTCAGTCAGTCAGTCAGTCAGTCAGTCAGCCAGCCAGCCAGTCAGTCAGTCAGTCAGCCAGCCAGCCAGCCAGCCAGCCAGCCAGCCAGCCAGCCAGTCAGTCAGTCAGTCAGTCAGTCAGTCAGCCAGCCTATACAGTGTAGTCGTGTTAGTGGTTGGAACAGAAAGCCCGGGGCACTGAGTTCTGAACAGGTTGTGTTCTGTCTCTGAATGTCAGTAGGGAGCTGTCTGTCATGAATAAACTGTGTGAGAGTTCATGCAGGCACCCCTACTGGGTTGAGCACACACACACATGTGTGACCTCTCCTATTCGGCCTGCTGTCTCATCAAGCATTGACACAAGTCCAGGTTGGAGCAGTTGGTAGAGTGTGGTTTATTCACCTGATAAAGCACAATGGGACACACAACCACAGCTCAGACACAGTAATACATCTGGGTCATCTCCCTCAGTATGGAGTTCCTCTGTACTGACATAGTGATCGTATAGTGGTTATATTGTTTTGACATAATCTGACAAAAATACAAACATTCCCTTAATACATGAACTCAAGTACAGCAGAATAATTCCCCTCTAAAACTCCATTTTTATGTACAGTAAGTAACATGAACATTAGTGCCACTGAAATAAATGCAAAAGCAACAACAATATCACACAGCTGCACAGAACATACCTGATAAAGCACAATGGGACACACAACCACAGCTCAGACACAGTAATACATCTGGGTCATCTCCTGTTCAGACACAACATACTCCATGTCAGTGAATTCTCATGTAACACAGGCTACACAGCACAGCTAACAGCTAGCAACATGCTAACCGTTTTGTAAACAATGAAATAAGAAATGTCATATCATGAAATACAAAAACGAGTGTTACTGAATAACTTTATGTAAACATCAGTGCATATCTGGCCACTTATATGAAGCATAGATGTTTGTAATTAATTTGTTTGTGCCTGAGCAAACAGGAGACCATCTTACCCTCAGTATGGAGTTCCTCTGTACTGAGGAGTACCCACAATGCAACACAACATCTTCCAGATAAAATGTATTACATACAAAACGAAATGAATTAGCCTGGCTGTGTCCCAAGTTTAACATAATTGAACTATAAAGAAAGTATTTCTTAACACTGTTACATACACCCCCCTCAAATTATGTTAAATTCTTGCGCAAATCTCTCATCATCAACCAAAAAAAACATATTGACCAGTGACCACTCAAAAAAAAGAGTGAATGAAACAGAGCGCTGACGTATTACAGTCAATACAACATCCTCCTGTAAGGAGTACAAAAGAATAGGGTAACCCCACACTTCACACAGACCGATAGAAGATGCCATTTACACCTCCTGAACATCTTAGCCCACATTGCACACTTCAAACTAAAATGACAGTCACAAATCTCTATCCCAAAACAAGGCTCATCAGAAACTTCCAACGAAGACAGGAGAAAAAAAAAACTGGTTATTTAGACCACAAACATACTCTCAAAGTGGTTCAAAACCGAATTTGAAGGTGAGGTATCCTCAACCTCTTGTGGCGACATTTCACAAATCAATCTGTTAGGAGGTCTGACATGTCTCCCAACCCTGGTAGTGACCACACCAGCTTGACCTGCACTTACACCCTGAGGCCGTGTGCAAACAGCAACCTGGCTAACATCATGTAAAAGATCTAAGTGAGACACACTGACTGAGTCTAGATCAGGTGAGTGAGCTACAACAGGGGAAGGTGCTGTCTCAGGAGCTACACTGACAGGGACTGAATCAGGAGAAGGGAATGTAACAGCAGTGACAGGGTCAGGGAAAGTGACTGCATTGGTAGGGATGGGTTCCGGGGAAGGGACTGCACCAGCTGGGATGGGGTCCGATCCATCAGGGGTATCGGCTATGTCACCAGAGAGGGAATCACTTCCTGCAGCCATGGAGAGAACTTCATCCACATCACTCCCATCAACAGAGTCCTCAATCTCAGGAGTATTCATGAGCCAATCCATAGTCTGGACATTGCGATCCTCACCACCAGCTGCCACTGACTCCTGGCCACTTCCATCAGCCACGACATCGAGATCCGACCCAACAAAGGAGATCGGGGCTTCATCCTCATCCAAATTCAGGAAATTCACTGAGAGAAGAAGGTTCCTGTGAACAACTTTCTCCTTGCCTGTCTGCGCGTTTTTTATCCTGTACACGTTGATGTCAGGTCTCACTGACACAACGTCATAAGGAGCCGAGTCCCATCTGTCAGAGAGCTTCCTTTTGCCTTTTTCGCCACGAGTGGCTAGCAACACCCTATCGCCCACAGCCAACGAAGAGCCTTTGACTCGGCGGTTGTATATTCTGGCGTGACGTGCTTGCTCCTGGAGGCTGTGTCTTCGAGCAATCTCTGCGGCTGCACACAAGTCCCGCCTTAAGCGAGAAACAAACTCAGTGCGGCTGACCACCTTGTCATCCTGGCGGACATGTTGGAACATGATGTCAATGGGGAGACGCGGGACTCGCCCGAACATCAGGAAGAATGGGGCAAAGCTGGTGGTCTCGTGGACTGTACAGTTGTAGCAGAAGGTCAATGTCTGTAGCATCTGTGGCCATCTGGCTTTTGCTGTAGGGGGCAGGACTCTCAACATGTTCCCCAGTGTCCTGTTGAAACGTTCCGTAACACCATTACCCATTGGATGGTAAGGGGTGGTGCGAGACTTGTGAACTCCCGCCATCTCCAGAAGCTCTTTCATGAGCCTGCTCCCGAAGTTGGCACCCTGGTCTGAGTGGATCCTCTGGGGAAACCCATAAATACAGAAGAAGTCATCCCACAACCGGCGGGCGACTTGCTTCGCAGACTGATTTCGACAGGGAAAGGCATGTGCCATCTTGGAGAAGTGGTCTGTCACCACCAAGACGTCGACTGTCTTCTTGTCACTCAGCTCGGCAGACCAGAAATCGATACACACCAATTCCATCGGCGCAGATGTCCGTATGCTCTCAAGGGGTGCACGGGCCTCGGGTTCAGGTGTTTTGCCAACGACACATCTCTCGCATCGACGTACATGGTTGGCTATATCATTTTCCATTCCGATCCAGAAGAACCGTTCCCTAGCAAGGGAGAGGGTTCTTGCACGGCCCTGATGACCAGCATTATCATGGACACCACAGAGAACTTCATGTTTGAGGCTATCTGGCACAATGAACTGGAAGAGCTTCTTGTTAAGTCTAAGATCCTTCTTCACCCTGTACAGGATCCCATCTTGCACCCGTAGCTTCTTCCAGTGTCTGAGGAGCTTGTTGACACAGTTAGGTTCAGATGCTGCTCCCCGTCTTGTAGCTCTTTTATGCCTCTGCACATAGAACATGACCCTGCTTATTGTGGCATCCTGCTCCTGAAGACTCAAGAGCTGGCTCTGGGGAATAACAGTGGAAGGGTCTTCTCCAGGCAACTGGGGCAACGGCGGACCAGTACCGAGCAGACTCATGCCACTGTCACCATGGGCAATCAACACTGCTGACACTTCTTCAGGGCTGATGGAGCCCTCCGCAAGTTGTGAGACAGCTTCAGCATCAGAATCAGATGATCCTGGTTCCACTTCCCGAACAGCTTGACAGTTGTTTGTCAGCCGGAAGGCATCCTGTACTGTACCCCTGACAACACCATTGACTTCATCCAACAGTGCGATGTAAGGCTCTTTCATCAGACGGTGACTGATACATGACCGAACAAATGGCTCGCGGCTGAGGGCATCGGCGACAATGTTCTTGACTCCCGGGACATACTTCAGATCAAAGTCGAATGCTGCTAGCTTCGCCACCCATCTTTGTTCACATGCGTCCAAGCGGGGCTTTGTCAGGATATAGGACAGCGGATTGTTATCCGTCCAGGCAGTAAAGTGCCTCCCCTTCAGCCAATGGCCAAACTTGTCACAAATGGCCCACTTCAACGCCAGAAATTCCAGCCTATGCGCTGGGTAGTTAATCTGTGACCGGGACAGTGTCTTGCTGGCGAAAGCAACAGGTCGAGCAACAGTCTCACCTTGCGGAACTTGAGACAGGACTGCGCCAATCCCGTCAAACGAGGCGTCAACAGACAGAATGAAAGGCTCATTGAAGTCAGGGTGGGTTAAGGTGACACCAACGGCTAGCTCACTCTTCAGGGTCTCGAATGAGTCTTTGCATGCGGCAGTCCAGTGACTTGCCGTAAGCACCGGTGGAGCAGAGAATCGTTTCTTGGCCTTCCTGCCCTTCATATTCTTCTGCACCTGTCGCCCAGAGAGGAGCTTGAACAAGGGCTTAGCTTTTGCAGAGCAATCAGCAATGAAGTGCTGATAATAGAAAATTAGGCCCAAGAAGGACCTTATCTTCTTCCAGGAAGGAGTGACACCGTCATTTTCCATCATGTCAGCCTCTCTTACATCCATAATGGCCTTCATCTTGTCAGGGTCTTTCTTCACCCCATCTCCACAGATAACATGTCCCAGAAACTTTACTGATCTCCGCAAGAGATGACACTTCTTTGGGGCTAGCTTGAGCTTATGGTTCCTGAGACGGGAGAACACCATATCCAGACGCTCAAGGGCCAGCTGTTCGGTGGGGGCAAAGACCATCACGTCATCAAGATAACAGAGCAAACTGGTGAAGTTTTGGTCCCCGAAGATCGACATCATCATCCGCATAAACGTTGCAGGACTGTTGGACAGACCTTGCGGCATCCTGTTATACTCGTGGAGGCCAAAGGGTGAAGAGAAGGCTGTGTATTTCTTGTGTTCCTCATAGAGTGGTACATTGTAGAAGCCAGACGTTAAGTCCATGGTAGAGAAGAAGACATTTCCTCCAAGCGCAGCGAGGGCATCTGCCTGGTGAGGCAGTGGGTGTGCGTCTTTCACTGTCTTTGCATTGAGGCTCCTGAAGTCAGTACAGATGCGGAGACTGCCATCCTTCTTCCACACTAAGACTAGGGGTGACGCGTACTCACTGTGCGATTTCCGGATAATGCCCCTTTCCTCCATGTCATTGAGAGCTGTTCTCAGCGTTTCGTACTGGCTGGGCGGTACCCGACGATAGGGTAAACGAAATGGCCTCTCATCCACAAGGCTTATCTTGTGGACAAAGTCTGTGGCCTCCCCGCAGTCCATCTTGTCTCTCGAAAACACACTCTCATAGCTTTCAACAAGTCGCAGCAGTCTGTCTTTCCACATGTCTGACACCTCACAGGCGTTCAGGTTCAGGTCCTGCAGTCCCAGCTTGCGTAGAACATCTTCCATCTGTTCAGGAGACCTTGTGGCCACAGAGTGCTGTGTGACACTCTGCATATTAACAGAGACCTTGTCAGGTGGGGACAACTCCTCAACCGCAACACACGGGGACACATCTGCAATCTTGCTGTTCCTCTTCAGAATTATGGTCTCAGTGCTAGGATTGATCAGTTTCAGGGGCACCCACCTGTCCCCCCACAGTGGCGATATGACACGGCCCACCAACACATTCCTGGGCCTGGATCTCGACTGGGTTGCCTCAACAACCACTGTGCTCCCCACTGATATGGGTGCAGAAGCAGGCAGCTTGCCCCAAACAAGGTGTTCACACATCGGCTCAAGTATGACACTCTGTCTCAGTTTTACAGTGCCAACCTTGTCCGGCATGGGTCCTCCCTTCCACTTCTCAGAATTGGATAGCAAGGACAAGAACTGGTAGCACTCATCGTCAGCGACGTCAACTGGTGCAGCCAAAAGACTCCAATAGTCATCAGAACTCTTCATCTGACGTATAAGCACCTTAATAGCATTGCTGCCGACAATCATGTCGTCTGTTTGCCCTGGAATGACCAACGTTGGGATGAGCAACTTGAAACCGTAGATGGCCACTTCCAAGTCATAAACTGCCGTTGGAGTGACATGGTGACCCCCAGCACCAATTACAACAATGTCATCAGCAGGACTTCTCTTAATGTCAGGGCAGTGTTGCAAAAGGCGCGCCACAGCAGCCTCACTCAAGGAGCATGACATGGAGCCACTGTCAATCATTCCTTTCAGATCAACTGCATTAACAGCACGAACATCAGTATAGAACAAACTGTCAGCTCTCTGAAGCCTGTGTGTCAACTGGAATATGGCAGTCTTCCCGGAGGCTGTGACAGAACAGAGAGAGTCATACACAGATTCCAAATCTTCGCCATCACAGTTGGGAGGGTTACTGGCATGATCCACACTGTCCTCCCTCAAGTGCGGATCTTTCAGTTTCCCGACTGCTGATTGGAGGTCGGCAATGTGCTGTTAGGGCAATCACGTCTGGAGTGGTCTGGTGAATGGCATTGGAAGCAGAGTCTATGTTCACGGCAGTGAGTGAATGCAGAGTGTGCAGCGTCTTGGCAAACAGAACAGGGCATGTTATTCAAACCTCCAACCCTGGGGAGTCGTGGGCCAGACTGTCTGGTTGAACTCGGAACTGGCCTTTGCTGCAGCACCTTCTCCAACATGCTGATAAGGCGAGTCAGGGCATCAGGGTCAGTGGCCTGCGGCTGAATTGAGATCTGTCCCTCAGCAGGTCGTACAGGTGGTGGGACAGTAGCAAGAGCATTCACCGACACTCTTTCCTTGGGAGCCCTGCACATCACTGACGCAATTTCAGAATGATACTCGTTCAGAATATCTTGAACTTCATGAGCTGTCCACTTGTCTATTGTTTTCGACCTGAAGGTGATAGCAAGCTCAGTGGAGGGGCAGTTCTTTATGAACATACGTGTCACTTCAGTACTAGGGCTGTCTAGTGTCTTGCCCTGCTCCTTCAGACGCTCAGTGGCTAGGTCAACAGCACGGTTCAGCCTGAGCCAGTAGTCAAATGCATCCTCACCCTTCTCAGGAAGTGTGGTGTAGAAGTCCGCCAACGGGAGCGATGAGCATGGGGCAGAATCAAAGTGCTTTCGCAGAAGGCCATAAACAGCGTCAGGGTTGCGGGTGATGTCGATATCACTGTTCCTGGTCCCAAACCTGACAACATCCTTGGCTTTTCCTCTGAGGTGAACGAGGATCTCCTCTGCTTGTTCCTCAGACTGCAAATTACTCCTTTTTATGAAATTCCTCATGAGCTCCTCCCACTCCTGTATGGAAACAGAGTCTGAGTTGTCTCCTCTGAAGCATGGGGGCTCCTTAAGTTTCCGATGGGACACATATTGCAAATGGGAGACATCAAGTGCAGTTGTTGTAGACACATTAGCATGGTTAGGTGGAGGGGAAGCACTGTGCAAAGGGGTACTGACAAACACATCGGCATGGGCAGGTGAAGGGGCAGCACTGAGCAAGGGAGCACTGACAGACACATTGGCATGGTTAGGTGGAGGGGCAGCACTGTGTAAAGGGGTACTGACAAACGGACTGAGGTGAGACATAATGTCCTGTGCTACACGCTGACTGACCTGCTGAATTAATACATCACCCATCTGACTGACAATACTGGCAGCAATGACATCGGGGGTAGGGGCAGGGGAGGCTTCACTTTGGCTAGCTGGGATAGAGGAACCTGTGCTTTGACCGGCCGGGGCAGGGGAATCTGTGCTTTGGCTAGCTGGGGTAGGGGAACCTGTGCTTTGGCTGACTGGGGCAGGGGCAACATTAGTACTGAGCTGACGGGCTCCCGGTGCACTCTGATTACCCGACATCACAACACCCCCCTGAACAGGACTGTCAAACTGTAAATTCACAGGAGGCTTAAAACCCCTACCTCTGCCAACCCCAAAAGGAGTAACAAAAAATCCCCCCTTCGAATCACTCATTTCAAACAATCAAGTGAATAGCGCAAAATATCACAAAACACAAAACAAACAAAAAAAAAACTTCTAAAAGTTTGCACAGATAGCAGGTAAAAAATAATAAAAATAAAAAAACCTATCAGAGTCTCTGACCATTAGTACTGTATCAAACCAACACGTCCACCTGACTCAATTTACTGTAGACGAACAGCAGCAGCAGAACAGTCCCGGATCGCTCCGTAGCATCCACAGCTCAATAGAAGAGTCTCGAGTCACGGCACCAATGTGACCTCTCCTATTCGGCCTGCTGTCTCATCAAGCATTGACACAAGTCCAGGTTGGAGCAGTTGGTAGAGTGTGGTTTATTCACCTGATAAAGCACAATGGGACACACAACCACAGCTCAGACACAGTAATACATCTGGGTCATCTCCCTCAGTATGGAGTTCCTCTGTACTGACATAGTGATCGTATAGTGGTTATATTGTTTTGACATAATCTGACAAAAATACAAACATTCCCTTAATACATGAACTCAAGTACAGCAGAATAATTCCCCTCTAAAACTCCATTTTTATGTACAGTAAGTAACATGAACATTAGTGCCACTGAAATAAATGCAAAAGCAACAACAATATCACACAGCTGCACAGAACATACCTGATAAAGCACAATGGGACACACAACCACAGCTCAGACACAGTAATACATCTGGGTCATCTCCTGTTCAGACACAACATACTCCATGTCAGTGAATTCTCATGTAACACAGGCTACACAGCACAGCTAACAGCTAGCAACATGCTAACCGTTTTGTAAACAATGAAATAAGAAATGTCATATCATGAAATACAAAAACGAGTGTTACTGAATAACTTTATGTAAACATCAGTGCATATCTGGCCACTTATATGAAGCATAGATGTTTGTAATTAATTTGTTTGTGCCTGAGCAAACAGGAGACCATCTTACCCTCAGTATGGAGTTCCTCTGTACTGAGGAGTACCCACAATGCAACACAACATCTTCCAGATAAAATGTATTACATACAAAACGAAATGAATTAGCCTGGCTGTGTCCCAAGTTTAACATAATTGAACTATAAAGAAAGTATTTCTTAACACTGTTACACATGCACACACACATTCTTACAGTCTTAAGTATTGCTGGCATCTTGGCCAAAAACATAGGACACTGCTACATGGGAGGAAGCATATTCTTCTTCTTTTTTTTTTACTTACATTTTTATCCCACGATTTTGTAACCCATTTATCCACCCGTGTCAATTATCTAATGTGATCCTGGGCTCTACAGCCTACACACCCTCCGCCAACCTGGGGAGAACAACGGACTTGAACTCATGCTTCCTTCATGCATGAGTGTCCAAGTCGCTCCTTTACACCTGACAGGGGGAGTTTCCCTGGTTGGAATAACGTGTTCCTTCCACGCGCTACGTCCAACCCAAGTTCCTTTCCCCTCCATCAGGCACCCCGGCTGGCCAGAGGGAGGCAGTTTAAAGGGGAACTACCCATAGATAGAGTCCAGTATTAATGCATGTTTTTTGTGAGGGTACCTATACCCTAGGGGACACGGGGAGAACATGCAAACTCCACACAGAAAGGCCCTTTCGCCAAGCCCGCCTCGGGTATTATGACGCGGAGGAGAGGACACAGCGCCAGAGTCAGCAGAGATGAGCAAGGCAGCCGGCCAGTGATATTATATTATATTATATTATATTATATTATATTATATTATATTATATTATATTATATTATATTATATTATATTATTATTTAGTGTATCATTTAAATTCAGGGTTGAAAGATGGGGTACCAAAAAAAAGCATTATGTTTTAAGTAGCATGTGACGTGATAATGATTCTGAACTCTAAGAATCATGAAAAAAACCTTGAAGGATTACTATTGCAGTGTCCTTTGGGTCAAACCTCAGATTGACTGGCCTATTTGTCACCATGGCTGGTAGTGCTGAGTGAGTAATCACTATCATTATGCATTCACAAGCACCTCTAAACACATAGCATCTACTGTATATCACACATGCTAGTCTAGCACATATGATAATCCCCCCCCCCCCCCCCTCGTTTGTTGTTCACAATTCAATGACACAGGTCAAGGCCTCAGGAAACGGTAGCTGGGAGAGTATTGAAAACGATGAAAACAAATCAATTTAAATTTGATTTAGCGCTGATTTTTGCTTCTTATTGGGCTAATAAATTAGTGTGGTAAACATTGTTAATTAAACGAAATTGAGGTTACTCAATGGAGGCTATTGACACCATACTGTGTGCATTATTAGATTCTGACTTTAAAATGATTTGTTTGTTTCTCGTTACGCAGACTTTCTGCTGTTTGTTTTTGTTTCCTAATCAAGCACATTTGATTTACACCACTTGACAAGATTATGTGCGTATACACTTTTCTGCTTTTCCTGCTTTTCTCTGTGCGTGCAAAAGCGCATACACATGCACTGTGTCATTAATGTAATCAGCACTCAGTCTTGTGACCTAAACCACAGAAACAGACTACTCCAACAACACAACTTGATGTTCCCCCCCCATTCTTTCTGACAGATGGACAGTGTTTGACAGGTGCTGGTAGATGAATACAATGCCTTCATTATCCTGCTGCAATTGCATATGGCTTCATTTCATAGATTCATTCTTCTCCACACTTAAATATTTGAAGCTATGAAGATGGAGAGACCAACACTTTGCAATGTGCGTTAAATTCACGCATGCACGCACGCAGGCACGCACGCACGCACACACAACCATGCAAGGCACCAACCTGGTCATCAGTGTCTTTACTCAAAGACACTGTAGACAGTGGGCACCAATAGCAGGAGGAGCCGGTAACACGGAACACTAGTCTGCTTTCTACTGTAGATGGCTGCTCTATCCGATGAGCCACTGCTGTGTGATAGATTGATAGACTACCACTATGGTACAGAATGGGATTACAAGCACAGGGATGGGGTCTGGGGAAGAGATGATCTAGAGATCCAACATAAGACATAAGGTGTATTATATAGGGTAAGATAAGAATGAATAAATACATATATACATTTATAGTGCAATCCTACTCTTCGGAATCGACTTCCTCTCTCTCGTGGACTAGCTGTGCCCATGCTTGCCGGTAATAGATGGATGCAAACAGCCTTGCCTCACAAAATTGGGATTGGAATATTGGAAAATGCCAATCAAATGCCCAGAGAACAGAATAGACACAATCTGTCCTCATGTCAACCATATTGGCGATACCTCACAGCAGCTATCAGCTATAGGAGCATTGTCAAAGAAAATAACAACTTCTTTACCTACAATGTTACAAATTACAATGCAATGTTAGATTATCTGTTCAGCTGTGGTTTTCATCACTCTCGGATCGTCAAAGTGTCATCGGTAATGGCCCTTGTTATTGTGAAAACACTTTTGTTGTTGTGAAAACACCTCCTGCATGCGTCCAGTCAACACACAACAGTCCAAATCAGACACGCTCCTTGCATCTGCAGTGTTCAAACGGAGTGAGAAAACTTTCAACTTGTCTCATTAAATCTAGGCCAGGGGTAGGCAACCTTAGGCACCAGTGCCAACATTGGCACAAAGGAGGGTGATCACTGGCACACTGGCAAGTGTGTGAGAGAGTATTTTTGGTTTTAAATAAACTTTAAAAAGAAAATGCAGTCAAATAAATGAAGTCCCTCACATTAGTGTGTAAATTACATCCTGCATTCTACATTCATTAAAACTGAACTCTGCCCTGAGTCTAATGATCATTATAACAACGTGAAAGAAAATATTTAAAAAGAAGGAAAAAGGAAGAATTTGTTGACAAGCAAAATATGTTGGAATTTTTCCTGTGGTGTCATTAAAATTAATTAATGTTGATATGGCACACTGACGATCTAGAAAATAAAAACATGGCACTTCATTTAAAAAAGGTTGCAGACCCCTGATCTAGGCACCAAACACAAACTGTTTAAAACATCACGTGGACTGCGCCACTTCCACAATCACACTCCCCCTTCTTTGCCATGGCTTATCTCTCACATCCAGTGTCCAATTTAGCTTTTTCCGTCTTGTTTTTCCCTCTCAATTTCTGCCTGCTGTCATACATATCCTTTCCAATCACAACTCCTTGTGATTGGAAAGGAGTGCAACATTACATGTGCAACATCAATACCGTAATTCTTTCTGGTGTTCAAAAGTTGAAGCCAATTCAGGGAACAAACAACCTTCAGCGGGACCAACAGCAGACGTCAAAATGTTCACAGCAAAATAATTCATCGCATTGACCTAATTCTGCATAACCAATGTATCAGATTACAGACCTGCTCCTGTAGCTGCGATCTCAATGGGGGGGGGGGGGGGGGGGTGAGTGCGTGAACCCATTATAACCGGGCAACACATTTGTGTCATTTGTTTTTTCTTTACATTTTTATCCCACAATTTTTTGCAACGGACTGGCCTCATGCTTCCTTCAATGCATGGAGTCCAAGGCGCTTCGTTTCACCTGACAGGGGGGAGTTTCCCCGTTGCTTGGAAGGAACACGTTCTTCCAACCAGTTCCTTTTCCCTCCAACAACAGGCGCCCCGGCTGACATGGGGAGATAGGAGGGAGATAGGAGGCAATTGATGCGACTTGTTACCCTTAAATCAGATGTGAGTGGGCGTGCAGGTAATCTGACTGTTGGAGTCACAATCCCGTCAAACTGTGTTGCGTCCGTGTTCGTATCATGCAGCAATGGAAATCCCCAGGGCAGGGCTGATGACATCACTACTTGGGGAACCTACTCCTATATACATCACTCCCTCCCGACATCTAGGACGGGTGCAAACAAAGCTTTAACAATCGCTCAACACAACAAAGCATGCTAAACTAAGACCAGGCGAACTCTCAACGTAAAATGGGCCACCAATTTGTTATAGCACGGCTTTCCAATCATATCATATCAAGGTCAATGTGAGGGATATTAATGTCAATATAATGGTAACAAAAAAAAGTTTTGCCAACAAAAACACTGTCAGGCTAAGGTCAGGTAAAGCAAAATAAGCACAAATAAACAAAACACAGAGACAAGGAGCTCCGAGTCCTCAGTCACACATTCTGCAGGGAAACGTGGGGGAGGAGCAGTTCGCAATTCATTTTCAATGGGTTTTGACGAAACAGATTTTCTTGATGCAACAGAGACATAGAGAACGTGCTCTGTCGCCGTTTCGACAGTGTGAGCGTCACCCAAAAGAACACGACAAGGGGCCAGGAAGAAAGCCAGAGAACCACACGGATTGGACAGGTTTACTGCACCCCAAAGACAGTGACTATAGCTGCCTGTAATTCATTTTTCAACCAAGCAATAAACAGCAGCACGCACGCACGCACGCACGCACTTCTCGCAGTATATTGCAGAGTATATACAACAACCGAGCAAGATATAGCAGCACCCCATAGCATAGCAGCAGACATCATGGGGCATAGAATCAATGAAAATCCATTTGGCAAGAATTACAATTATGACCTTTGATGTCTTCAATCACGTAGTAATCCATAATCAATGGCGGACGCTGCATGTTTGCCGACCCAGTAAAGGTGAACGTCTCAGGATACAACTGTTGTATCTCCTCCAGGGACTGCTGATGCTGACCGATGCTGATTCCTTCCGAAAACTTTGCAATAGACTCTCGGAGAGCATCTCGTTTGAATGTAATCATATACAAAGACGCGAGACTCCAGGGTAAGGAAAAACAATTCTGCCGCATTCTAGAAACAGCAAATAACCACACAAGCACGTGATAGTGTCAAGCATCAGGCATGACCAATCAATTTAAGCAGTTAAGAGGGACAAACTATAGGCAGTGCCAGTTTCGCAAAATTGAATGCAGTGATTGCATCCACATCATGTTATGTTAATGACGCTACTGTTATCACAATTGGTTAATATGAGCCCAGCCCAGAAATGGGTGGGCCCAGGCCTACCTAGTAGGCTTGTGCATGCATGCGTGCGTGCGTGCGTGCGTGCGTGCGTGCAAATGTGCGTGCAAATGTGCGTGCGCATACGTGCGCGTGCATGGCAATGGTGGTCTGTTTTTAACGTCAGGTCATTCTACTGACTTATATGCAGCTCTCCTCCTCCCACCCAGAAAGGTCACAGCAAGCAAGGCCATAAAGACACGCTTACATGCATACTCAGACAGACACGCATGCAGACACAGACGTGCTGCTTGCACCTCGACGTGCTGTTCCTGTAAAGTGGCTGAGAAAACAACTATACAAACACACTTCACCACCAGACAAACAAGGTCTTATTCCCACAGCGCAGCATGCCGTACTATATCTATAGGCGGAATTGGTTATATCTTTATCTGTGTCGGAAAGAAACCTTGTATCTCATTTAGATTTTTTTTTATTTGTATTTCTTTGTAACTTATATGTGTGCGTGCGTGTGCGTTCCAGTATGTAATGTTGTAACATACATTCTCAGGAGTGTTGCCATGGATTTGTTCCTTGTTCTCCGTTCTATCAGTTTGAAATGTTGCTGTTGCTTGTGTGTGTGTGTGTGTGTGTGTGTGTGTGTGTGTGTGTGTGTGTGTGTGTGTGTGTGTGTGTGTGTGTGTGTGTGTGTGTGTGTGTGTTTGTGTGTGATGTGTGTGTGTGTGTGTGTGTGTGTGTGTGTGTGTGTGTGCGCGCGCGCGTGTGAATGCGTGCATGTGTGCACACACGCGCATGTGTGAACAACACAGAGCATGTTGACCGAATCAGTCTTTGTCTAATATGAAAACTATTCTCAAAACATCGTTTAATCAATAATGTTCAATGTCCAATTTAGATGTTGAATGTGTGCCATCTCCATCTGTATCTAATTTCAAGTCTGATTGAATCTGTGGTCTATAAGCTTAAAACACCCACTCATTCAGTCCACCACTTTTCTCTCTCTCTCAATCACTCATTCCCACGCTGTTTCAATTCTGTTTTACTCTCTCTCACTCTCACTCTCACTCTCACTCTCACTCTCTGTCTGTCTGTCTGTCTGTCTAACTGTCTGGAAGCTAAACAATTGTAAAAAAGGCTTCGAAGTATATAGTTTCTCAAGGTATTACATGTATACACACACACACACACACACACACACACACACACACACACACCCATGCACGCACGCACACACGCATGCACACACAGCTTTTGGTGCTTTATTGCTTCTGTTCGATACGATGCAGAGGATATAATAATAATAATAATAATAATAATAAAACTTTATTTGTATAGCACCTTTCATGACATGAAATGCAGCTCAAATGTGCTTTACATGGCAATGGAGAAACGCAAGGCATAAAACATTAAAATAATAGCAGTAATGCAATACATTGAGGACATGAATAATAATGAATTTAAAAGATCAATTAACCCATTCTGACCGGGCACCCATTTTGGTGTCAGCATCATGTTATGCTTTAGCTATTGAAAAATAGCAGATCTACAAGCTCATATCGCGCCACCGAGTGGCGCGATACGAGCTTGTAGGTCTGCTATTTTTGAATAATCGAAGGAACGACTGACATTTTTAGAATCTGATCTCAGGTCAGAATGGGTTCATCAGACCAGAGAAATATGCCTGCTTTGCCAGACGTGAGGCTTTGTTATGCGACGGTTGACTTTTTAAGAACCTCTAGGTGAGATGGTGAGTTAGTCTTTTCTCCAAACTCGCTCAGCTCTACGACATTCTTTCTTCAGTGAACGTGTATGCTCATTAATCCAGGGTGTTACTAATAATAGGAAAGACTCCGTTCGATGAAAGTTACCACAGTTCTTGGCCATCTAAGTCCCTATAACACACATACTGTACATACTGTATACTCCCTCTCATGGGATGGGTTTTGTTCAGAGTTCCTGTGAATCTTTACCTGGTATACAAGACTTAAGAGAGTTGAGAGCACAGCCAGTGCTGTGCTTGCAAGAAAAGGTGGAGAGTGGATTGATTTAGCTTCTTCTCAAAGACAACTAATCACTTGATATCTGTAAAATTCCATGTCATGTTCAACTCATAAACATTTCAGGTTCAGTATAGGCACAGGAACACTCATGCACAAATACACAATTCTATACAGTACACAGGAGGACACAAACAGGTATGATGCATGCATGCGTGTACACCACACGCACGCACGCACACGCACGCACACACACACACGCACACACGCACGCACACGCACACGCACACGCGCACAAACACACACCCCATAAAACCTGGCCATTTAAGGCCTTAAAGAAATTCCCTCCCGGCTCCAGGAGCACATTTCAATTTCCTCAAAGCACCCTTGGGGAGATGAAGCTCATGAATCTCCTCAACGGGGAAAAGTCAAGCAGGAATTGCACAGGGATGATGGACACACACTGACATGCAAAGACATACACACAAACACAGTCTTTCTCTCTCACTCCGTCTGTCCGCCACGCGCACATACGTGTGTATACTGTATAACAGACATCAAATAAACGTATGCATACACGGAGTCACGCACGCGCGCACACACACACACACACACACACACACACACACACACACGCATGAATGCACATGCGTGCGCACAGATGCAGTATGTCTGATGCCTACTGTATAATATACAGTACTCACACATATTATGTGTGAGTAACCTTCATTGATTTCCACTGGCTATGAGCATCTTAAACACCCATATACTTTGTTCTATGATGAATACTGAACATCTACCAGCTTGGCTTGTGCTGTAGAGCTGCTATCTTTTGCTATCTTTGAAAGACTTTGAAAATAAATTCAAAAAATTCTTCATTTGGTGAAATGTTTTGAATTTATTTGACAATTTTGACCTACATACTGTATATACTGAAATGTGCAAAATTGCTCTTGAAAAAATGAGGACTGAGCAGAATGTCCACAGGTAACAGTTTTTTCGCTGTACGCACGCACGCACGCACGCACGCACGCACACAGAGGCGTATGCTCCTACTGTACTGTCAGAAAGGTATTGCAGCTGGATGACAGACAGCCTGGGTCAGGCCATAACTCAGAGGATGCGTTTACTGTTTCCACAGCTTCTTCAAATGAATAGTTTGCAGGGTGCTGCTGTATTGTGATGGATATCCTGGAGGTAACAAATGGCCTCCCGTGGACAAAGCTTTTGAAGTGGCTGTGTGCGCCTGGTCACCAACCTGTAATCTCCACCCATTCGTCAACCGACTGAAGGCGATTTTCCAGTGGAAAAATGAAAATAGAAAAAACTTCCTAGGTTGATACAACCTTCATTTTTATGTATTTATCGATGTGTTGTTTTGTTTTACCTTGCTGGCCTTGCGTTTGAGGTCAGAATCCCTAAGGGGATATGAGAGTTACCCTGGACTTAACATGTTATTCTCCTAAGGGGGATCGTGTATTCTGTTCAAGCGTGTGCTTAGGGAATATTTCTGAAGGGATCTGTGTGTGAGAGAGCTTGCGGCTTTTATCCGTGCTCGGCAATGAGGCAACATTCGGCGTTCCGAGGAATATATCCACCGAAACCTTGTCCAACTCCCCTCCCCACCCCCCCACCCTTCTCCCAGCTGCACTCTTGAAGCTTTGATGTTACAGGGCGGGTTACCACAGCGCGAAATATTCAAAGGTCAACGAACAGAGTTTCGTTCGGGGGAATTGTGGCATGTGATAGAGGCTAAAATGGTGGCAAATTGGCAAAAATGACCACTGTGACACTGCGGGGAGGTGACTGGTGAACCCCCCCACACTGCTCCACCCCCTGCCACCCTGCTCCACCCCCTGCCACCCTGCTCCACCCCCTGCCACCCTGCTCCACCCCCTGCCACCCTGCTCCACCCCCTGCCATCCTTCCCTCCCCTGAGGGACAACGCCACATCAGGCACCACATGTGATCCCCATTGGTTACTGCTCCAATCATCCACCCTAAACACTAGTTAACCTCAATACTTTTGTCTTCTCTGTCTCTTTCTGTCTAGGGGTTTGTGTTGTCAGTGGAACAGGACAGCAGATAAAGACCTGACAGCCAAGGGATTTTAACAAGCTCAGGGGAACTCTGCACTCTCTATGGATATTGGTGTTGCAGTGAACTGTGCTTGGTCTCGTGTGTGCGCGCATGCACGTGTGCGTCATGTGTGTGTATGTGTTAAGCAAGTAGGTAAGCTTTTTTTTTTACAATTCATATTGTATGCATTCATGCTTGCTCACATGTACCAACATGTGAATGGTGAGAGCATTTGTGAACCAATGGTATCAGTATCGCTTTGGTTATCGTGAATGAATTCAAATACATTATTCAGTGAATCAAGGTTAAAACTATTTGAAACTAAAACAGTCACTTTTGTTCTAATAATTATATATATATACATACAGTATGTGCAGATTTATCTTTCTTTTTTCAATTCTGATCCTCATTTTACCCCACCCCATATCATAGGCTTAGTTGTGCCTATAGCCTACACAGTTTACACATGTTGTATTGCTGGACCTGGACAGCAGAGAAAGATAAAAACCTAATATATGTGTTGTGTGGCGTTGTGTCCCACACATAGCAGATTGACACTCAAACACTGTTGTACTATGAAGTCTACATTAAGCAAGAGGGAGTGGAAGAGAGAGAGAGAGAGAGAGAGAGAGAGAGAGAGAGAGAGAGAGAGAGAGAGAGAGAGCACGTGTGGAGAGGAAGGGGAGGTTTGACATACCCAAGGGATCGTCTAACCTTCAGCTTTTGTCTTTATGTGCCTGCTTCCATACTCAATTGAGTGTGTGACTGTGTGTGTGTGTGTGTGTGTGTGTGTGTGTGTGTGTGTGTGTGTGTGTGTGTGTGTGTGTGTGTGTGTGTGTGTGCGTGCATGCGTGCATGCGTGCGTGCGTGCGTGCGTGCGTGCGTGCGTGCGTGCGTGCGTGCGTGCGTGCGTGCGTTTGTGTGGGCTGTTATGTAGGTGTAATCTTAATCAATTCATTCAGCATAGCTATAGCTTGCATTATTCATAAACATTCATACACAGAACATTCAATCTATTGAGTGAGTGAGGTGCATTTGCACATACATAGTACACAAGCACACACAACACGTGCACACAAGATAAATGAAATATACTACACATAGATAAAGAGAGCAGGCGAGAGAGAGAGAGAGAGAGAGAGAGAGAGAGAGAGAGAGAGAGAGAGAGAGAGGAGACCAGATATTCAGCTAAGCTTCTATTGAAGTTATACTGTAGGTAAGTGAACAAAGCTCCAAAATATATAGCCTTTCCAAAGACTTTCACTGACTAGCTATCCAGCCACACATCCCTTTTACAAACCCTGAGCCGTTACAAACCCTGAGCACAATAATGTCAACATTAACCATGGCGTTGGCGTCCCCCGTGGGGCATGCCTACACTCTGTGGGCTTGTAGACAGGCTGTTTTAGTTATTTGTGTCATATATGATGAAGAGGCCTGAGGTGGTTAATTCCCTCCTTTAGATGATGCTTTGAAAGTAGCAAGCCCTCTTTACCTGCCCATCAGTCCAGGCCCTGTATGGGATGGCAGAGGCGCACAGTGCTAATAGCATTGCAGGCACAGCCAGCAACACAGATCGATACAGGACAGTTTCTCATTGTCCTCTCCTACCCCGATGAAAAGCTTTTACTCTGGCAGGGCACGCCGTTATATACAGCAATTACATCCTCCGCTGCTGCACTTGTATAAGAAGCCAGGCTGAGTCCATAAATGCCTGGCTCTTCCCTGCAACAGCAGGGTTTCTGGGGCATTTTATGCCACTCACAGTAAATGCCACTGCGCAAATTAGCACAATATATGGTTGCTTGTGAGTGCATTATGATTCCAGTGGTTGAAAGCCATGCAAAGACTAACTAACTTTCTAAGACTAGAAATTGGCTTAGATGATGATTGGCTACATGAGTGCTGAATAACAGCCTCACAGTTTCTCATGGATATTGAGTTTGGGATTATTGATATTAAATTGTAGAGGGCACATACAGGAAAGGAGAAGGTAGAAAGAGTGGCATTCCATATAATGGGCACGAACCTATGACAAGCAGCATAAGCCACTATGACAGATATTGGCCCGGTTTCTCAAAGGACACTTCTTACACCATGGTGTAAGAAGTGGTGCTGCACATGCTCAGTTGCTCCTCTATGCCTAAGAGTAAAGAGAGCCTACTGTCAGCTGTCCAGCAGTCCAAATATTATTATATTAAATTTCAGAACGGTAGACCTGAGGCCTACCATACCAGGCCTCAAGCCTGAGCCCTACCATTGCGTGGCACATCTATGCACAGAATGTCTATGTTCACAGGCTTCTGTCTGAGGCCTAGAGGAGCAACTGAGCATGTGCAGCACCACTTCTTACACCATGGTGTAAGAAGTATCCTTTGAGAAACCGGGCCATTTTCGTTTGGCTCACTATGGTACCGTGATGATAAGTCAGTAGTTCCTGGATGAGTATACAGTCACTGCTGTTTTCCTTTTCACTGTGTAGCTAAGCTATCTCCCAGTAATAACTAGTAAACAGTCACTGCTGTTTTCCTTTTTACTGTGTAGCTAAGCTATCTCCCAGTAATAACTAGTATACAGTCACTGCTGTTTTCCTTTTTACTGTGTAGCTAAGCTATCTCCCAGTAATAACTAGTATAGAGTCACGGCTGCAGCCGCTCCTCTCTGCTGACCTCTGAGCATCTGTGGAGACTGTGATTCAGCAGATCTATCTTGTATTAAGAGCTTTCCAACAAAGGCTCCCACCACAGTGTGGAAAAAAAAGACAACTGCTGCGGGTTGCTGGTATGAAAAGTGAAGAAAGGGTTGGAGGTTACTGATGAGCAGTGCAGATCCTCTTCTTTAGCAATGCGATGGGCTGTGTTGAATCTTATTGTCATTTCCGCCTCATCTGCAGATCAATTGGCAGACTGGTGCTTCCTAGAAGCTGTTTGGAAAGGGGGCGCTGCAGGGCGATCTGAGCACTGCAAACATAATGCTTCATGTTCATACTGTTACTGTGCCTGCCTTAATAGTGCTTTGTGTTTAAACACACTAGACGTGCACCGGCGTAGTGTGGGAACGATGCAAGCGGGGAACGATACAAAATACAAATTGGATATGCATGCCTCACGCAGTTATGCAATACCCAATTGTACCCATTGTCAGAGTACCCGTTGTACCCGTCTGTCAGTCTGTGTCCCTCTTATGGCCATGGACAAGGCCATAAGTCCATAAGACATGGAGTCCAGGCGTCAGTAGTACTAGGATGTCATAGTGAAGTATGGGTTTGGTGGTTAAAGAGTAGGTTCCAAATACCTGCAGCTGTTTGGCCATGCACACAATATAAACTGCTTTCCTGTTTTTGTAATAACTGAATCCATTCCTGTTGGAAAGAGCCAGTATATATGCAAGTTTCATGGGATGACCTGCTGCTGACTCTTCCTCTGAATTGTCTTTCCGCGGCCAGCATTTATTTTTCTCCTTTTTTTAAAAAGGTCAGAGAGCACGGACAGTCTGCCACACAGACACGCACGCTGCAAACTTCTAAAGGTCTTTCCACACACTGCATTTAATGAGTGGGAGGCCGCTTTGGATATCATCTTCATAACACTGTCTATAGCACAAGCACATGGTTGTGTTATTTGCACACATACAGTAGCCTAGCTAAAACAGTTTAAACATGAACTTCTAATGGTTGTGCGAGTGGCAAGCGTTCCACGGTCACACCTGGGAGGGTCTGCGTACCCGAAGCATTCGATGGGGAGTCCATGACAACCTGCCTCACGGCTGCGCAGAACAACGTCCCTCTCTGGGATGTTTGTGTTTGCATGACACAAACATTGATGACGAAGGTGAGGACGCAAATTGTGATTGGCCGGAATGAGATGATGTGTGATGATGTACGACGATAAGAGCGACCCTCACGATTTTTTTAAGGAATGGATGGTTTGTTTCGTTGTTTGCCTCACTCCCATCAGTGAACTAAGAACCAAAACTAAACAAAGTACAGGCGTTGTCATGGTGATGAGAAACTCATGATAGCAGGATCATGCTGTCAAGACCATAGAGTATATATGAATAGAGAAGACACCCGAGTTCTCCTCCCATCCACTTGCATTAAGTTGCTCAAAAGCGCATGACGCGATTTCACTCCTCCTTCCTGGTAGGAACAGAGTGCATTCTGGGACGGCAATGGTGAGTGGCCCCAAACACATGAACGCGCTGACTGGTCTTTGGCAGTACGATTAGGGGAAGTTGTGTGTCCCCTCTTACCTCAAGGCTCCATCTTGAGCCAAATCTTGTTTGTATTGTATATGATGCTCATGCCCTTAGGTTCAACCATTGAGGAAAAAAATATATGCTAACAATGTACTACAGCTACTGTATATTTGCCCTTAAAAGCATACTGCAATGATCCATTTCAGCCATGCTGGATTGCCGTACGGATATTCAAATCTGGATGGTTCAAAAACATTGAAAGAAACTAAGTTCTCATTCTTGGTCATGATTTGGTCAACTCCCAGGGACCCCTAACCTCTAATATACACTCATCAGTCAAAAGCCTTGACGTGACCTATTATGGCAATTTCAAGTTTGGCAAACATCTGTTAGGCTATGTGGTCAATTCCTTTTTTTCCACGGGTTCGGCTTTTTTTTTTTTTTTGGGTAAAGCCTATATCTTTCCCCAACCATGTCGTCAAGGCTTGATCACTGAAACTCTTAAGTAAATAGGCATGGACTTGTCGGAGGTTTAGGTGTCGTGCAGAATGCTGCTACTCACCTTCTCACTGGTTTTGCCCTTCTGCTCCACAGAACTGTTTACAGTTCAAACAAAAGAAAAAGGAACTGCTTAAAAAAAAGAACTGAGCTAACGTAATCTTATACTAATTGAACTGGAACTAATTCATGTGCTGTGTTGGAACAGGGAGCTAAACGAATGAATAAACCAATACAGTCTACGCCATGTTTGCCTATTTTTGAATCAAATTAATGTTGACCTCAACATGCTCCAATTACAGCTACCCACAGGTTACAGGCCCCACAGGAGCTGTGTGTGTACTGTGTGTGTGTGCGTGCGTGTGTGTGTGTGTGTGTGTGTGTGTGTGTTGAGGCAGGGGTTTGCATGTGACTACAGGCTCCTGAGGAGAACACCATCTCTCTCTCTCTCTCTCTCTCTCTCTCTCTCTCTCACTCATTACAAAGGTGTAAATTGGACACAGATAATTGAGCATTACTATCCTGGGAGGAAGCTGCTACCATCTGTTAATTGTCCGCCCCCAACATCACAATGCCTCATCAAATAGTCCATGTGTTTGTGTGCATATCTGTTATGTCCCCGTTGTGCGTGCGTGCGCGCGTGCGTGTGTGTGTGTGTGTGTGCGTGTGCGCGCGTGCGTGCGTGTGTGTGTGTGTGCACTTGTGGGCGTGATTATGTAAATGTCTTATAGAACAGGGTTTGCTGTGCCAAGGGTCCAAAATACTGCCAACTTTTCATTATAGCTGCATAGCTTTTTACTTATTTAGTCAGGAGATGCTGTGAGTCAGTGCTTCTCAAAGTGGGGTTCAGGGACGCCCAGGAATCATTGGGGAGTCCCAGAGGGTCCCCAGCTAAATTTGTACATCACTGTTAATTACTGCGGTTTAACCCATTCTGACCGGGCACCCATTTTGGTGTCAGCATCATGTTATGCTTTAGCTATTTAAAAATAGCAGATCTACAAGCTCATATCGCGCCACCGAGTGGCGCGATACGAGCTTGTAGGTCTGCTATTTTTTAAAAATCGAAGAGCGACTGACATTTTTAGAATCTGATCTCAGGTCAGAATGGGTTCATCAGACCAGTGTGTGTCCGGCGGAAACCTCGTATGAATCTGATCTCAGGTCAGAATGGGTTAAGGAGGTGCCGATGGCCTAGTGGTTAAGGTGCATACCACATAATAGGCTCTGATGATAGTGAGTTGCAGGTTCAATTCCCGAACCCATTGCTGCTATTTTCAAAACATCTTGAAAAGTATTTGAACACAATAAGCCTGTAAGGTGTAGCCTAATTGATTAACCACTTGTCAGCCTGGCGTCACTAAGAAACTGACCATGTTCTTGTAAGAATTTTCCAAATCCTTTTAGTTCATAATATAAGTTGGTGTCAACATCTAGTTTGTCCTACAAGCTCACAACACGTAGATGGATATAGACAGATGTGAGCTTGGAGTATAACTAAGAGTATAAATTAAGCATCAGACTTGAGGCATTACGTGACGCATTACTTTCTGTTTACTGCCTACCATTATTTACAGCAGAAGATATAGTGTAAAGAGAACACTTTGCCGTGGTATGGTGGATTTACAGCATGGCTGCCAGTCAGACAGTTCCTAACAACTTGCTTTACAAATGTAATTATTCTGAATGAGTATAGAGTGACGCAAACAGCCCCAAATACAGACAAGTTTACAGTCATCATTCTTTAGCGTCATAAATGTATAATTGCAGCAGGGGGATTAAAATCCTCAGTTGAAACCCATGCTCATTAGAATAAAGAAAACGACCTTGTCATCTCCCTACCAAGATACAATAACACAACACACAGCTCTGTAATGTACTGTACAAGTCTTAATTCCCTTAGTCTGAATGCACTCTCTAAATAGTGAGGAAATGTTTGCAATGTCAATGCAGGGCATGAGCGCATCATATACATATACGCTGGATTTAAGTGGAATCGCCTTTTGACTTTTTCACTGTACGTAACATTACAAACCCACACCTCATGTTAAGAACAACAATGCCCAGATAAGCCAATACAGTTGGTATTTATGAAACATAGGTGCTGGGTGTGAAAATTACAACGGTGTTGGTTTGAAACTAGCAATAATAATTGCTAGTAATTATTGAAAACAATGGTCACACTTTTGGCAGTTAAAAATGAATGAATGAATGAATGAATGAATGAATGAATGAATGAATGAATGAATGAATGAATGAATTAATTAATTAATTAATTAATTAATTAATGGTTAATTAATTAATTCATATTCCAGCCATGGAATTTCACTTGGTGTCACTAATTGCTACACTTTGATAGTCTACTTGTTGGTATTATTCAGATTTATGTTGAGTAAATTGCAGAAACATCCACCACACTAGACATGCTCTCAGACAACTTAGCCAGTGATTACCCTTGAATATGATGGGCTATCCACACATATATAATTAGGCCGATTGTCTGCGTGACGTGCTTAAGAGACCTTAATGGCCCTCTCTCTCTCTCTCTCTCTCTCTCTTTTATACACACTCCGTTTCCCCTCCATATCCTTCTTTCCCTCTATCTCTCTGCCGCACAATACCCACTTGGCTCATGCACAGTTGGCATTT
This sequence comes from Protomyctophum parallelum, assembly GCF_964188405.1. Lineage (NCBI taxonomy): Eukaryota > Metazoa > Chordata > Actinopteri > Myctophiformes > Myctophidae > Protomyctophum > Protomyctophum parallelum. The sequence continues at coordinate 57,151,984 of NC_139697.1, forward strand.
TGTCTTGGCCGCGTGCTAAATGAGAGAGGCAACATTAGCATCTCAAAGATGCTCTGCTCACCCAGCTAATGGCCATGACACAATGGCTGCTCCAACACTTGATGGATCAGTGAAGGATTATGCCATCTGGCTTTGTGCCTTAAGTCCACCTCTCCGAGCTGTAACTTTGTGTGAGCAAGAGAGAGAGAGTGTTGGAGTGACCCACGGCAAGAGGCACAAGTTCATGCAGATGGCATGCATTTGCGCTCACGCACACACACATGCGCACAGCATATACAGCACTTCGTTGTGCGCGGTGATGTGCCCGTTAGTTACTTTTTTGGTGTGCAGCACCTACTTGAAAATGAATATAAATCCAGCTTAAGGCTTCCTAATGGCAGAGAGATGGCATCTTGTCAGTGGCAGACAAAGGAGGCGATACTAACAACAGGCAGTGAGTGTGGAATCCATTCAGGTGTCAGTCACCTGACACACAGCAATGGACTCATAGTCGAGTGCTTAACTGCTGCTTGTCATTGGGTTACTCAGGGGAGAGAGGCCACACCACAGCACACACACAAGTCCCAGGAGGAGGAACTCAAAAACCCTCAATATGAATACATTTTCATCGTCTAAGGCAGGTGTTTTATCGGGCCCTATTGCACCTGTCAAGTCGTATGTGTCACACTGCCTATGGCAAGGCCGGCACCTATCACAGACCTGGACATGTTTTCCTTCTCAAATGTTTACTAAAGGCTAAAGAAAAAATAGTTTGTTTTGTTTAAATGTGATGTCTTGCCACATGGTGCGTTATTTGGGAGTTTGTGTGAGTCATTAAGCGACAGCAGAATCAGCTGTCGCATGTTTTCATGGGTGAAACCTAACATGCAGCTGTGCTGCTCATCCCACACAGGCATGTTCCTTATAAATGGGACACCATCTAAACCGGCTTTCCAATGGTATGAAAGTTATTGACAAGAAGCATTGTTACGACATATATTATACTATATACTGTATAAACACGCAAGCACGCTCGCACACACACACACACACACACACACACACACGCACACACGCACGCACGCACGCACGCACGCACGCACGCACGCACGCGCACACACACACACACACACACACACACACACACACACACACACACACACACACACACACACACACACACACACACACACACACACACACAGTATGCAGAGAGAGAGAGTTCTACTGAATAACACACCGTCGTCTATCTATACTAGTAAAACAAAAATAAATGGTCTGCTATGAAGCAGTAAGGACACTCACGCTGCTATCCGATATGGATCAGAGCTTTATTGATCGCTGCATGAGACTAATGTGTCCTTTGCATTTAACGATGTTAACTATGTCTTACATCAGGAGTGGACAAAGAGGTTATCCAGGCTGTATCATCATTCACTCGCATGAGCACATTAGTGTCAAAATGCGATCATACATATGGTGTGTTTCGTGAATGAGGTCGATTGTGTTTATGCATATGCATACCTGTAACTTTCACAAGCCAATATAATGGGTCCAGTTGGTCCATGTCCGTACTGAATAACAGTCACTGCTAGCTTGCACAATGTCTTCAGATTAACTACTTCAATATAGGCTCTTCAATGTTTTTCAGGCCAAGGACCCCCTATCTGAGAGAGATGAAGCAGGGACCCCCACTACATGTTGTATTCATGTTATATTTGTGTTTTCACTTAAACCCTCAATAGTTGACGGTTGGCTCTGTACTTGGTCTGCTCTTTTTTCCCTTTACACCAAACCTCTGTGGTGAAAATACGCACAATGCCTCGTGGTATGCTTATATATCTGCTTATAGATCTGCTATTTTCAGCTAATGTTCCCCTCGGAATAGGGATGCTATGGTTCTAGTGGTTAGTGCAAAAAAGAGCCCTATAATACAAAGATTTGGCGGTGCCCCGAAACTGGGAGGTTGGGGGTTCGATCCCCGGCCGGGTCATACCAAAGACTGTAAAAATGGGACACCCGGCTTGGCACTCAGCATCAATGGGTTGGATCGGGGGGTCAAATTAACTAATCAAATGATTCCCGAGCGCGGCGCGGCTGCAGCTCACTGCTCCTTGGCTGCGGCTCACCGCTCCAAGAGATGCGTCAAATGCAGAGTAACATGCAGAGTAACACTGCGGTAACATGTGTGACAAATCGTACGACTTTGACTTTTTTCACACAAGCTCAAAACATGACACATTTTGAGCTTGCAGATTTACTATTTTTGGTTGAACGTTCCCCACAGAATTGGCTTGCTGGAGTTTAAGTGGTATAAGATGTACTGTACAGATTGATATTGATATGATCTCCCACCACACAAGAGCAAAGCAGTCATACTCCATTTTCGTTTTCCACCTTCCAGGAGGTCTGTGGATTGGATTTCTACATCAGGGTTAGCTGTCCAAATTCTATAGGTCCTGAGAGACTTATGTGAACCCGAGCTGTAGCATAATGGAAAGACATCCAGAAACTGTGAAATATGTTATACGCCACGACACGGTTCAGGCTTGTGAATGTGTGAAATGTTAGCGGGGAGAAGCTTTAGCATCACACATTGAATCACTCCATTAACGCTTACCTGACATCCTGCTGTGTTTCATACTGTACTTGCAGTGTGTATCAGTCCTATAGTACAGTAAAATATACAGTTAATTTAACTCAGTGTGTGTAGAAATATTTCGTTTCCATACTCTCCGAGTTAAATTAACGGATTTTACTGTGCGCACTGCACGATAACAATACAGTACGTGTCCTCCTTTCAATGCTCTCTATCCAAGTTCCCTTTACTTTGTACCGTATGTCACAGTCTAAGGATGGTGTTTTATTCACATTTAGAAATATACAGTATTAGCACATTCTTTAACCCATTCTGAACGGGCACCCATTTTGGTGTTGGCATCATGTTATGCTTTAGCTATTGAAAAATAGCAGATCTAGTGGCGTGATACGAGCTTGTAGGTCTGCTATTTTTGAATAATCGAAGAACGACTGACATTTTTAGAATCTGATCTCAGGTCAGAATGGGTTAATCAGACCAGTGTGTGTCCAGTGGAAACCTCGTATGAATCTGATCTCAGGTCAGAATGGGTTAAAGCTGGCCTATAGCTGATGCCACTGAAGTCAATGTCGGGAGGCAAAGAGTTTCTAGAAAGATGTGAATGCTCTGCATTTCTATAGTGGCTTGAATTCATTCACAGAGCTTTTCAATGTGCGTTACATTCAGCCATTATCCCATTCTGACCTGAGATCAGATTCATACGAGGTTTCCACTGGACACACACTGGGTCTGATTAACCCATTCTGACCTGAGATCAGATTCTAAAAATGTCAGTCGTTCTTCGATTTTTCAAAAAATAGCAGACCTACAAGCTCGTATCGCGCCACTCGGTGGCGCGATATGAGCTTGTAGATCTGCTATTTTTCAATAGCTAAAGCATAACATGATGCCGACACCAAAATGGGTGCCCGTTCAGAATGGGTTATACATACCATCATCATGGGGAGCAGTAGGAGGTGCAGTGCCTTTCGACCATGAGAACTAAGCGAACAAAACTGTGCCGTGGAATGTACTTATTTAGGTTCTCGATTTGTTTCCATAATGCTATGCCCTCTCATTTGGGCCCTGTACTGCTCAGGAGGTGGCACTAATCCTGAATACTGGGAATCCAGAACATTTGTCAGGGACACCCACAATTAGGCCTATAATAGACACCCATCTCAAAATAATTTGTTCCAGGGACCCACAGAAGCAACGATTTGAGTTAAAGATGTTTATATATACACTTTATATTCAAAGATTTGGACACATTTTCACGATTTTTCAAAAGTAGCAGATCTAAAATCTCCCATAGTTTTGAAGTAAATACTTCATATATGAGATGTCACCTCCTCCATTAAAACCAAAATATTTTCGTTATTGTCTCCACCAGGCCGAAGGCATGGGGGGAGAGTATGTTTTGCACTCCGTCCGTCCTTCCGTGTGTCCGTCCGTCCGTGTGTGTGTTCGTGAGCAGCTAATCTCCGGCACCGTTAACCCGGTCGATGCCAAATTTTGCACACACACTCCCTGGATGCCAACGATGAACCTCTGCCCCAAAATTTCCAGAACGGCCTGTTATAGCGCCACCAGGCCGCTTAAGCTGCAATGTCCTACATTCCTATCCTGGTGGAGACCTGTGCCCAGAAGGGCACTTTTTCTAGTTGGTCTCTGTACCACTGTCAGACGGTGGCCTACTGTATAAACTAAACACAAAATCAAAGACTCTTCGTTGTTACATTTTATATTCACAAAAATATTCTCTTGAAACTCTGTCAATGCAACTTCTTTCATTTCTAATGACCTATTGATATAAAGCAGCAATCCTCTACCTATGTACTGTATGTCATTGTCAATGAAAATATATAGCTGTCTACGTCAGCCGTCCACGCCAGAGACAGAACAGAACGAAAGGTTGCTTTCTGCTTATCAGCTGGATGCTCAAAAAGGTCCTTGATAGGAACATGTAAGCACTTCACCGTGCCAGCCTGCCTCATGTCCAATATTCTCACAAAGACATGCACTTCCATGCCAGGTCTTGTGTGTGGACCCTGCCTATACTCTAGTTGAATACCCCTGCTTGTATAGCTGCTATTTTTGAATAGCCAAAGTATAAAGCAAAGGTTAAAGTGGTCAAAATCTAAAATGAGGTGCTTCCCCGGTCTTACAGTAATATGCAGGTTAATAACGTACCTGCCCCTTTAGGGGTGGTTCTGGTTATAACGTAACCATAACTTCACAGGAAAGTGTCTCCTTGTATCCAGGCTGCATCCCGAGTTTAGCCTGGAATAGCTTGCTGGAAATGCTGACGTACGTGAGCTTGGGCCAGAAGCATGAAATGCAGCCAGAGAATCACACATTTAATGAAGCTTTCGGAAGCTAATTAATTAATTATGGGGTGAAGAAGGAAGCCGACAAGATTCTGTTTGTTTACACATCTGCTGGTAGGGATTAAAACGGATTTGGCGGCCCCCTCGTCCACATGACTTTGTTCAGCTCGGTTCAAGTATAGGTCCTCTGGAAATTGGCACCAATCAAGAAACTGTCAGAAGGTAATTGCTGAATAATTAATGTCAAGTACACACTTACAGATATGTGGAATATTTATATGTATAGACGTGATTTATATGTGGGAATATGCAAATTAAATAAGCTAATAAGCTAAATCTGCATTCGCAGACAAACTCGAAGAGGATATGAATACAAATCATTGATATGTTTACAAATGCACACACGTATACAGTACAGCACACAGGCAGGTTAACATACATAAACAACGCACGCACGCACACAGACACACACAGAGGGTATTAGTAACCCTGCTACCCACGCACCATGCCCACTACCAGTGTCAAGGTCCCCTGGAGGGAGTGGGGTTGATTACTCTAACTAATCAATTTATATTATTAATTAGATCCATAATGTGACGGGGCCATTCCTCAAATCCTGTTCAATAAATTCCACTCGCATGCAAACTTGTCTCTCCTGATTGAGATGTGTGTTGAAGCTTACCGTACGTCACTGTACTGTACTGTACTGTACTGTACTGTACTGTACTGTACTGTACTGTACTGTACTGTACTGTACTGTACTGTACTGTACTGCACTTTGGGCAGCGGTGGCCTAAGGGTTAGAGGAGCGCCCTTGTTGCCGAAAGGTTGCCGGTTCGATTCCCCGGACGGAAAGGAAAAATCTGGGTCAGGGGAAGTGATTGGTCATCCGTCTGTGTGTTTCTATGTGCAGGGCGTTGCTGAAAATGAGCACTTGTGCTCAGCTACTATACCCTGGGTAAATAAAGGACATTTGAAAATACTGTCGTTGTGTGAGATTGCGTGTTCGATTTATACGATTCATCTAAAAAGTTCCCATTAGAATGCATGCGGCTAAGACAAAAATGTGTAGTTGCAGGCAGCGATGCAGAAGTAGATTGGGTTGTTGTGGCCTCTCTTACATCAGCAGGCTTCCACTTTAGATGTGCCTGTTAGACTCAGATGACTGCTCTCTACGCTACCCTGGGAGAACCTCTCCACAGAACACAAGGACATTCATTTAGAAGTGCATACACACGCACGCACGCAAGCACGTACACAATACACATACACACACACACACACACGCATGCAGGCAACCGTGCTTGTCCTGTGCACATGCACAGATGTAGCAGGGTACAAAGCCAATAACACGTATAAATGCACACCCCACACAGTCCAGTGTAGAGGCCACATCTGCATGGAGAGAGTTAAGGACGAAGACAATTTGTCATTGGCAGGAACTCAGGAATGTTATAGTGGGTTATGGTTTTAGAGAACACAGCTTGTGAAACCTTGCTCATTAATGGACACAGTGCAGGAGTGACTTTTAGTTCACTGCAGTCTTTGAGCTTGACTCAAATTCAGATTCTCTTCTGTCAGGTCATGCATGTACTGTAGTGGTCTAGTCTAGTTGGTCTACTTTTGTGGGCACACACACACACACACACACACACACACACACACACACACACACACACACACACGCACGTACAGAGATGGGCAAAATACATTGAAAATGTATTTTGATACAAAATACAAATACTGGGTCAAAAAATTTATATAAATACAAAATACATCTCATTTCTTCCATCTCAGCGAAATACAAATGACAAAATACAAAAAAGTATTTCAAATACATATTTCAAATACATGTATTTCAAATACTGCCCATCTCTGATGGGCAAAATATATTGAAAATGTATGTTTGATACAAAATACAAATACTGGGTCAAAAAATGTATTTAAATACAAAATACATCTCATTTCTTCCATCTCAGCGAAATACAAATGACAAAATACAAAAAAGTATTTCAAATACGTATTTTGTGATGACCCATCCTGTTTGTATCTTGTTTGTCATCCTGTTTAATGCTGTTCTCTGTTCATGTGCAGGAGGAGGGGACCAGCCTGCGGGGGTGTGCCTAGATGAGGAGGCACACCTGACTCCAATTGGGCTCAGCCTATTTAAGCAGGCTGGTCAAGGCCATTTCCCTCTCTCTCCTGCCTAGGGAACAATGTTTGTTCTTTGACTCCTTTTAGTTAGTTTTGACCTGAGTTGCTGCACTTGCACATACACTACACTTTCACACATCCACACATGCAATACACTACTGATCCAACTGATGACTCACACCCCACTTCACCTGTTAAGTATGATTTGGTTGACTAAGTTAAAATAAATACTTGTTTTTGGCATTTACTCCTGTGTGTTGTCTCCCATATTTGTCATGGTTAAGTCCGTTCATGACAATTTCAAATACATGTATTTCAAATACTGCCCATCTCTGATGGGCAAAATATATTGAAAATGTATGTTTGATACAAAATACAAATACTGGGTCAAAAAATGTATTTAAATACAAAATACATCTCATTTCTTCCATCTCAGCGAAATACAAATGACAAAATACAAAAAAGTATTTCAAATACGTATTTCAAATACATGTATTTCAAATACTGCCCATCTCTGATGGGCAAAATATATTGAAAATGTATGTTTGATACAAAATACAAATACTGGGTCAAAAAATGTATTTAAATACAAAATACATCTCATTTCTTCCATCTCAGCGAAATACAAATGACAAAATACAAAAAAGTATTTCAAATACGTATTTCAAATACATGTATTTCAAATACGTATTTCAAATACATGTATTTCAAATATGTATTTCAAATACATGTATTTCAAATACTGCCCATCTCTGCGCACGTACACACACAAGCACACACACACACTGTTCTAGATGGCATGGCGTACTACAGCCATGCTGTTCATAGAAACTTAGAACGCTTTAACTATGCTTAACTGTGCTTTAGCTATTGAAAAATAGCAGATCTACAAGCTCATATCGCGCCACCGAGTGGCGCGATACGAGCTTGTAGGTCTGCTATTTTTGAAAAATCGAAGACACTTTTAGAATCTGATCTCAGGTCAGAATGGGTTAATAATTAAACTGTCAGGATGTAATAGACATTTTTAGAATCTGATCTCAGGTCAGAATGGGTTGGATCAACCTTTATCTTTCAGGCAATCTATTGCACACAGACACGGTTAAACAAGCCAGCTTTGTTCCGTATATAGTTTTGTCTGTGTGATACACAATTATCTTTGATATACAAATGTAAATGCAGAGACAAAAACCTTTGCCTGTTAAGTCTATATTGATCTCACTTTGCACTCTCTCTCCGTGTGTGTGTGTGTGTGTGTGCGTGCGTGCGTGTGTGTGTGTGAGTGTGCGTACTGTACATAATGAGTGCGTTTGTGTTTACGTGCCTTGCGGGGGGTGCGACGGTGCGTTCATGCCCCGTGCATCGATCTCACACTTTGTTCCAATTATCAGGCTGGGTATGGTACTAATAGCACTATTCACACAAGCATTAACCCATTCTGACCTGAGATCAGATTCTAAAAATGTCAGTCGTTCTTCGATTTTTCAAAAAATAGCAGACCTACAAGCTCGTATCGCGCCACTCGGTGGCGCGATATGAGCTTGTAGATCTGCTATTTTTCAATAGCTAAAGCATAACACCAAAATGGGTGCCCGTTCAGAATGGGTTAAAGTAGCAGTGGCTACACATCTCAGACAGCGTCGGGGAGGACTGTGGAATCCTGCAGCATCCTGCTGTAGATGGAAATCATGTAAAAGAGAGTATTATATTATTCCTGGTTAAAATAAATAAATAAATACATGAAACGATTTAATTTGGCCATTCGGTGGTTTTACATTCATAGTAGTGGTCTCATAGCGGTTTCTAGTTTAGGTTTACATTAAGAATGCATTGCAAGAAGGTATAGTGTAAAAGACCAAAGGCTCGACTAAACCTGAGCAAGGCAAGCAGGACTTAAAGGTTTCATTTATTTTGAGCAGGGCGAACCGCTCCAACATGTGACTTTGTGTGTTTGGGTGTCTATTAGTCTGCAATCTGGGAACCCATCGAGAAAAATCAGGAAAACAGAATCTGTTCTTGAGAGATGAATTAGTCGGTAGCAGCACGGTTACTGTGGTTTCCATCCACGTGAGATCATGTGGATCTATACATCATCATGATAAAAAGGCACCACTCACTTCACATGGGTGTGATTTATCTTTTATTTTAGTTTTGGTTTTCTGACCTCAATTACACCCCAAAATAATCTAACTTGTGTGAAGTGAAGGGTGGCTTTGCCCGTGATGATCATGTCTGATGATGAAGTCATTAGTATTAGGGTCTCTGTCGTCGCTGGAGTATCTGTGCTGTAAGGCCAGATACTCATGGCTGGTACATGATAGCTCCTGCTGAGAGGATTTAGGATCATCTGGGAGTCGTCCTGGCATTTGATTTAACTCCATTGCATGTTATGTCGTTGGCTATGGTTGGTGCTAGTGCCATCCCAGTGATGTTGCTATGAGTCATATCCATATATTGGGTCCCAATGTCGGTAAGGTAACGCCCAAAGATAAGAGTCTACGATGTCAGACTTGGATGTGGCAGTTATCTCTATATGACACAGTCTAACTGGCGGTGATCAAACACATATTTTGTATGGAGCTGGCACAAAATATTTTCAGATGGGGGTCAGCAGCCAAATATATATTAACCCATTCTGACCGGGCACCCATTTTGGTGTCGGCATCATGTTATTCTTTAGCTATTTAAAAATAGCAGATCTACAAGCTCATATCGCGCCACCGAGTGGCGCGATACGAGCTTGTAGGTCTGCTATTTTTGAAAAATCGAAGAGCGACTGACATTTTTAGAATCTGATCTCAGGTCAGAATGGGTTGATCAGACCAGTGTGTGTCCAGTGGAAACCTCGTATGAATCTGATCTCAGGTCAGAATGGGTTAATTTGGGGGTCCCTGAAACGAAAAAGAACAAAAAAAAGAAAGACTAAACAAACTGCTTTTACGATAATATAATCTCTAATGAGAGACGAGAGTAGCTGTAGGCATTGTGTAAAACAAATGATCTGTACATAATTTCATTAGTCTAATTAAATGTTGTGACATTGGTCAAGGGTATGGCTATTAAGTTGCTTTCTCATGTACTACATGATGCCTTCGGATAGAAACTAGATGCAAGCAGAGGCGAACTTCAGCTAATGACAGGTAAGGACTTGAAAAGAAGAGAAAAGAAGGTGAGAACGTCAAGGGACGCGTACATAGGCTCGCGTGCGTGCGTGTGAATGTTGTGAATGTGATTCTACACTTCATATCAATCATGTCACTCATGTGCAATTCCTAATTTGGATTAGGGGCAGTACCTCAATATGTTCTGCATGCACGCACACACAAAAACACGCACGCACACACCTGGGCAGGCAGTTGAGGGGGAAGGGGGCTATCAGTGGGAACACATTGTGTTTGTGCACAATTCGAGTCATGTCTGTCCAACTATGTTTTTTGGGATCCAACACAAATTTCTGCTAATTATACTGTAGGGAATCACGGTCTGGGGTTTGGCTGAATGATGTTTATTTGTTTAGCAAGAAATAGGATTTATTTTCTAACAAATGTGTCTCAAATAGACTTTGTTTATTTAGCAGAGAAAATTGTGACCTGCAATATTTAACCAAAAGGCAAATTCACAGCAGCAGACCGCCAAGAACATCTGCCCCTGTAACAATAGAGGGTAGTAGGATACTGTCCTAAAGGAGGTCAGTGACTTTAAATACCTGGGCGCATGGGTCCACTCCACAGAGAAGGACCTTAACCCATTCTGACCTGAGATCAGATTCTAAAAATGTCTATTACATCCTGACAGTTTCATTATTAACCCATTCTGACCTGAGATCAGATTCTAAAAGTGTCTTCGATTTTTCAAAAATAGCAGACCTACAAGCTCATATCGCGCCACTCGGTGGCGCGATATGAGCTTGTAGATCTGCTATTTTTCAATAGCTAAAGCATAACATGATGCTAACACCAAAATGGGTTCCCGTTCAGATCAGTTTCTTCTCTGCTATATGTCCTTCTCTATGGCTGTGAATGCTGGACACTAACACAAGCCCTACAGAAACCCCTTTGACGGGTGCTACACCAGCATGTTACGTGTGGTACTTAACATCAACAGGGACGAGCCACATCACCAACAAGCGTCTCTACAGGCATTACCAAGTGTAACAGAGAAGATAGCAGTAAGGAGGATGAGACTCCAAGAACTCCCGGACAAATAGCTTGTACTGTGGGAACCAACACACGGGCATCGATCAAGAGGATGTCCCACACCTACCTACCTATAAGGAAGATGCTGGTGCAGAAAGCACAAATGAGCTGGCCAGATGTATGGAGAACCGAGATGACTGGAGACACCGATGGAGGGCTCGTCTGAGGACGACTTAGAGAGACAGACGGAAACACAGATCTCTCCATATATGGGCGTAAAAGGGACACAAACAGTACAACAGTACAACGGGTAATGCATGACCGAGTGGGACGATGCATTCCCAATTTTCATCATTCCCGACTTGGACCGTTTCCCAACGGAAACCGGTCTAAAATAAACATTCTCTGAAAATGCACGTGGTCTCTGACTACTTAACACTGCAGCCAATTGAGATTTTCAAGTGGGCCCTGATTTAGAAAAAGTTGGGAACCGCTGGTTTAGAGGGCAATAAAGCCAACATTTTCTCGACTGTCATTCAGACTGTGTGTGAGTTTACTTTTCATATGGAGGTTGGCACGACTGGCATAAAGACAATCAATGGATTTGTGGAATGCAAGCTAATACTCAACAGACTTTCAAAAACATAATCCCACGGGACAGTTTCTTAGAACTGGCTAACGACACTGTCGTTTAATGAGTGGCGAGCATCAAGACGAAGCACAAAGGTACGCAAAAGATTATGTTGGCTTGCATACATGACTGCTGTCAGAGCTAAATCTTTTCTTAGTGCGCCAATAGGAAAACAACAGTCAGGAAGTTCAGTCAGCCTGCAACTTTTAATTGGTGGCAACCTGTTCATCAATTCACCTGATGAAATCTCATTCTTCAACTCAGTGACAGTGTTCAACAAGGAGTCAATTGAGAGTTAGAAATGTGGACCGTGTCTTCAGATAAGCTCCTTGCCTTCAGTTTAGCTCAGAAAATATTAAGGAAAAACATATAGAGGGGGCAATAAAACTATAGCTCTGATAGATTTATTCCAGAGTATGAAACATAAATTTATGCCGTGTCGGTAGAAGTACTAAAAGTGTTAAATACCCTGTTACAAGTAAAAGACCAAGAAACTAAGGAGATTTGCTTTTTATTGGTGGGGACTGGGGATATTATGTTTTATTCAGCTCAGACTGAAAGAAATGCATTTGAATTTGAAATCACATTAACACACATTCAATAGATTCGTCAGACAATTATATAAAATTCAACATTTCCAAAAAATAACAGATCTACAAGCTCACAATGGGCCTGATTCTTCAACGTGTTTCCGCTGATATATTGCCGTGACGCTGGCGGAAAGGCATTTACGTGGATTTCCCACATTAATTTGGAATTCATGGAAATGGCCGTGAACTTGACGCTTACTTTGGTTCGTCGGAAACTCCGCTAAATCCTCCGCCACCTCTTTAGGTGGCGGAGAAATTTGCGGAAGCATACACTTGCATATAGATTTATTCAGAAGGCTTTAGTCTTCATGCTGAATCAATAAATAGTCCCCAAATCTCAGATAAAATATGTAGGCATGTGCCCCCAACATATTGGTCGATCAGCACATAAAAAAACGATATATATATATATATATATATATATAAAAGCCGAGTGCACTTGTATGCCTAATGCATGCATTCTAGAGGCAAGTTAGCCTATAGAGTCCCATAAGGAAACTGCCCCTGCAAGCCCCGACACCTTTTTTATTTATTTATTAGGATATTTCTATAGCATGCCATGCGCGATTGCGCTGCTCACTGGACAGCCTTCTCTAGGCTACTCGCAGTGCAACGCGTTGTGAGCTTGTAGATCGGCTCTCGCGGACTGCATGTTAAAAAACAAACTCACAATTATAATAAGAACATAGGCCTACACTTATCTGCATTTTGCACTGTACGAATCTAACGTTGTTTCGGTGTGTGTGTGTGTGTGTGGGGGGGGGGGGGGGGGGGGGCAGACAGCAGCGTGCTGCCGATCCGATTCACATTGGAAAATGAATAGGGCTAATTAGCCCTATATAAAAAATAGAAGACCACATTTATAGCCTAATGAATGCAGCGTGTTTGAAAGTCGGCCAGTCATATCAGTTTTAAACCAGCTCACCTCCACTCGTGAACATGACGGACAGACAGACAGAATTTATAATAATGTATATTGATATTGATCACATGGATGCCACACACAGAATAGTTTAACTCACTGGATAAACTCACTGGATTATAATTTCTTCAGACAAGAGGATCCCAGGCCTACGAGGTAGGCCTATAATATATTTACTTATGAATGTATGGGGCTATGGGCTACTGTTCTTTATCGCGCAACAGTGTCGAGGGCCCATGCAGCCCCCCTCCCTCTCTCGTCTCTCTCTCTCTCTCGCTCTCTCTGAAAAGACGACTTTTGCATTGACATATCAGATATTTTAAATATCGGATATGTTTTACCTCTGCATAGAGAGCACCCGCCTTGGTCCCGAACTTAATTAAATAAATTATAATTATATTGCTTCAGCGGAGCACGCACCGTTGCAAGCTTCGATAGCAGTGACCGCGGCTGTGATCTCAGACAAACTGCTGTCTGCTGAGTCATGCTTGAAGCCTTTTATGGTATGAAATTGGGCGTGGATCAATGCAGATGAGGTTGTCGGGTGCTTTTCCGATCACTTTGCACCCGCTGCATTCAGTATGACATACACCTGCGATACACCTGCGCACCTGTGGTACACACCACTCTCTGAATAACACGTCATCTCAACGTAGCTTGATCGGACGGATAAATACGATATCTGTTTCCGCCACCGTTACACTCTGGCGCATTTCGTTTTTGAAGAATCAGGACCAATGAGTGGCATTACAAAATTCACAAAGTGTTGTGAGGCATTCTACTATTTCCGCTAATTGTCCCATGAAAAAGTACAATATAGTGATTACGAAAATGATCCCCCACTGTTTAAAAACAAACAGTACGAACCCGGTTTATTGTACACTGCTGCTATGAGTCATTGGCTATGCACACGCACACGCACGCACCCACATGGGGTAAGCCTTTCCCCAGATTTACCACTGGGCCCCTACAGTGCAGATTAAAAGGATTGTCGTGGCTGTTATTGACTGGTTTTTTTATTGCTCTCCTGTTACCCAATAATTTATACACTAGCACGCTCATGTTTGTTGTACCTTTGTGCTGGTGTGTGTGTGTGTGTGTGTGTGTGTGTGTGTGTGTGTGTGTGTGTGTACAGGATGCCACACTGGCTGCTGCTTAGCAAGCAGGTCAAACTCATCTGCTCTGTCCTGGGTCAAAGGTGAATACAGACAGAGAGGCAGATCGATGGATTGATCAAACATTTTGCCCAGGCTATCAAGTTTCAGTTTCAGAATAATAAAAATCACACTTGTCACATTCTGGCCAATCACTTTTCTGTCCTCACTTTTTATCCTCACTTTTATCCTCAAATAATCGCTGGGGTCCACACAGACACACATAGCTGAGCATAGGAGGGGCTAGGGCCCCTCAAAGCTGAGCATAGGACGGGCTAGGGCCCCTAGGAGGGGCTAGGGCCCCTCAAAGCTGAGCATAGGAGGGGCTGCTGAGTTATGCACATGCAAGCAACTCTGTGTACGCATGTGTCTTTGCACATGCTCGCGCGTGCGTGTGTGTGCGTGTGTAGTGTTCAATGTAAGCCTCTCCTGTGGTTTGAAGCCACATTGTTTGATTCTACTGATTCCACAGTAAGAGTCGCCGGGGGCTTGTTGCCAAGGTTCAGCCAATCGAATTAGGGATTTACCGTTTCCCTCCTCGCTGCAACCCTCCTGACCACTTCCTGTTTCCTAGGGATCCCTAAGGACACCTCCTCTACACTCAGCTGTGGACTGTAATTGTATTTAGGATGACTGCGCCATGCCCGACGGAATATGGCTGACAGACAGACAGACAGACAGAGAGAGTGTGTGTGTGTGTGTGTGTGTAGGGAGAGAGAGAGAGAGAGAGAGAGAGAGAGAGAGAGAGGGAGGGAGATGGAGTGGGGGAGGGGGAGAGGGAGAAGAGGGGGAGAGGTAACAGAGGTAACTAGGAAATTCGCAATTTAAAAAATTTGCAGTGTGGTTGCCGCAGTGGCTTACATATGCCCCTCCCACTAATATTGCCAGACAATTACAATGTCGTGTCACCCCTGTGATCATGCGTAAGTAATTCGGAGGGGATTTAACCCCCAAAAGTCATGTTTTTGCGACAAACGGTTACATTTCTCACATTTGCGGCGTGTACAGATTTTTGTGAGATTTGGACAAAATCTGTAGGAGGAAAAGCAAAAAGGGAGATGCGTCATGGCCCAAGGAATCAATAATAATTTAGATTTTACGACCTACGGTTCAAGAGTTATAAGCCAAAAGGTAAAGTGGGATGTTATAGCGCCACCATGAGGCTGACCGATACAATTATAAGTTAAATAATTTTAGTGATAATTATGAATTTATCCTCCAAGTTTTGTATTCTATAGTGCTTTACAGTCTCAGAGGAAAAAATACTTGAATGTGATTTTTTGCATTTTCCCATTCATGTCAATTGGGAAATTGAATTCACTAATAAATTCATATCAATTAAACTATACAACATTTCTCCTAACAAAATACAAGCACACGATTCCCGATTCTTCCGGTCAATTTGACATATGGCTCAAGTGCGTACAGAAAACTGTGGGAGGAGTTATGCGACAAACAAGAGACTACTCCAGTGAAATAATAATCGATGGAATAATAAAGTGTTGCAATTACTAGAGTCTGGTTGCCCTCTAATGAGTGCACAGTGAGAGAGAGTCAGAGAGAATGAGTGACACAACTAACAGGCAGAGAACAGAGAGACAAAGATACAGACAGCTGAAAGACATGAGTAGTTGTGTAGGAGAGAGAGAGAGAGAGAGAGAGAGAGAGAGAGAGAGAATAACAAAACAAGATAGGAAAAAGAGGCGAAATGACTTAAATACATGAGCATCCGCCCATCCACCCCCACAGAGCATAAGGTCATTGCTCTCATAAGGCGTGTGTGTGTGTGTGTGTGTGTGTGTGTGTGTGTGTGTGTGTGTGTGTGTGTGTGTGCGTTATGAGTATTTTAGTTTGTTGTGTACTACGTCGGATAGTCCGCCTTGAGCCATCTAGCCTTTATATAGGTCTATGATTCTACTATACTGTCTCTAGCTCCTCCCACCTCCAGTGTCATGTCCATAGAGTTCAAGGTTCACGGTTGTACTTTATTGTTACAGTACATGAGTAAAACTTCTTTTAGTTTTTAGTCATGGTTATGTCTGCATCATATTTAGCGAGCCTACTGGTGGTAAGTGCCATTTGAACTGCACCATTGGTGCAGCGTAGCCTACTGACCCTGGTATTTCGACTTGATTATTTTATCGCTTATTTGGTGTCATAACTTTTTCGAAGGGGGAATGTAATCAAGACTGCAATACCTGTTACTATATCCCCGTTACTGTGATCCAGATGTAAAACGTTACAGTTATACCGTTTGGTTTTTTACTCTGATTATGTAACGGCGTTATGTCATCCGTTACTTCCCTATCCTGTTTAGATGGAAACACAACATTTTTTTTAATATAAGCCGCCTTTTACTACGATTATTATAACATTGTGGTGTTGTTGTCGTCAGCTTTACTTTTACTTGAGTAAGAAATGGGAGTAGGTCTTCTTCCAGCAGAAGGTCATTGTTGTCATAAGGCAGTGCGGCAGCATGCAGGGCAAGGTAACCCGCAGAGAGGCTGGAGGGGGCCGCGTGGAGAGGAGAGGAGAGGAGAGGAGAGGAGAGGAGAGGAGAGGAGAGGCACCACACTATCCCTGCCACCACAGCTCACATGTAATAGGCCATTACACCCAAAGACATTAGAGCACAAGGAAAAATGATTTTCCTTCACCCTCCGCCCAATTTAGCAGTAGCTGCGGGGTTGTATCTCAAAGCTACTATTATGTTTCAAGCCCAGAAGCATTAAGAATAGCTGTTGGGGTTGCCATTAGTGTGGAGGTATTCTTAGAAACAGATTGGCCGTGTACCATTACGAACAGCAGATATTGGTATAATTCTGTGGGTATTGTTTTTCCTGTCCCCATTGAGGCTAACACTGCTAATATCCCTGATGAGTACTGCATTTGCATATACAATTTTTAAAGTAGGCCTAATTTAATTATACCTGCATTGTGTGATTAAGATTAGATTGTCACAGTTTGTGAAATGGTAAATGATGCATTTATATAGCGCCTTTATCTAAAGCACTTTACATAGATTGTACATTACATTCACCCATTTACACACATTCACACACCGATGCCAGAGGAAACCATGCAAGGCACCAACCTGCACATCGGGAGCAATTAGGGGTTCAGTGTTGGGTTTCCATCTGGTCACTCTACCCCTGACTCTGAGCCACTGCCTCCCCCCAGGTAGAGCCCTCATCAATCTGTGGGCCTGTTGAGAACTCTAGTTTCCGCCGGCTGCCGAGCAGATCTACAAGCTCATATCGCGCCACTCGGTGGCGCGATATGAGCTTGTAGATCTGCTATTTTTCAATAGCTAAAGCATAACATGATGCTGACACCAAAATGGGTGCCCGTTCAGAATGGGTTAAATAGACACAAAGACTAACTAGACACAGGTGCAGCGTAACTATAATCAACACATGACACACAATTGCAATGCAGACTGGTGAGACAAGACACAGTTCATGATGTCACATGTCACAAGACCTGGGCACGACACACTGACTGGGGAATGCTTGATAGTTAACTGCGACCTTCTTTTAAATATTAAAAATATATACAGCTGAAATAGCCAGTCTACAAGCTGCACAACACGTCACACTGTGACGCGTTGTGACCCAGCTGTGAACTATAGCTGTAAACTAGGGCTTAATTGGCTATAGACAAGACATTAGAATACTGAATGGAAACAGAGTCACACGTTTACAGTCCATTTCCTCAGCATAAATTTGGGATTGTACAGCATACGAAAAGCACTCGCTAGCTATAATAGCTTTATCGCACAGACATGCAATCTCCATAACTCGCAAGGGTTATGCAAGAGAAAAGTGTGTGAGTGTGTGGCTGTGTGTGACTGTGTATGTATGTGTATGTATCCATGTACAGGTTAGGTTTAGGGTGTCGGTGTCGTGCTGACAGCAAAGGATCTACAAGCTCCCAACGCACTGCATTGAATTGACATCCACAAAACGTCCTAAACCGGCCTAAAACCTTGATGTCCTCGCAAGTATAGTAATTAGTGTGTGTGTGTGTGTGTGTGTGTGTGTGTGTGTGTGTGTGTGTGTGTGTCTTTCTCCCCCCGCTACGCCCCTCCCTCCGTTGGTGCTCTCATGACTCTGGGCAGTGTCCAGGGAGGACATAATGGCAGCAGCGTGCTGAAAGGTAGCCCAACAGTTTAGTGTGACATGTGTTGGTCAGTTGTCTGTGGATCTGTGGCGTCCTCCTGCATCAAAGGGGCTGAGCTATAGCCCACCCATCTGTGTCACTCTGAATGTATCACACACAGCAGAGGACAGCACAGGCCTGTGGCTGTCTGACAGATCTGCCCAGGTAGACCCACATACACGCACGCGCGCACACGCACGCACGCACGCACGCACGCACTCACGCACGCACGCACACACACGCACGCACATGCACACATAGGTTTGTATTTCTGTGCTTGTGAGGACATCAATATTTTAGGATTTTATTCATGCTTTTTCTTTTTTATGTGTGCCACTTGTAACCCTTATACAGTGTCCTAATCTACAAGCTCTGCAGCTTGTTGTAAATATGCTATTTTCGGTACACCAGCGCACAATTAAGTATAAAATGAGGTGTAACTCCAAGCTTAAACACTAAACCTATAAGTGCTAAATCAGGGGTGGACAACTTTGACGATGGAGAGGGCCACTGTATTTCCTTTTTATTAGCTTTTTACACATTGGACATACAGAAGTGGGGTCATG